>NC_141874.1:593993428-594296458 GCF_056163025.1 Triticum urartu
GGAGCGCCCGGGCAGCTTCTGGCGGGAGAGGGACTTCTTGGCAGCTCTGTTCTTGCTGCGCTGGCACTTGATGGAGCGGTTTCCGCCCAGGGGCCATGCGCCTTGGAGCCATGGCATCTTCTTGAGGAGGAGAAGGCCGGGGCGCCGCCGGAGCCTCTTCGCCCGCGCGGGGCGGGGTGCGGTGCAGCGGAACGGACGGTGCGGAAGAGCCCCCTACAGCGCGGACGAGCTCGGCGACGCGGTCGAGCCATTCTTCGTACACGTCGTCGATGGGACGGTAGCGCAGGAGCTCGTTTGCCGCGATGAGTGCAGCCCGAGCCTCCATGGGCGCGCGGAGCGCGCGGGACGAAGATCCAGCTGGAGCGAGCGAGGGGGGTGCGGTGCGGCCGTCTTGCCGCACGGACGGATGCTGGGACGATGCTTGCCGCTCGTCCCCCGCCGGGCCGATGGCGGCGTTGACGGCAGGTGACGGGGAACGGCGTGGGTGCCCGCCGACTGGGGCCGTCTAGGCAACGCGGGCAGCGAGTGCGGCCGGGCGCTCGGCGCAGGCCCGATGAGCGTCAGACATGGGCGTGACGGTCGGAGGAGAACGGGGGCGGTGGAAGACGAATTCCGGCGCAACCGTACCTGGCGTGCCAAATGTCGGATTTCGGGTTCCGGCAGACCCTTGAGGTTCGAACACTGGGGTGCGCGTGGAGATTTCGCCTCCTACCTTCCTGCACCCCTCCGCCGTGCTAGGATCTAAACTAAGGAAAGAACAACACAAGAGACACAGGGTTTATACTGGTTCGGGCCACCGTTGTGGTGTAATACCCTACTCCAGTGTGTGGGGTGTGGATTGCCTCTTGGGCTGGTGATGATGAACAATACAAGGAAGAACAGCCTCGCGAGGGTCTGTTCTTGGCTGAGGCGATGAACTGCTGGGAGGAGTTCAACCACCTTTCTCTCTCTCTCTCTCTCTCTTTTGTCCGACCGAACCGGAACCCCCTTGCTGTGTGGGTGGCTGGTCCTATTTATAGAGGCCCTGGTCCTCTTCCAAAATATTGAGCGGGAAGGGAGCCAACAATGGCGGGCTAATTTGAAGGGGGACAGCAAGTATCAACAATCCTGACAAAAGTAGTCTTCGCCTGCGCAAAGCTCTGGTGATGACGCCGTCTTGGGCTCCACGGTGACCTTCGTCTCGTAGTCCTCCTGGTCTTGGTCTCGTTGCACCGAAATGGCAACCTTTGCATGATGCCTCGGTACTCCGCGGCTGCGCTTGCCCCCTTTGCACCAAAGAGGAAAGGAGGACACTGCGCGGGCTGGCACCCGCCTGGCGCCCTGAGTCGTCATGGCTTGCGTCACGGGCTCCTCGTGAGGTACCCTGCCTTGATCTCTCCGCCTCCTCGTGAGCCAGCCTGACGAGGCCGTGCCTGAGGAGGCTTCACGTCGTCCGCCTCGCGAGGGTCTTGGGTTTGTGTTGGTGAAGATGGGCCGTGCTGGGCCCCCCTTTGAGCCACACCGCAGGCCGCAGGCAGGCAAGTCTGGGGATCCCCATTCCTAGAACACCGACAGGCACGCTTCATGGTGTAGCGACCAAACCTCAAACAGTCTGATCTCTGTGCTCCGGTGTCATCCCTGGATCAGTAATGCTGACACCACACAGTACTCGAAGGATTTATAGCAGAGTAGCAATCACACACTTATTACATTGAGTGTCTCAAAAGAGAACTTATTACAATAAATATGGCTTAAGGCCATCTAATAACGATAACAGCGGAAGGCTTGGAAGATAAGTGAGTCCATCAACTCCAACGGCATCACTGAGTATAGAACCACGACCTAAAAACTCCTTAATCGTCGTCTAAAAAGTCTGCAACATTAACATTGCATCCCGAAAACGGGTCAGCACATGGAATATGCTGGCAAGGTAACACATAGAGAGTAATGGAATGAAACAGCTATACTATATGCATATTTGGCTGGTGGAAAGCTCTATGGTTACAGTTTTTGCGTAAAGCCAATTTTTCCCTACTTCAAAGGAATAAATTTAATTACTATCATGGTGGTTGTTAAACATTGAGAATGGTTGACAGCATTCTCAATCCCAATTAAAGTAACATCATTAAACCCAACAAAATTTACTTTAGAGTAACATGTTGAGATTCACTTGATAATCCAGGTACTAGATACTCAAGATGTCCATAACCGGGGACACGGCTAACCATGATTAGTTTATTACACTCTGCAGAGGTTTGCGCACTTTTCCCCACAAGACTCGATCGCCTCCGTTGGATTTCTCGCACTACATGGTGTTTGAGAAACGGATGACCGAGACATAGTCTTTCATAAGCGCTAGCACCTTACGATCGGGTAGACCGTACCACCTACATCCCCTACATCTGCTAGTCTACCTTGTAAGAGATCGCACGACTTAATCAACTATGCCAGAGCCCATAATGGCTTGTGGCTGCACACGGAAGTTTCTAGTATGAATAATCTCATGATCCCTTTGAGCCTGGGTGGCGGTCCAAAAGAAAAACAGGCAAGTCCTGGAATACCCAGGTGCCTCAATCCACCCAGATGTGTGTTTAGGTTGCCACCTTAGATAAACCATTAATTAAAAATCTCACATCTGTCATGGATATCACTCACCCAATCCACGTCTACTAGCATAGCATGGCATAATAAGCAAACGTAGAAATAACTCCCAAAGGTTTGATAATAAACAGGTAATAGGTACTACCTCATCTACTTCCCATCCCACAATTTAATTAGATCCTAATCATGCAATGTGTGAGGATTGATCTAATGCAATAAAACTAGGTTGTAGAAAAAGGTATGATCAAAGTGTTACTTGCCTTGCTGATGATCCGCGAAACCTAGAGATTCAAAGTAACAGGCGGCGCACTCTGGGTATTCTATCGCAGACAAACAAACAAACATACAATAAGTACTCATCTAATGCACAGGTAAAACTCAAATAGAAGATCTAACCAGAAAGTTCAACTTAAGAACCCTGGTTTGCAAAAAGAATCAAATCGAACGAAGCAAAAGAAATCAAACGGCGAAAGAAAACAACTTCGTTCTAGTAATCTGGATCTAAGTCAAATTTTACAGTAGCAAAAACTTGTTTAAGTTAATTATTCGGAAAGACGGTTTCGAGACGAAACTCCAGGCGCTTGAATCGCCTGATTCCGATCAGAAATCGCGATCAGAAAAATAATCGCAGAAAAATCCGACGAAAAAGAAAAACGACGAACGGAAAAAAAACCCCTAAAAAAACGGCATGGATTTCGAGGGCGGCGAACCTCGGGCGACGCGCGGCTCCGGCGGATCGGCGGCGGGGCGGCGGCGGCGGCTGGGCCTAGGGTTTCGGGGCGGCTGGCCTTCGGGCTGGCTTGCCCCGGCTTATAAAGGCCCCGGCCAGGGGAGTCTTGGCCGAGTACGGCCCATAGTCGGTTCCGCTCTTTTTTTTAAATAATTATGCTCGGAAAAAATATAAAAAGAAATACTAAACGTACTCCAAAAATCCAGAAATAAATTTTCCTGGGTTTCTAAAATCAAGCCCGATAAAGTGAACATTTATTTGAGCCCTAAATGCAATTTTGAAAAACGCGCATTTTTCCTAAATTCAAATAAAAATACCAAAAAACTCCGAAATAAATCTTATTTGATTTTTTTATTAAATCCTCAATATTTCTATATTTTGGGAAAGTCATTTTATTCCCTCTCTCATATTTTTGTAATAGAAATAATTGATGATAAAATAAATAAAATCAAATGATCCTGTTTACAAAATTTGAGAAAACTCAAATATGTAAATAACGAAATTCCCAACTCTCTCCGTGGGTCCTTGAGTTGCTTAGGATTTTCTAGGATCAAAACCAAAAGCAAAATAAAATATGATATGCATGATGATCTAATGTATAACATTCCAAATTGAAATTTTGGGATGTTACAAACCTACCCCCCTTAAGATGAATCTCGCCCTCGAGATTCGGGTTGGCTAGAAAATAGGTGAGGGTGGTCCTTGAGCAAATCTTCCTCTCGCTCCCAGGTGGCTTCATCCTCCGTGTGGTGGCTCCACTGAACTTTGCAAAACTTGATAACCTTGCTGCGAGTGACTCGGCTGGCAAACTCGAGAATCTTGACTGGTTTCTCCTCATAGGTCAAATCGTTATCCAACTGAATTGCTTCTAATGGCATTGTGTCTCTCAAAGGTATGTCAGCCATCTCCGCGTGACACTTCTTCAACTGAGAAACATGGAACACATCATGAACTCCTGTCAATCCTCCTGGCAATTCCAACTTGTAGGCCACTTCTCCCATACGCTCCAAAACTCGATATGGCCCTACAAATCGTGGCGCTAACTTCCCCTTAACTCCAAAGCACTTAATCCCTCGAAGTGGGGATACTCAAAGATAAGCTTTGTCTCCGACTTCGTAAACTGTCTCTTTGCGTTTAGAATCTGCGTAGCTCTTCTGCCTGGACTGGGCTACCTTGAGCCTATCGCGAATCAACTTCACCTTCTGTTCAGACTCTTTAATCAGATCTGGTCCAAACAACTGCCGGTCTCCAACTTCGTCCCATGACAACGGTGTCCTGCACCTCCTTCCGTACAGAGCTTCGAAAGGGGCCATCTTCAAACTGGTCTGATAGCTATTATTGTAAGAGAACTCTGCATATGGCAAATTATCGTCCCAACTAGATCCATAATCTAGCGCACAAGCTCTCAGCATATCCTCCAAAATCTGATTGACTCTCTCGGTCTATCCATCTGTCTGTGGATGAAAAGCTGTACTGAATTCTAGCCTGGTACCCAAAGTTTCGTGCAACTGCTTCCAGAACTTTGAGGTAAACTGGGTTCCTCTATCTGATATGATGCTCCTCGGAACTCCATGCAAACATACGATCCTGGTCATGTATATCTTTGCCAACTTAGCACTGGTGTAAGTGGTCTTTACTGGGATGAAATGAGCTACCTTCGTCAATCGATCAACTACGACCCAAATCGATTCATAGCTTGAACGAGTCCTTGGTAACCCCGTGATAAAATCCATGCCTAGCTTATCCCACTTCCATTCGGGTATCGGCAATGGTTGCAACAATCCTACTGGCTTCTGATGCTCTGCCTTTACTTTCTGACATACGTCACAAACTGCTACATACTCCGCAATATCCTTCTTCATTCCGGTCCACCAGAAAATATCCTTCAAATCCAAATACATCTTGGTATTTCCTGGGTGAATCGAATACGGTGAATCATGTGCCTCTTGCAGAATCAACTTTCTGATCTCCGGGTCATTGGGTACATAAACACGGTCTTCAAACCATAGGGTGTCGTGCTTATCCTCACGAAATCCTTTAGCTTTTCCTTTGCTCAGCTTCTCCTTTATAGCTGCAATCTCTTTGTCAGTTTTCTGAGCTTCTCTGATTCTATCCATCAAAGTTGACTGAATCTCTAGTGCTGCTACATAGCCTCTCGGAACTATTTCCACACATAGTTCACGAAGATTTTCTACTAACTCCTTGGGTATTTATCCCGTCATTAACGTATTGACATGGCTCTTGCGGCTTAATGCATCAGCTACTACATTAGCCTTCCCGGGATGATAATGCAATCTCATATCATAATCCTTGATGAGCTCCAACCATCTCCTTTGTCTGAGGTTCAACTCCTTCTGCGTGAAAATGTACTTCAAACTCTTGTGATCCGTGTACACCTCACAATGATTTCCGATGAGGAAACGTCTCCATGTTTTCAATGCATGCACTACGGCTGCTAACTCCAAATCATGCGTGGCATAATTCAATTCGTGAGGCTTCAGTTGTCGTGAAGCATACGAAACAACTCTCCCTTCCTGCATAAGCACTGCTCCAAGTCCTCGACGTGAAGCGTCGCAATACACCTCATAATCCTTGGTCGGATCTGGCAAAATCAACACTGGTGAGGTAACCAAACAGTTCTTCAATTCCTGAAAACTTGCCTCACACTCCTCAGTCCATTTGAACTTAGTATCCTTCTTCAACAACTCCGTCATAGGCTTCGCAATCTTTGAGAAATTCTCAATAAACCTCCGGTAGTATCCTGCGAGTCCAAGAAAACTCCGGATCTCTCCAACTGTTGTTGGGGCTTCCCACTTGGTCACGGTTTCAACTTTAGCGGGATCTACTGCTATACCTTCTCCGGATATAACGTGTCCGAGGAATCCTACTTCCTTCAACCAAAACTCACATTTGCTGAACTTGGCATATAATTGGTGTTCTCTGAGCTTTCCAAGTACCAAACGCAAATGCTCCTTATGCTCCTCTTCATTCTTCGAATATACCAGGATATCATCAATGAACACTACGATGAACTTATCCAAAAACTCCATAAACACTTTGTTCATCATGTTCATAAAATAGGCAGGTGCGTTAGTCAGACAAAATGACATAACGGTATACTCATACAGCCCATACCTGGTGGTAAAAGATGTCTTCGGAATATCCTGTTCTCGAATCTTCAACTGGTGGTATCCTGATCGCAAATCGATCTTGGAAAATACTTTAGCTCCTTGCAATCGATCAAATAGATCGTTGATCATTGGTAGTGGGTACTTGTTCTTGATTGTTACTTCGTTCAATCCTCGATAATCAACAACCATCCTTAACGATCCATCCTTCTTCTCCACTAGAAGTACTGGTGATCCCCAAGGCAAAGAACTTGGGCGAATGTAACCTTTGTCCAGTAACTCCTTAATCTGCTTCTTAATTTCCACCAAATCTTTTGCTGGCATCCTATATGGTCTCTTTGATATTGGCCCAGTGCCTGGCAAAAGCTCAATCAAAAACTCAATATCTCTATCTGGTGGCATGCCTGGCAACTCTTCTGGAAATACATCAGGGAAATCCCTTACCACTGGTACTTCCTCCTGCACAACTCCTGTTAGGCAATTTACTTGGGTCCTCTTTGGCACATGCCGGGATACATACTTGATCCTTCTTCCTTCTGGCATTGTGAGCAAAATTGTCTTACAAGCACACTCAATATTCCCTTCATACTTTGATAACCAATCCATGCCTAATATCACATCCAATCCTTGAGATTCTAATACTACTAGGTCTGAGGGAAAAACATAGTTACCAATCCTTAAATGTAACCGATCACACCATAGACTAGCCACATACTCTGCTCCTGGCGAGGTTACTAACATGGGTGACCTAAGGGCTTGGGTTGGTAGGTTATACTTATCCACAAATCCCCTTGAGATGTATGAATGCGATGCACCAGTATCAAAAAGAACGAGTGCAGTAAATGACTTAACCAAAAACTTACCTATTACTGCATCGGGCTGAGTTTCAACCTCCTCCACATTAACGTGGTTCACCTGTCCCCTGTTGAAAGGGTTCGGCTTCTTCCCAGAACTTCCATTGCCATTTTGGCCTTCAGGACATTCATTTGCATAATGTCCTGGCTTCGAACACTTATAGCAAGTGACTTGGCTCAAGTCCTTCTTGGCTGGGGTTGATGGGTTGGTGCAGTTCTGGCCGTTGCTTCCTCCATTCCCATTACCATTCTTGGTGCCATTGTGATTTTGCGAGCTACCTACTCCATGGGTATGCTGAAAATGTCCTCACAGTCTAGGGGTAAAACGTGGCTTCTGCTGAGCTCCTGAATTATACTTTCCTTGTCCATACTTCCTCTTGCGGTTCTCAATTTGCTGCTGCTTCCCTTCAATCATAAGAGCACGATCTACCAACTCCTGGTAGTTGTTGAAGGTCGCTACCATCAACTGCATACTCAACTCATCATTCAGTCCTTCCAAGAATTTCTCCTGCTTAGCTGCATCCGTAGCTACATCATCTGGGGCATAACGTGCTAGCTTACTAAACTCCTCCACATACTGGCCAACTGTCCGTCCTCCTTGGCACAAGTTACGAAACTCACGCTTCTTCATGGCCATTGCTCCTGCTGAAACATGGGCAGTACGGAAAGCCTGCTGAAACTGGTCCCATGTGACAGTGTCGACTAGGAAGGTGGCTGTGAAATTCTCCCACCATGATGCTGCGGGTCCTTCTAACTGATGTGCGGCAAACTTCACCTTCTCCGCATCTGTGCATCCTGCTGTGGTCAACTCCCTAGCTGTCTTGCGGAGCCAATCATCTGCTACTATCGGCTCGGTGCTACTGGAAAACACCGGCGGATTTAGCCTAAGAAAACGGGCTAAGTGGTCAACAGGTGGTGGTGGTGGTGGGTTGTTGTTGTTGTTCCCCTGATTCTGATTCTGAACTAGCAACTGCATCAAGCTATTCTGCTGCTGGATCAACTGGGTGAGCTCCGGCGGAAAGGCAAATCCGGGGTCACGTCTCGGAGGCATCTGAGGGTTTAGAAAAGATGAGATATAAGAATAGAGGGGGTCTAAAGAGAAAACACTACCCATATGCACATGAGGCAAAAGCAAACAATTCACTTCATTCAATCAAACAAAGGCATATAATTGATCTAGCTATCGCAAAAGTGCTCGGACTACTAAATTTACATGGTGGACTACTACTACTGATGAGGTGGTCTACTAGAAATATTCTACGGTTGTAGACTCCATGATATCTTCTCCTGCTTCATCAACATAGTCATCATTGCTACTATCTTGTTCCGAGTCGGTGCCGTCAATGATGATGTAGTCTTCCGGGCTAATTTCCTTGGGTTCTTCGTCTTCATCTACTGGTGTCGGGCCTCCCATAAATATGCCAATCTTCTTGATCAGATCGTCATTCTTCTCCACCAATACTTCAATTTCTTCTTCATAATCTTCGCATGTAGCCTTGAGTTCTTCCTCTAGTTCCTTGATTCTAGTCTTAGCCTTCTTCAGATCTATCATGTCGGCGCACATCTGATTCTCCTGTCGTCGAATGTGCTGATTTAACTCCTGAATAAAAGCTGCAATTGATCTATCCTTCCTGGTGCTAATCATCTCCCAGTGTTCATCTCGGCACCCACAAATCTGGTAGATAGTATCCTTGAGATCCTTGCGGTAGACTTCTCCAATGCGTCCCATGGCGATGTGAGCTGCCATACTCTTTCCTAGACTCCAAGTTGGTGCATCAAAAGAAAACTCTATGGGCTCAGTGACTGGCATGAACGTTCTTCCTGGAACTTGAACTTGAATCATCCAGCGCTCTTCTTCAGGTAAAGTGGCGTTGTAGGTTCCCGTGAAGCTTGGTATTCCTATGTTCAGGTACCTAGTGACTTCCTTCAAGTGGCGTCCAAAGGGTGTATCTTCATCTGGTTGTGTGAACTTGTTCCTTGCATCCGCCATCCTAAAGAGTAGAAAAGATGAGAGGTCAGAAGAGGAGAGAGTGAGTAGTGATCTAGGTCTTTAGCTTAGTGGTCGTGTCCTACAGTTAGCGTGTGCTCTGATACCATCTCTGTAGCGACCAGACCTCAAACAGTCTGATCTCTGTGCTCCGGTGTCATCCCTGGATCAGTAATGCTGACACCACACAGTACTCGAAGGATTTATAGCAGAGTAGCAATCACACACTTATTACATCGAGTTTCTCAAAAGAGAACTTATTACAATAAATATGGCTTAAGGCCATCTAATAACGGTAACAGCGAAAGGCTTGGAAGATAAGTGAGTCCATCAACTCCAACGGCATCACTGAGTATAGAACCACGACCTAAAAACTCCTTAATCATCGTCTGAAAAGTCTGCAACATTAACGTTGCAGCCTGAAAACGGGTCAGCACATGGAATATGCTGGCAAGGTAACACATAGAGAGTAATGGAATGAAACAGCTATACTATATGCATATTTGGCTGGTGGAAAGCTCTATGGTTACAGTTTTTGCGTAAAGCCAATTTTTCCCTACTTCAAAGGAATAAATTTAATTACTATCATGGTGGTTGTTAAACATTGAGAATGGTTGACAGCATTCTCAATCCCAATTAAAGTAACATCATTAAACCCAACAAAATTTACTTTAGAGTAACATGTTGAGATTCACTTGATAATCCAGGTACTAGATACTCAAGATGTCCATAACCGAGGACACGGCTAACCATGATTAGTTTATTACATTCTGCAGAGGTTTGCGCACTTTTCCCCACAAGACTCGATTGCCTCCGTTGGATTTCTCGCACTACATGGTGTTTGAGAAACGGATGACCGAGACATAGTCTTTCAGAAGCGCTAGCACCTTACGATCGGGTAGACCGTACCACCTACATCCCCTACATCTGCTACTCTACCTTGTAAGAGATCGCACGACTTAATCAACTATGCCAGAGCCCATAATGGCTTGTGGCTGCACACGGAAGTTTCTAGTATGAATATTCTCATGATCCCTTTGAGCCTGGGTGGCGGTCCAAAAGAAAAACAGGCAAGTCCTGGAATACCTAGGTGCCTCAATCCACCCAGATGTGTGTTTAGGTTGCCACCTTAGATAAACCATTAATTAACAATCTCACATCTGTCATGGATATCACTCACCCAATCCACGTCTACTAGCATAGCATGGCATAATAAGCAAACGTAGAAATAACTCCCAAAGGTTTGATAATAAACAGGTAATAGGTACTACCTCATCTACTTCCCATCCCACAATTTAATTAGATCCTAATCATGCAATGTGTGAGGATTGATCTAATGCAATAAAACTAGGTTGTAGAAAAAGGTATGATCAAAGTGTTACTTGCCTTGCTGATGATCTGCGAAACCTAGAGATTCAAAGTAACAGGCGGTGCACTTCGGGTATTCTATCGCAGAAAAACAAACAAACATACAATAAGTACTCATCTAATGCATAGGTAAAACTCAAATAGAAGATCTAACCAGAAAGTTCAACTTAAGAACCCTCGTTTGCAAAAAGAATCAAATCGAGCGAAGCAAAAGAAATCAAACGGCGAAAGAAAACAACTTCGTTCTAGTAATCTGGATCTAAGTCAAATTTTACAGTAGCAAAAACTTGTTTAAGTTGATTATTCGGAAAGAGGGTTTCGAGACGAAACTCCAGGCGCTTGAATCGCCTGATTCCGATAAACGGGCGAAAAGTTATACTAAAACGGAAATCGGATCAGAAATCGCGATCAGAAAAATAATCGTGGAAAAATCCGACGAAAAAGAAAAACGACGAACGGAAAAAAAATTCCTAAAAAACAGCACGGATTTCGAGGGCGGCGAACCTCGGGCGACGCGCGGCTCCGGCGGATCGGCGGCGGGGCGGCGGCGGCGGCTGGGCCTAGAGTTTCGGGGCGGCTGGCCTTCGGGCTGGCTTGCCCCGGCTTATAAAGGCCCCGGCCAGGGGAGTCCTGGCCGAGTACGGCCCATAGTCGGTTCCGCTCTTTTTTAAAAAAAATAATTACGCTCAGAAAAAATATAAAAAGAAATACTAAACGTACTCCAAAAATCCTGAAATAAATTTTCCCGGGTTTCTAAAATCAAGCCCGATAAAGTGAACATTTATTTGAGCCCTAAATGCAATTTTGAAAAACGCGCATTTTTCCTAAATTCAAATAAAAATACCAAAAAACTCCGAAATAAATCTTATTTGATTTTTTTATTAAATCCTCAATATTTCTATATTTTGGGAAAGTCATTTTATTCCCTCTCTCATATTTTTGTAATAGAAATAATTGATGATAAAATAAATAAAATCAAATGATCCTGTTTACAAAATTTGAGAAAACTCAAATATGTAAATAACGAAATCCCCAACTCTCTCCGTGGGTCCTTGAGTTGCTTAGGATTTTCTAGGATCAAAACCAAAAGCAAAATAAAATATGATATGCATGATGATCTAATGTATAACATTCAAAATTGAAAATTTGGGATGTTACACATGGCCGGTTTAACCCGGGTGGATCGCGCACGCTGAGCCGTCTCGACGAGGTCGGTGCAGATGTCCAGCTCGGGGCCCGGTTCACTGATCTTGCCAATGAAAACGTGAATGCCACCAAAGGGGACCCGGTACCCGTACTCAATTGAGCCGGCCTCGGGGCCCCAGCCTGCGTCGTCGATGTAGAGCTTGCCGCGACGACTCTTAGTCATCCGGCCTACAGCATAGCCCTCGAGTCCTTCAAAGCGGCCCTCCAAGAACCGGAAGCCATCGTGCGATAGCCCCACGGTGGGCGCCAACTGTCGTGGTTTTGTCATGGCAGATGTCCTAGCAAAAGGACTTAGTCATGGAGCCATCGCTACGGGTTAGCTTGAAGGGGTTAAAGCGGACACAGGGACGCAAGAGAGTTTATACTAGTTTGGCCCCTTCAAGGAAGGTAAAAGCCTACATCTAGTTGTGATGGAATTGATGGGGTTTCGATGACTAGGGAGCAAACAAGCTTCGCCTATGTCTTGAGTTGTTGTCTATTGTCCTTGAACCGCCGCCGGGTCGTCCCCTTATATACACGGGTGACTCCCGTCGGCTTACGGAGTCCCAATACCGGCTCATAGATGTGTCCGGTTTGGTCTCTACTTATTCCTAACTTACAATACAAGTTAACTACTAACGCCGGTTTACGGCTACAGGCCTTGAACTGACCATGGGCCTTGAGCCCTCCTCTGTCTTCTTGGGCTTTAACATACTTAACTACTGACGAAGTTAACCCGGCCCAGATAGGCCGGTTTACGCCCAGTAGTAATATCCCCAACAAATTCGCTGGTGGGAGGGGGAGCTGATGCAAGCGAATGGTCATGGTGGTTGTCCTCCTCGGCGGCGAGGTCATGCTCTCTAGCAGCAGGGTCGCTCCCTCCCTCGGGCCTAATCCCTGCGTCATGGATGGAGAGGAAGGGGTCGTCGAGGAGAAGAATCCTTTGGTGCCGGGAATATATGAACTTGCGTGGAGTGGAAGAAGAAATGGGAGCACATGGTAACTGACCTTTGCAATTATCGGAGGCACGCGAGTGGCACGGCATCGATTGCCATTAAATCCTTGTCGGTGAATTACTCCCTCAATCGGCGCCGAGTGGAATCGAATTGATATGTGACCATTGGCATCCCCCGTCACCGCTCGTTCGCCTCGCCCAACAATGGCCCCGTCGCTCGTGCCGGACGAGGGAAAATGGCATCGACACGCCTGAGAGGGTCTGAAAAGTGCACAGTTGTAATGTCTTTAAATATCATATTTCTTCTTGACAGTAGGAAGAGGAAATTCAAAACCTCCAAATATAATCGATGGAATTTTTCCGATAGAATTGATACTATGAACTTGAGGTTGTTTCCTCGGAAAGTGTACCGTATGCTCATTGCCATTAACATGAAAAGTGACATTGCCTTTGTTGCAATCAATAACATCCCCTGCAGTATTAAGAAAAGGTCTTCCAAGAATAATAGACATACTATCGTCCTAGGGAATATCGAGAATAACAAAGTCCGTTAAAAGAGTAACATTTGCAACCACAACAGGCACGTCCTCACAAATGCTGACAGGTATAGCAGTTGATTTATCAGCCATTTGCAAAGATATTTCAGTAGGTGTCAACTTATTCAAGTCAAGTCTACGATATAAAGAGAGAGGCATAACACTAACACCGGCTCCAAGATCACATAAAGCAGTTTTAACATAGTTTCTTTTAATGGAGCATGGTATAGTAGGTACTCCTGGATCCCCAAGTTTCTTTGGTATTCCACCCTTAAAAGTACAATTAGCAAGCATGGTGGAAATTTCAGCTTCCGGTATCTTTCTTTTATTTGTAACAATATCTTTCATGTACTTAGCATAAGGATTCATTTTAAGCATATCAGTCAATCGCATACGCAAAAATGTAGGTCTAATCATTTCAGCAAAGCGCTCAAAATCCTCATCATCCTTTTTCTTGGATGGTTTGGGAGGAAAAGGCATGGGTTTCTGAACCCAAGGTTCTCTTTCTTTACCATGTTTCCTAGCAACAAAGTCTTTCTTATCATAACGTTGATTCTTTGATTGTGGGTTATCAAGATCAACAGCGGGTTCAATTTCTATATCATTATCATTACTAGGTTGAGCATTATTATGAACATCATCATTAACATTTTCATTTGGTTCATGTTCATTGCCAGATTGTGTTTCAGCATCAGACATAGAGATATCATTTGGATTATCAGGTGGTTCAGCAATAGGTTCACTAGAAGTTTGCACAGTTTTATCATTTTTCTTTTTCTTCTTTTTTGAAGAACTAGGTGCATCAATTTTATTTCTCTGAGAATCTTGCTCAATTCTCTTAGGGTGGCCTTCAGGATACAAAGGTTCCTGAGTCATTCTACCAGTTCTAGTAGCCACTTTAACAGCATAATCATTTTTCTTACTATTCATCTCATTGAGCAATTCTTTTTGAGCTTTAAGTACTTGTTCTACTTGAGTGGTAACCATAAAAGCATGTTTGCTAACAAGTTTAAGTTCACCTCTAATATTAGCCATATAATCACCCAAGTATTTAATCATATCAGCATCTTGTTTTAATTGTCTACCAAAATAAGCATTGAAGTCTTCTTGCTTAAACATAAAATTATCAAACTCATCCAAGCATTGACTAGCAATTTTAGTAGGAGGGGTTTCAACTTTATCATATCTATTGAGAGAATTTACCTTTACTACCTGTGTCGGGTTATCGAGGTCTGGAGGTTCTTCAATAAATAAAGGATTAAGATCATATATTTCTTCACCAGGCGGTAAATTGAGACCATGTATTTCTTCAATAGGAGGTAAATTCCTAACAGCTTCAGCTTTAATACCTTTTTCTTTCATAGATTTCTTTGCCTCTTGCATATCTTCAGGACTGAGAAATAGAACACCTCTCTTCTTCGGAGTTGGTTTAGGAATAGGATCATTAATTGGAGCAGGAGCTGCCTCAAGAGCTGGCTCAGGAGGTGCCCAATTATTTTCATTTGTCAACATATTATTCAATAAGATTTCAGCTTCATCCGGTGTTCTTTCCCTGAAAAGAGAACCAGCACAACTATCCAGGTAATCTCTGGAAGCATCAGTTAGTCCATTATAAAAGATATCAAGTATTTCATTTTTCTTAAGAGGATGATCAGGCAAAGCATTAAGTAACTTGAGAAGCCTCCCCCAAGCTTGTGGGAGACTCTCTTCTTTAATTTGCACAAAGTTGTATATTTCCTTTAAACCAGCTTGTTTCTTATGAGCAGGGAAATATTTAGCAGAGAAGTAATAAATCATATCCTGGGGACTACGCACACAACCAGGATCAAGAGAATTAAACCATATCTTAGCATCACCCTTTAATGAGAACGGAAATATTTGAAGGATATAAAAGTAGTGAGATCTCTCTTCATTAGTGAACAGGGTGGCTATATCATTTAATTTAGTAAGATGTGCTACAACAGTTTCAGATTCATAGCCATGAAAAGGATCAGATTCAACCAAAGTAAGTATATCAGGATTAACAGAGAATTCATAATCCTTATCAACAACACATATAGGTGAAGTAGCAAAAGCAGGGTTAGGTCTCATCCTAGCATTTGGAGATTTCTTATTCCATTTAGCTAATAACCTTTTGAGTTCATATCTATCTTTGCAGGCTAAAATAGCTAAAGAAGCATCTTAATCAAATAAATAACCCTCAAGAATAACAAGTGATTCTTCATCATCACTTTCATCTTCATAATCAGATTCAATATATTCAATCTCTCTAGCCCTAGCAAGTCGTTCCTCTAGAAAATCACTAAGTGGCATAGTAGTATCAGGCATAGAGGTAGTTTCATCATAAGTATCATGCATATCCGAAGTAGCATCATCAATAACATGCGACATATCAGAACGAATAGCAGAAGCAGGTGTAGGTGTCGCAAGCTTACTCATAAAAGAAGGTGAATCAAGTGTAGGGCTAGATGGCAGTTCCTTACCTCCCCTCGTAGTTGAGGGATAGATCTTGGTTTTTGGATCTCTCAAGTTCTTCATAGTGTCCAGCAGATATAAATCCCAAGTGACTCAAAGAATAGAGCTATGCTCCCCGGCAACGGCGCCAGAAATTAGTCTTGATAACCCACAAGTATAGGGGATCGCAACAGCTTTCGAGGGTAGAGTATTCAACCCAAATTTATTGATTCGACACAAGGGGAGCCAAAGAATATTCTCAAGTATTAGCACCTGAGTTGTCAATTCAACCACACCTGGAAACTTAGTATCTGCAGCGAAGTGTTTAGTAGCAAAGTAATATGATAGTGATGGTAACGGTAACAAAAGAGTAATGAAAGCAAAGTAATGTTTTTGGTATTTTGTAGTGATTGTAACAATAGCAACGGGAAAGTAAATAAGCGTAAACCAGTATATGGAAAGCTCGTAGGCATCGGATCAATGATGGATAATTATGCCGGATGCGGTTCATCATGTAACAGTCATAACATAGGGTGACACAGAACTAGCTCCAATTCGTCAATGTAATGTAGGCATGTATTCTGAATATAGTCATACATGCTTATGGAAAATAACTTGCATGACATCTTTTGTCCTACCCTCCCGTGGCAGCGGGGTCCTAATGGAAACTAAATGATATTAAGGCCTCCTTTTAATAGAGAACCAGAACAAAGCATTAGCACATAGTGAATACATGAACTCCTCAAACTACGGTCATCACCGGTAAGTATCCCGATTATTGTCACTTCGGGGTTAACGGATCATAACACATAATAGGTGACTATAGACTTGCAAGATAGGATCTAGAACTCTCATATATTGATGAAAACATAATAGGTTCAGATCTGAAATCATGGCACTCGGGCCCTAGTGACAAGCATTAAGCATAGCAAAGTCATAGCAACATCAATCTCAAAACATAGTGGATACTAGGGATCAAACCTTAACAAAACTAACTCGATTACATGGTGAATCTCATCCAACCCATCACCGTCCAGCAAGCCTATGATGGAATTACTCATGCACGACGATGAACATCATGAAATTGGTGATGGAGGATGGTTGATGATGACGACGGTGACGAATCCCCCTCTCCGGAGCCCCAAACGGACTCCAGATCAGCCCTCCCGAGAGGTTTTAGGGCTTGGCAGCGGATCCGTATCGTAAAACGTGATGGTTTCTTCTCTCCTATTTTTTTTCTCCCCGAAAGCAGTTATATAGAGTTGGAGTTGGAGTCGGGGGGTCTCCAGGGGGGCCCACGAGGTAGGGGGCGCGCCCCCCACCCTCGTGAGAAGGGTGTGGGCCCCCTGGTCTTCATCTTTGGCGAGGATTTTTTATTATTTATTGTAAGATATTCCGTGGAGTTTCAGGTCATTCCAAGAACTTTTGTTTTCTGCACATAAAACAACATCATGGCAATTCTACTGAAAACATCGTCAGTCCGGGTTAGTTCCATTCAAAGCATACAAGTTAGAGTCCAAAACAAGGGCAAAAGTGTTTGGAAAAGTAGATAGGACGGAGACGTATCAGACCGCTAGGGCCGAATGGGGAAGAAATTCCCGTTAGCTTAGTATATGACCAAGTAGAGGTGGCCGCCAAA
Organism: Triticum urartu; assembly: GCF_056163025.1. Lineage (NCBI taxonomy): Eukaryota > Viridiplantae > Streptophyta > Magnoliopsida > Poales > Poaceae > Triticum > Triticum urartu. Next base: position 594,010,845 of record NC_141874.1, read on the forward strand.
TATTCCCAACATGATTGTAAATTAGACCTCCTTTTGGACGGTATAGAGGAGGAAGTGTTTGAGTCGTGAGCGACTATGTACTTTCCTTCTAGCTGGATAATAAGGACAATTGTCATTGCCGACCTTTTCGCTTCAACCTCTTGACCCGAAGGTTCGGAGTGTTTCCGAATACCATAGCGGTAGAATTGTAAGTGCATCTAGTGCCACCCCTAGTTGGTTTTGGAGTATTGACAACAAACCTAGTTGAGGGACTAATGTGTTTGTGAGAATTGCAGGATAACACAGGTAGAAGTCCCTCATTGATTCGGTTTTCCTACCAGAGATGACCCCTAAAAATGTATGAAGACATTGATGTCAAAGGTGGTATATGAAGATATTCACATTGAAGACTATGACAAGAGAAGACATCGCATGAAGCCTATGGAGCTCGAAGACTTAGATCTTTCGTAGTTCTTTTTCTTCTTTGTTGAGTCATAGGAACCACCGTACTGTTAAGTGGGGTCCAAGAGAACCAGTCAAAATGACTGAAGTGATGCCTAACCAAAACCTATGTCTTCGAGTGAAGACTATGAGAGCGAATCTTGTCCAGAGTCGGACAAGTCAGCTTTGCTTGTAGCCCAAGTAAAGTTGCCGTGTGAGTTTGAAATCTGACCGTTGGAACACGTGTCAGTTCCTTAGTGACCCAGGGTCATTTCGGACAAATCAGGTCGGGTTGCCTAGTGGCTATAAATAGCCCACCCCCTACAACCATAAATGGTTGGCTGCTTAGAGTTAGTATACGGCTTTTGTTGTTTGAGAGCAACCCACCTCGAAGCCTTCGAGAGAGAATTCCTTGCGAGGATAAAGCCCTAACCACCCAGAGCCAAAGAGAATTAGGCATCACTTAAGTCTTCTTGTCTGTGTGATCTGAAGAATTATTACACTTGAGGACTGTGAATCCTCCAGCTGGTTAGGCGTCGCGTTCTGAGCATCCAAGAGACATTGTGGATTGCTGGTGAACGAAGTCTGTGAAGGTTTGGGAGTCTACCTTGAAGATTTACCGGAGTGATTGGGCGAGGTCTGTGTGACCTTAGCTCAAGGGGAATACGGTGAGGACTGGGTGTCCTGAGCTGTGTGTTCAGGACTGGGTGTCCGGGACTGTGTGTCCTCAGGTTTAAATACCTAGCCGCCCTAACCAGACGTACAGTTGTTACAGCAACTGGAACTGGTCCAACAAATCATTGTCTTCAACGTGTCACTGGTTTCATCCTTTCCTTCCCTTTACTTATTGTTGGTCCCTGTGAAGTCATTGTATGATTGCACTATCTTTTATCTTCACTAAGTGACTGTGTGTTCCTTTTGGCTTCATAATATCTTCCTACCTGATCCTTACTACATTACTGGTATTAGTCATTGTGCTTTCACTCCATTGAATACTTGACTATGGCTTGCCTAGTGTAGTCTACCTTCCGCTGCAGGGTAATAGGTTTATTTCTATCGTTTGTCTTCATAACCTCCACGCTTTGAAGACTTTCATAAAAATCGCCTATTCACCCCCCCTCTAGTCGATATAACGCACTTTCAATTGGTATCAGAGCAAGGTACTCCCTTGTTCTGTGTGATTCGGTTTAACCACCTGGAGTTTTAGCTATGTCGACTGCAGGGATAATAAAAGTCTCCGCTGCCTGCCCCGTCTTCGATGGAACTGAATATCCCTACTGGAAGAATAAGATGCGCATGCATCTTGAAGCCATTGATGTTGACCTATGGTATGTCATGAAGAACGACGTTCCCAAGGCTGGAGAAGGTGTCACTGCTGCTGATGTCAAGAAGTTCGTTCAACTGGACTCTACTGCCAAGAATATCATCTGTGGTCATCTGACCAAAGGACAGTATGGCCGCGTGAGTGCTTTGGAAACATCTAAGCTAGTCTGGGACTAGCTCTCCAAAGTCAACGAAGGCGTCTCAACCTAGAGAGATCAAAGAATCAGCGTCCTTCGCAACCTCTTCAACCGCTTCAAGAGAAATGACAATGAGAATGTCCAGCTCACATTTGATCGACTCACTGACATCACGAATGAGCTTCAAGCCCTTGGCGCTACTGAGATCACCAAGCATGAAGTCGTCAAGACACTACTGAGATCACTTGACAGTTCATTTGACACCCTAGCCCTGATGATTCAAGAACGTCCTGATTTCAAGACACTCGATCCGTCTGACATACTTGAGAGGCTCAACACATATGAGTTTCAGCTTTCTGAGAAAAGAGATATCTACGGTCCAAACTATGGGCGAACTCGTGCCTTGAAGGCAAAAGCTGTCTCCTCATCTGAAGAAGAATCGGACAGCAGTTCTGATGATCCTGAAGACATTGGAAGGGAACTTGCTATGCTTGTGAAGAAGTTCCAAAAATTCACCAAGAAGAAAGGCTTCAGAAAGTCTTCCCGATCAAGCTCAAGGAATGATGAAGCTTCTGCTCATGACTACAAGAAGAAAACATGTCACAAGTGCAAGAAACCTGGCCACTTCATCTCTGAGTGTCCGCAGTGGGACAATGAGAACAAAAAGAAGAACAAGAGCAAGGAATATGACTCTGACGACAAGAAGAAGAATAAATACTCAAAGTCTTCTTCCAAGTCTTCTTCAAAGTCTTCATCACACAAGAAGAGCTCATCGGGCAAGGCACGTGCGTTTGTTGGCAAGGAAATGGATTCAGAGGAGGAGTCTGCTTCTGAGGAGGCGGAGGTGGAGTCTGAGGAGGAGTCCAATTCTGGTGTCGCAAGTCTGGCTACAGCATACGTTGCCAAGTCCATCTTCAACACTGAAGACAATGACTTCATCACCGACACCGATGCAAATGACAAGGACCACTCCGCTCCTACCTACTGCTTCATGGCACGTGGTGCCAAGGTAAACACAGGCACTACTCACTATCAAACATCTAGTGACGATGACTCTGATTGTGGTTCAAAACCCAGCTACAAAACACTTGCTAAAATTGCAAGTGAACAACAAAAAGCCATGGAACATATTCAAAAACTGTTAGACAAAAGCGATGATCTGTTAGGCGCTGAAATGACTCGTTCTGAGTCCTTAATTGAAGACATAAAAAATCTTCACGTTAAGTATGAGGAACTTGAAAGTCGTCATGAAACGCTCTCAACAACTCATGAAAAGCTTTCCTATGATTATCTTCAAAGGAAGCAAGATCTTGAGAAATTGAGAGCGGCTCATGAAGATCTTCAAAAGGAAAATGAGTCACTTCGCTCCAAACAGATCAGTTCTGCTCAGGAAGGATTTGAACCACCATGTCTTAAGTGCATTGAGCGTGATAATGCTACTACTGTTGCTGAATGTTCTACTGCTGCTACTGTTGCAATATCTTCAACTGTTGATGTGGAAACTAACCCCACTACTGAGGATACCACTGCTATTGCTGATGAGAATGCTAGGTTGAAGACATTGCTTGAAACAGGGATGTACAAAAGTCTTAAAGGGCATCAGACACTATGTGATGTCCTCAAAAAGCAGATCTTGAACCTAAACCCGAGGAAAGAGGGTGTTGGGTTCGTAAGGAAAATGAATGCTGATGGCTCTTACTGGAAACCTGAGCAGTACCCCAAAACCACATGGGTTGCTGCAAAGGAATCTTCAGCAGATCCATCCACTCTGTCTGGCTTCACTTGTGCAAACCCCATTGTCATTGATGAATCCTTTGATGCAAACTATAAATTGTTTAAGAATCAGAATGGTGAAGTGTTTGCCAGGTACATTGGTACTAACTGCAGGAATGGACCGCCTATGAAGAAGATCTGGGTTCCGAAAAAGTGTTTGGAGAATCTTCCTGTGAATGTCATCATGACACCACACGTGAAGAAGACAAACCCCAGACCACAGGCTTCATACGGTCCAAAGGCTTCATACAGACAGAGGACTCACCTGAGTCGCACTAACGCAAATGTTTTGCAGGGAAACCATACTCAGGCCTATGAATATGAGCGCGGTTCATCAAACCGCCATGTTCATAAGACCAAGAACTATTCTGCTTATTCTTATGAGTACTATTGTCTGCCTGCAAGACTTTTTGCTAGGGCTCCAAAGCCAAAGTTCTCAGACGCTGCACTTAGACTTATTGCTTCTAAGCCACCCTTGAAGATGTGGGTGGCTAAGAAAGCTTAACTCTCTTTTGCAGGGAAAGGTCTCCAGCAGAAAACCAAAATCGTCTGACGCTATTGCTGGGGACCTTAAACATCTTGTAGGGCGCAAGATCAAATGCCCGAATGGTCTTACTATGTACTTCGTTCCTGAATCGCTTGCTACTCTCCCTATTAGTCCTAATCTGGATCTAAGCTTTCATAACCCACTGGTTCGTCAAATGTTTTTGCTTCACAATTCTCTTCATGAAGCCTATCCCCCTAACTGCACTGTAGGGTACGACACCAGCGTCTTCAGAATGGATTATTGATAGTGGGTGTACCAATCACATGACTGGCAAAAGAATCCTTCTTATGGACTCAACCTTACGTCCATCCAACAAGAGTCACATCACATTTGCTGACACTGGTAAAAGTAAGGTATTGGGCCTAGGTAGAGTTGCAATCTCAAAGGATCAACACATGGATAAAGTCATGTTTGTTGAATCCCTTGGCTTCAACTTAATGTCTGTCTCAATGCTTTGCATTTGAACATGATCGTAATATTTGGAAAATATCGCTGCCTTGTTCTAATGGAATCTGACAAGTCTCTAGTGTTTGAAGGGTATCGGAAAGATGATTTGTATGTGGTAGATTTCTCAGCAGGACCACAGCTTGCCGTATGTCTTCTAGCAAAAGCTTCAGAATGCTGGCTCTGGCATCGGAGGCTAGGGCATGCTGGCATGAGGAACCTCCACACCCTTGCAAAGAAGAAGCATGTCATAGGCATCAAGGGCGTAAAGTTCAAGAAAGATCACTTATGCGGTGCCTGTGAAGCAGGAAAGATGACGAGGACCAAACATCCCTCAAAGACAATCATGACAACCACTCGACCCTTCCAACTGCTCCACATGGATCTTTTCGGTCCCACTCATTACTCAACTCTTACTACTACTGCTTGTCTCTATGGCTTTGTCATTGTTGATGATTATTCTAGATATACTTGGGTGCACATAATCCTCTACAAGACTGAAGTGCAGGATGTCTTCAGACGCTTCGCCAATCGAGCAATGAACAACTATGGCGCCAAGATAAAGCACATCAGAAGTGACAATGGCACTGAATTCAAGAACACCGGCCTTGATACATATTTTGATACCTTGGGCATCACACATGAATTCTCAGCCCCGTACACGCCACAGCAGAATGGCGTCGTCGAACGCAAGAACAGAACACTCATTAAGATGGCCCGAACGATGCTTGATGAATACAAGACTCCAAGAAAATTCTGGCCTGAAGCCATTGATATTGCATGCCATACAATAAACTGTGTTTATCTTCACAAGCTTCTGAAAAAGACATCTTATGAGCTCCTTACTGGCAAGAAGCCAAATGTCAGTTACTTCAGAGGATTTGGCGCCAGGTGCTGGATCAAGGATCCACATCACACTTCAAAATTTGCACCAAAAGCACATGAGGGTTTTATGCTTGGATATGGAAAGGATTCGCACTCCTACAGAGTCTTCAATCTCTTTCATTACAAAGTGGTTGAAACAGTGGATGTGCAGTTTGATGAGACTAACGGTTCACAAAGAGAGCACCTCCCAAATGTGCTAAATGAAGTTCCATCCAGCGAATCAATCAAGCTTATGGGAACCGGAGAAATCATACCCTCTGAAGCTCAACCTGAAGAGGAACTTATCATCTCCGCACCTGATCAACATGAAGACAATGCTCAGCCTGAAGACAATCCCACTAACAATGACAATGATCAGCAAGAGCAAAACCTTCGCCTGGTACATCCTCGTGTTGCCAATGAAGTGCAGATTGAGAGAATAATTGACAGCATCAATGCACCCGGTCCGCTCACTCGATCAAGGGCAACTCAGCTAGCAAATTTCTATGGGCACTTCGCATTCGTCTCAATTACAGAACCCAAGAAAGTTGAAGAAGCCTTCATGGAACCTGAATGGATTCAAGCTATGCAAGAAGAGCTTCAACAGTTTGAGCTGAATAATGTATGGGAACTGGTTAAGCGTCCTGATCCTCGGAAGCACAACATAATAGGCACCAAATGGATATATCGCAACAAGCAAGATGAGCATGGTCAAGTTGTCAGAAACAAAGCTCGTCTTGTTGCTCAAGGACATACTCAAATGGAAGGCATTGACTTCGATGAAACATTTGCTCCTGTGGCTAGACTTGAAGCCATACGCATACTGCTGGCCTATGCAAATCATCATAATATACTTCTATATCAAATGGATGTGAAGAGCGCCTTTCTCAATGGCAAGATTGAAGAAGAAGTATGTGTTGCACAACCGCCTGGCTTTGAAGATCCAAAACATCCTGACATGGTATACAAGCTCAACAAGGCGCTGTATGGCCTCAAACAAGCCCCTCGGGCCTGGTATGACACACTCAAATACTTCCTGAAGAGCAAAGGCTTCATACCTAGTTCCCTCGACCCCACTCTCTTCACGAAGACATATGATGGTGAACTGTTTGTGTGCCAAATATATGTGGATGACATTATCTTCGGCTGCACCAATCAGAAGTACAGTGAAGAGTTTGGATATATGATGCAAGAGCAATATCAGATGTCCATGATGGGAGAGCTGAAGTTCTTCCTCGGTCTTCAAATACGACAGCAACGCAACGGCATCTTCATATCTCAAGAGAAGTATCTCAAAGATTGCCTGAAGAAGTTCGGTATGCAAGACTGCAAAGGCTTCACGACGCCAATGCCAGCCAAGCATCATCTGGGTCCTAACGACAATGGTAAAGAGTTCGACCAAAAGGTATACCGCTCCATGATTGGTTCTTTGCTTTATCTATGTGCATCTAGGCCAGATATTATGCTTAGTGTTTGCATGTGTGCTTGATTTCAAGCGGCACCAAAGGAGTCACATCACTTAGCTGTGAAGCGAATTCTTCGATATTTGGCTCACACCCCAACTCTAGGATTATGGTATCCAAAGGGCTCAAAGTTTGATCTGGTTGGATTCTCGGATGCTGATTATGCTGGTGACAAAGTGGATCGCAAGTCTACATCAGGCACATGTCACTTTCTGGGACGATCACTTGTATGTTGGTCTTAAAAGAAGCAGAACTGTGTATCTCTCTCCCCTGCTGAATCTGAATACATTGCTGCTGGATCTTGCTGTGCTCAGCTTCTGTGGATGAAGCAAACACTCAAGGACTATGGCATTCATCTGAAGCAAGTGCCACTCTACTGCGACAACGAAAGCGCCATCAAGATTGCCAACAACCCAGTTCAGCACTCGAAGACAAAGCACATTGAAATTCGTCGTCACTTTCTCAGAGATCATGTTGTGAAGGAAGATATTGATATCATACACATCAACACTGAAGAGCAATTGGCAGATATCTTCACCAAGCCCTTGGATGAGAAGAGATTTTGCAAGTTACGGTGTGAGCTAAATATCCTGGAATCCTCAAATGTCCTGTGATCAGGCACACATCCTAACACTTATGCATATTGATGACTTAGATGTGCAACACACGAAGTAAAGTATATCTTCAATCAATGAAGACATACATTCTAAGTGTGAATACATTAGTGTGGAATTTGACTTCGGAGCGCCACGATAATTGTGCGCCGTGTCTGGGTCTAATACTTCCTATACGGTGGGTAACGCCACCACCAAAGGTTCTGTTTGAAGTGTTTCACTCATGGCGTTACATTTGCCATGTCTTCACATTTGGTTTGGCTTCAATCTCAACATGTCTTCATGATTATCTTCACTATGTTGAATATATATATATACTAGTGTTCTATCCTCTACAGCATTCACTTATAGCTATGTCTTCTTGTTGAATCTTTTGAACTAAGTGAATGTGATCGGACCCTAACCTCTCTATGCTTTCTATCTCAAACTCTATCTCTCCAGATCATATGCATTCTATTGAAACTGTCGAATGTCTTCTCTGCGTCCTTGTCAGCAGAAGATACAGAGACAAACACTAAGTCCGTTTTCAATGCTCATTCCTCCACCTGAAACCCGGAGAAGTGGGAACGACCACCCGACAATTCAGGCGTGCGTGGGACGTGGAACAACCCCCGATATGTTGCATGATGGCCACGTGTTCTACAGATGTGAATCGCCAGGGGCACCTATGTAATAACGCAGTGCCGCCCCTATACCTATAAATACACACCTCACAGCAGTCATTATCTCTTCTTCCACTCTCGCACGAACCCTAGCGCCACCGCTAGCCCTCGACGACGCCGGCGACGAAGCACTTCACTGCCGCAACCTCTCCGACACCGTCTTCACGCCAACCGCGGACATCGTCTTCTCCGCCGTTGCCGTAGGTGTCCTCCGTCGCCAAGTTAGGGCACGGACGATCGAACTGCTTTGCCTCCTCTTCCACTCCGTCTAGCAGTTCTTCGTGTGGTAAATAAAACTTCCTTTTTACAGCCCCCTTGATCCTATAGCTTCATCACTTTCTACCACAAGCAGTTTCTGTTCACACAAGTTGGATCTCTTACATACTGCATCTCATAATATGCCTAGTATATTCACTTGTATATCACAAAGTAGTTAGATTCCTCACTTGTACTGATCCATGGATTCGTACAAATCTGGAACCAACTCCTTATCTATGAGTGAATGTCTTCGCACGATGAGGTCAATGTCTTCTAAACTGATTTATCTTCAAAATCTTCTGAGAATGCATATGACCTCTTCCCCTTCCCTCGCACCTTAATGCTGTCACAGGTACATGTCCGTGGGAGAATCCCTTGGTTCTCATAGTCTGCATTCATTTGCAGAATTCTTACAGCATCACATAAATTCTCCCGAAGCCAGTTCATGTTTGTCCAGCAAGCGAAAACCTTTGAAGCCTTTGAACGTATTGAAGCCTTTCAGTTTAAAGTTCATGGCTTCAGAGAAATCAGCAAGGAAGGGTGGCAGAAAGCGTCAACGAGAAACATCAAGAGATCTGCCAGATGACCTCTCAGAGCTGTACAAGACAGATCCTGAAGAGGATTACAATCAACGCAAGACACGAATCCAATGGATTCGACGCTATTGGGCAGAACAGTGGTTCAAGTATAGATTTGTGACCAACGAATATGCTGAAAAGAATGCCATCAAGCGACCATGGGGAGACATCCTCTACAAAAATCTTCAACCCAGGACCAGAGATGAAGCCATTGAACAAGGCTTCTATCCCTGCATGGTCCGTGGACCACAGCCTGCGGATGCTGACCCATCGTCCCTGCTATGGTGTCATGACGACAATCTGTTTAAGCGCAACTTCCAGTTTGCCCAGAACTCAGCGAAGTAGAACAAGAAGTCTTTGGGATTAGATTTCAACCCTGGTCCCTCTGCTCCCCGCGCCGATGGAACTCGTGAAGCTGAACCCAATCTTCTTGGGCCCTTCTACAACCTTGAAGGTCTCATCACTCACATCATCGTTCAAGGGACAGCCGTGAATGAGCCTGCAGATGACGCTGAATCAGATGAAGCGCCTGCAGCGTCGAAGCCAAAGAAGCTGAAGTAGCCAAAAGCTTCAAAGCCGACCTCTGCACCAAAAATCTCACGGGCGAAGCCACTGGCAACTGCACCTCCTGAAGATAGTGTGCAGTCTGAAGATTTGTCACGCATCTCCAAGCCCTAGAAGGTCAGGATGCCTCTGCCACACACCGGCCAAGAGCTAACAGCTGCTGCCATTCTGCGCAATGATGCCATTGATCTGTCAAGTGATGAAGATCTTGCAGATGACGCTCTTGAGCAACTCATGAAGAGCAAAGAAGAAGCAGAAATCTTCAATGATCTTCCTCTCTTTGACATGACAATCATCCACAACTTCATTGATGAGTGGTTTGACACGCCAAACATCAGCTTCGAAGATCTGCAATTACCCATTGGCCTCAGTGTCGCCTTTCATGGCGCCATTGCTTCAGAGCTAGCTCTCGCTCAGTGCATCGTCGAACTGAAGCAAAAGATTGACTGTGAAAAGGCTCAGTTCAAGAAGCATATGGCCAAGCTCAGCGTGCAAGAGGTGAAAAACTTCAAGATTATGCTGCACAAGCTCAAAGAAGCCTTTCTCAAGAAACACGCAGAAGCTCAGGGTTCTCGGGAGCGCATGAAGAGCCTGGCTGACAAGTGTGTGCAAGGCTACAACGAGGCTGAGAAGCGCAAGGCCCTTGGGCGTCCGCGCATTGATCCCAGGATGGCTGCTAAGCAGAAGAAGAAGCCAATTGTGGCCGAACCTCTCGCACCAAGGTAGGAAGCAGATCCCATTGTCTTCCCAACCAGCATGACTGGCTCGAAGCCAAAAGCCCGATCAACCGCTTCAGAGTTGAAGAAGACGAGGACTGCTGAGGCTGAAGCCAGGAAGAGGAAACATCCTGAAGCCTCTCCTACTGCCCCCTCCAAGAAGAAGAGGAAGACCAAGAAAGAACGGGCTGCTCCCATAGAGCCTTTAATTGTTGAACCCATTTCCATGGTTCGTCCTGACACTGAACCGCAAGAACATCAACTGACTATCCATGAGCCTACTTTCACAGAGGCTCATGAAGCTGAAGACTCTCCAGCAGCTGATCCCATCGCTGCTGAAGATATTGGTCACCATGACCATGTTGAAGATGATGCAGTCCTTCCTCAGCTCGAGCACAGCGAACTCATCAGCATTGGTCGTCCTCTGACGCCAATTGCTCAGGATGCTTCATGGGCTGATCACCCACAAGAGGAAGAAGACTTTGGGGCCCAGCCAACTCCAACTACACAGGCGTCGCCAGCATTGCGCAGGCTTCGCAAAGGACCAAGGCCTCCAGTCTCTGCGTCTGAAGCTGAAGCTGCTGAAGACATTCCGGCTGCATCAGCCACTGAAGAAGAAGCCCCACAAGCTGCTACTCCCTTGTCCCACCAAGAAGCGGTTCTCGAGGAGAACGTGACTGTGACCGACCCTCCAGCTCGTCAAGTGGAGGTTGAAAATCTTGAGGCTGCCACCACCAACACCAATGAAGCCACTGACGTTATCATGGCTGAAGCTAATGTGGATCCCTCACCAACAAAAGCACCAGAAGTCAGTGAAGACACTGATCCCACTGCTTCTGTTCCTGCGCCTGCTGCCGGTCCTCAGTTCGACTATCATGTTGAGCACAGGCCTCAGGTACAGAAGCCAATCCCAAGATTGCCCAGGTTCCCAGGTCCTGCATCAGCACCTGGATCCTTCAATATCAATGGCTTCAGAGCAGACAACACATTCTTCAATAGCTCCAGGAACCCCTACTCAAGGGAAAGAATATCATCTGATCGGTTCTGGAGCTATCCGCAGCGAAGCTATTACTCCTGCATTCTATAAAATCAAGGTCGCATCTTCCCACACAAGCGTCTTGACATTGAAGCAATAGCTGGTCTGCCCTGTCTGGAAGAAGCTCTGGATTGCTTCAAAGAGGTTGGATTGCTGCCGTTCGTCACTGACCAAGAGCATTGGAATGAAGAGTTGCTGCTCCAATTCTATGCCACACTTCACATCCGCGGGTATAACAGAGATCCGAAGACTTGGGTCCTGGAGTGGATGACAGGAAACGTTCATCACGAAGCCAAAGCCTTTGACATCATTGAGCTCACTGGTCTACCCACTCCCAGCGATCTCTATGAATCTGGCTGTCAACTTCACAGTGAAGCTGTGGAGAGCATCTTTCAGAAGCCTGAACCTAACATGAGTAAGATGCTCAGTATGATGAAGCCATTACCCCAAGATGCTGCATATCCCAAAGAGTTGTTTGTTGAAGACCTTGAGTATCTGCCAAGGACTATTTATCACATCATAAGGCGAACTCTCTGGCCCATCAAAGGACACTCTCCACATGCCAAGATGGACGGTGCAATGAAGACTTTGGTCTTATATATTCTTCATGGCAAATGCTTCAATGCACAGGACTTCTTCATTCGCCAACTTGCTGCATCAGGCTCTGATCTGTTTGGCTTGAATTTCTATGCCTCATGGGTAATGCGGCTGATCAAACTTCACTCCGCTATCTCATATCAGCCATCTGCTCGCAATCATCGGATCTTTCTGCCTGATGTGGATATGTCTATTGAAGCCATCTATCCTGGGCCTACGAAGGAACCTCTAAGTCTTCAGAATGCGGAGCATCAAAGTTTTTCTCAGAACATTGAAGGAGTTGAAGCAGTCACACGTGTGTATCCTTTGGCTGGCACTACACGTGCACCGCATCCTGCTCTCACTGAAGCCACTGATAGCACAATTGCCCAACGACCCAAGAAGCGCACTCGTGTTCTCAATGACCGAGAGATTCTTGTGGCTCTTCATCAGAAACAGGATAAGCATCATGACTGGCTGAAGCGTCAGATGCAAAGCCTCTTGGTGGATGTTAATCGCATTCGCAATCTTGCCACCAAGAATGCCTTTGTTGCCCATGAAACCTCTTGATGCACATGGAAAGGGCTGACGCTGATGTGCTCTGAAGATGATCTTCAAGAGGATGGCTTCTCTGAGCACTTCAAGTTTGACTCCACCCCTCCTCGAAGGGCAGTGCTGTGACGAACTCCATCTCTTGAAGACTCTGAGTTCTCTTCCTCTGCTGCAACTGTAAATGCCAGAGTGATCAAGGATGAAGACGATGCTACTTCACCGCCACCTCCTTCAGCATGCTTCGACACTGCTCCAAGTTCTTCTGCACCACCGAACACCACCGACGATCCTGCTGCTTCACCTACTCTTCATGGGAACGAGTAGATGCTCTATGTCTTCAAACCGTTTTGGTCCTTACTGACAAAAGGGGGAGAAGCATATGAGTTTTATAGTCTTCAAGCGGGTCCATATGGGCGGGTGCTTCATATTTTGCTTCGTGTTTACAACTCTCGTTTTTGATAAATTTGGTTCTTTGAGTTCTAACACTTAAACTCGATGGTCGTCTGCTACTTATTTGCCACTTTGTGATGCAATGATAAATTCCGCATGTACGACGATAAATTCCGCACTTAGATCATTTTGCAGACGTCCATTTTCCATTATGCATGTCATTATCTTCACATACCTTCACATGCATAGTGGATTGTCATCATAAGTTTAAGAGGATCTCCACAAGCACAACCTGCCATGTGCATTTGCATTCCAAAAGCAAATTACTTATATGCACATCTTCAGGGGGAGCCCTTGCAACTTATGAAGACAATTCCTTATCCTTTACAATTTCACATATTATATTCCCCGTTGAAAACTTCAACTAGTTTGTCATCAATCACCAAAAAGGGGGAGATTGTAAGTGCATCTAGTGCCACCCCTAGTTGGTTTTGGAGTATTGATGACAAACCTAGTTTAGGGACTAATGTGTTTGTGAGAATTGCAGGATAACACAGGTAGAAGTCCCTCATTGATTCGGTTTTCCTACCAGAGATGACCCCTAAAAATGTATGAAGACATTTATGTCAAAGGTGGTATATGAAGATATTCACATTGAAGACTATGACAAGAGAAGACATCGCACGAAGCCTATGGAGCTCGAAGACTTAGATCTTTCGTAGTTCTTTTTCTTCTTTGTTGAGTCATAGGAACCACCGTACTATTAAGTGGGGTCCAAGAGAACCAGGCAGAATGACTGAAGTGATGCCTAACCAAAACCTATGTCTTCGAGTGAAGACTATGAGAGCGAATCTTGTCCAGAGTCGGACAAGTCAGCTTTGCTTGTAGCCCAAGTAAAGTTGCCATGTGAGTTTGAAATCTGACCGTTGGAACACGTGTCAGTTCCTTAGTGGCCCAGGGTCATTTCGGACAAATCAGGTCGGGTTGCCTAGTGGCTATAAATAGCCCACCCCGTACAACCATAAATGGTTGGCTGCTCAGAGTTAGTATGCGGCTTTTGTCATTTGAGAGCAACCCACCTCGAAGCCTTTGAGAGAGAATTCCTTGCGAGGATAAAGCCCTAACCACCTAGAGCCAAAGAGAATTAGGCATCACTTAAGTCTTCTTGTCTGTGTGATCTGAAGACTTATTACACTTGAGGACTGTGAATCCTCCAGCCGGTTATGCGTCGCGTTCTGAGCATCCAAGAGACATTGTGGATTGCCGGTGAACGAAGTCTGTGAAGGTTTGGGATTCTACCTTGAAGACTTACCAGAGTGATTGGGCGAGGTCTGTGTGACCTTAGCTCAAGGGGAATACGGTGAGGACTGGGTGTCCTGAGCTGCGTGTTCAGGACTGGGTGTCCGGGACTGTGTGTCCTCAGGTTTAAATACCTAGCCGCCCTAACCAGACGTACAGTTGTTTCAGCAACTGGAACTGGTCCAACAAATCATTGTCTTCAACGTGTCACTGGTTTCATCCTTTCCTTCCCTTTACTTACTGTTGGTCCCTGTGAAGTCATTGTATGATTGCACTATCTTTTATCTTCACTGAGTGACTGCGTGTTCCTTTTGGCTTCATAATATCTTCCTACCTGATCCTTACTACATTACTGCTATTAGTCATTGTGCTTTCACTCCATTGAATACTTGACTATGGCTTGCCTAGTGTAGTCTACCTTCCGCTGCAGGGTAATAGGTTTATTTCTATCGTTTGTCTTCATAATCTCCACATTTTAAAGACTTTCATAAAAATCGCCTATTCACCCCCCCCCTCTAGTCGATATAACGCACTTTCAAGAATATACCGGGGTATGCGTGGAAACCAGGCGTAGGGGTCGTAATTGCTCAAACAGACAATGTGTATCTGGCTGGTTATGGTATATTACATTATGTAAGAAACATCTTCCAGAGAGAATAGTTCCGTTAAGGGTTCCTTTCCCTGGGTGTGCATGCATGTTAATGTGCATGTCCGAACTATGATTGATAAAATCATAGAGTAAGTAACATCTAGGGTTCACAATGGAGTGAATGCGGAAACACCTCTAATTTGCTGACCGAATATTCCCTTAAGAACGCTAGCTTTCGGCTTCACCCAGTCTGAGGTAGACATCCGGATGACCCGGCAGTAACAATCGCAGAGGTGCTCCCTTTATGCCCTAGCCGAACTAACAGGAACGTAGGGCACAAACACAGGAGCCAGGCAACCCAGCTTGGCCAAAACTTAAGTTATATCGATGCATATAATGGCGAAGAAAAGGTACATATGGAAAAAAAGGAACGCATATGTGTTGAGCTTGATGCTCGAAGAATAGTCGCAAGCTTCTGTACGAGAAGCCCCCAGGTATAGTGAACATACATATGTAGGGATGTACGCGTCAGGTAGGGATTGTCTAGCCGCACTAAAGCCGTAAGGCTAAAGAGAAAATGAAAAAGGGTAAAAGATGAAAAGAGAGGAAAAATAAATAATGGTAATAACAGGAGGGAGGAAACGAACACAGAGTTCGGCGTTAGGCATAAAATCGTCGTAGTCTGGCCGTATTCCAGAGGTTCGGCTCCAGGTGATTATCTGATGCATCACGTAGGCGATACGCTCCTCTGGTGAGAACTTCGTCAATGATGAAGGGACCCTCCCACTTGGGCTTGAGTTTGTCCTTTTTCTTCTCCGACAAGCGTAGAACGAGTTCACCAACGTTATACGTCTTGGCCCGCACTTCTCTGCTTTGATACCTGCGAGCCTGCTGTTGATAAAATGCGGAACAGGCTTTGGCGATGTCGCACTCCTCCTCCAAGGCATCTAAGTTGTCTTGCCGATCAAGCTCGGCCTCTCTCTCTCTCTCTTTGTACATACGCACTCGAGGTGAGTCATGAATAATATCGCAGGGTAACACTGCTTCCGCACCGTACACCATGAAGAAGAGTGTATATCTAGTAGAGCGGTTGGGTGTGGTCCGCAGCCCCCAGAGTATGGAGTCAAGTTCCTCCACTCAGTGCTTATCTGATTCCTTCAAAGACCGCACTAGTCTGGGTTTGATGCCGCTCATAATAAGACCATTAGCCCATTCGACTTGACCGTTTGTTTGCAGGTGATAGACAGAGGCGTAATCGAGCTTAATGCCAAGATTAGCGCACCAGGTTTTCACCTCGTCGGCTGTAAAATTGGAGCCATTATCAGTGATTATACTGTGCGGGACACTATAACGGTGTACCACGCCGGATATGAAATCTATTACTGGCCCCGCTTCGGCCGTTTTAACTGTTTTGGCCTCTATCCACTTAGTGACTATATCCACCATGACCAGCAGATACTTTCTCTTATGGCTTCCTCCTTTAAGGGGTCCAACCATATTGAGTCCCCAGAACGGAAAAGGCCAAGTGATGGGGATTTTTTGTAAGGCAGTGGGTGGCATATGGCTTTGATTGGCAAAGAGTTGGCATCCGACACAACGTTGGACAAGGTCCTGTGCATCTGCTCGAGCTGTCGGCCAATAAAACCATGTACGGAAGGCCTTGCTAACAAGGCCTCGAGCTGCGGCGTGGTGACCGCCGAGTCCGGCATGAATTTCAGCCAAGAGCTTCCGCCCCTCTTCCTTGGATATACATCGTTGAAGGACTCCGGTGGCACTTTTCTTATAGAGCTCTCCATCATGAACCGTGTACGCCTTTGAACGCCGAACAATGCAACGGGCCTCATTCTGGTCCTCAGGAAGCTCTTTCCTGTTAAGGTAGGCCAAGAAGGGTTCGGTCCATGGGGCAATGACTACCATGATGAGATGCGCCGACGGTGTTATTTCGGTGGCTGAGCCCCTGACGACGTCGGTGTTTCCGGGATCTGGGGTTATGTTTGGATCTGGACTAGTATTGTCGTTTTCCCCCTGCCACACCACAGATGGCTTAAAGAGCCTTTCCAGGAAAATATTAGGTGGGATGGGGTCGCGCTTAGTGCCCATACGAGCAAGGACATCCGCCGCTTGATTACTTTCTTGAGCCACATGATGGAACTCGAGCCCTTCGAACCGGGCCGACATTTTTATGACTGCGTTACGGTACGCTGCCATCTTCGGATCTTTGGCATCGAAATCTCTATTTATTTGAGATATTGCAAGGTTTGAGTCCCCGTGTACTTCTAGGCGTTGTATGCCCATGGAGACAGCCATCCGGAGACCATGCAATAAGGCCTCTTATTCGGCTGCGTTATTGGAGTATGTGTATAGTATTTGGAGAACGTACTGGACGACGTCTCCAGTAGGGGATGTTAAAACGACGCCTATTGAGGGAGTCCTGGATTAGGGGGTCTCCGGACAGCTGGACTATATCCTTTGGCCGGACTGTTGGACTATGAAGATACAAGATTGAAGACTTCGTCCCGTGTCTGGATGGGACTCTCCTTGGCGTGGAAGGCAAGCTTGGCAATACGGATATGTAGATCTTCTTCCTTGTAATTGACTCTGTGTAACCCTAGCCCCCTCCGGTGTCTATATAAACCGGAGGGTTTAGTCCGTAGGACAACATACAATCATACCATAGGCTAGCTTCTAGGGTTTAGCCTCTACGATCTCGTGGTAGATCAACTCTTGTAATACTCATATCATCAAGATCAATCAAGCAGGACATAGGGTATTACCTCCATCGAGAGGGCCCGAACCTGGGTAAACATCGTGTCCCCCACCTCCTGTTACCATCCTCCTTAGACGCACAGTTCGGGACCCCCTACCTGAGATTCGCCGGTTTTGACACCGACATTGGTGCTTTCATTGAGAGTTCCACTATGCCGTCACCATAAGGCTTGATGGCTCCTTCCATCATCGGTAACGATGCGGTCCAGGGTGAGGTTTTCCTCCCCGGACAGATCTTCGTATTCGGCGGCTTCGCACTGCAACCAACTCGCTTGGCCATCTGGAGCAGATCGAGAGCTACGCCCCTGGCCACCAGGTCAGGTTCGAAAACTTGAATTACATTGCCGATATCCGCGGAGACTTTTGATGGATTCGAGCCCATGTCAGGTGCGCCGCACAATCACGACGAGCATGATTTAGCTCTGTCGTCGGACGGTGTTCGGGAGATCACACCTGCAACTACTCCGGCCTTCAATCCGGAGCAAATTGTGCCATCCGAGGACGGGTGGATAGACCCCGCCATGGAGGCCGCACTCTCAGTGGCGATAGAGCCGGATACTGACTTCACCCCTTATGAGGGCCGTGTTGCCGAACCACTGGATTCGTCTCCGGCCACGTACTCCGAGCCGCCTACGTCCATGCCTATCGAATCCAATTGGGCGCCGATCATGGAGTTCACCTCCACGGATATCTCTCAGCACTCACCTCTTGGCGACGTGCTAAATTCATTAAGGTCTCTCTCCTTGTCAGGAGAACCTTGGCCGAACTATGTCCGACTAGAATGGGATGCGGACAACGAAGAAATTCGCTCCCCACCCACCACCCACTTAGTAGCCACTGTCGACGATTTAACCGACAAGCTCGACTTCGACTCCGAAGACATCGATGGTACGGACGACGATGCAGGAGACGAACCGGAACCACCGCCACAGGGCGCTGGACCACCACCTCATCATATGATATATACATGGTGGACACCCCCAAAGAAGGCAATGGCGACGAGACAACGGAGGATGACCCCTCCAAGAAGCAACCCAAGCGCCGACGCCAGTGAAGCCGCTCTAAGTCCCGCCATAGCAAAAGTAGTGATACCGGCACAAGAGACAATAACACTCTGGATAGTGCCGAAGACGACAACAATCCCCTCCAGCACGATTTAGAGCGGGAGGGTAAAAAAGCTAGCCCTCCAGAGCGGGCAGCAGATGGAGAATTGGAGGAGGACAATTACATGCCTCTCTCCGAAGATGAGGTGAGCCTCGGCGACGAAGAATTTATCGTGCCTGAGGATCCCGTCGAGCAGGAGCGCTTCAAGCGCCGGCTTACGGCCACAGCAAATAGCTTGAAGAAAAAGCAACGACAACTTCAAGCTGATCAAAATTTGCCAGCAGACAGATGGACCAAAGTCCTGGCGGCCAAGGAATACGAACTCGAGCGCCCCTCCAAGAGTTACCCAAAGCGCAGGTTGCTACCTCACCTCGAGGAGGAACCATTGAAACATACATCACCAGTGTATGATGCGGCTGACGGGCCACCTCGTGGCCGAGACAGAGAGGCATTTCAGCCCGAAGTCCAGCCCACACCCCACTGCCAATCGAACAAAAATGCCAAGGACCGGGGCAACATGCGGGACCTGCGAGACGTATTGGAAAACAAGGCAAAACATGCAAGATCGATCTTCGGATCACAGGGGCGCACACCAACACGCGACGATGATCGTCACGCCGGATACACTAAAAGCAAATCCGGCCGAGCCAAACATGGCAGGCAAGACTCGTATGAACCGCGTCGTGATATAGCCCGGCACAGAGGCGCCGCACACCCCTTATGCTTCACTGATGAAGTAATGGATCACGAATTCCCAGAAGGGTTTAAACCCGTAAACATTGAATCATACGATGGTACTACAGACCCCGCGGTATGGATAGAAGACTTCTTCCTCCACATTCACATGGCCCACGGGGATGACCTACATACCATCAAGTATCTCCCGCTAAAACTCAAAGGGCCGGCTCGACATTGCCTCAATAGGTTGCCAGCAAACTCCATCGGAAGTTGGGAGAACCTGGCAGAGGCATTCCTGGACAATTTCCAGGGCACTTATGTGTGACCGCCGGACACTGACGATTTAAGTCATATAACTCAGCAGCCAGGGGAATCGGCCAGGAAATTCTGGACCTGGTTCCTAACCAAGAAGAACCAAATTGTTGACTATCCGGATGTAGAGGCCTTAGCGGCATTTAAGCATAATATCCATGACGAATGGCTCGCCCGGCACCTCGGCCAAGAGAAGGCAAAATCCATGGCAGCCCTCACGACACTTATGACCCGCTTCTGTGCGGGCGAAGATAGCTGGTTAGCTCGTAGTACCAATACAGCAAGCAAACCTGGCATATCAGAAGCCGGGGATAGCAACGGCAAACCACAACGCAACAAACACAACCGCCGCAAACATGGTGAAAACGCCAAAAATACGGCAGGTAATGCCAGGTTCAGGGGCTCAAAGTCCGGTCAGCGGAAAGGGCCACCCAAAAATAAAAATCCGGGTCCATCCAGTCTGGACCGCATACTCGATCGCCAATGACAAATTCATGGAACCCCAGAAACGCCAGCCACCCATACCAACAGAGAATGCTGGGTCTTCAAACAAGCTGGCAAGGCAGGTGCCAAAGACGAAGAGGGATCTCAAAGCGACGATAGCAACGAAGAGCCCAGATCACCGAACACAGGAGGGCAAAAGAAATCCCCCCCATATTGAATCGGTGGATGTGGTAAATACCACCCAAATTGCCAACTCGGACCAGATATGCACCCTTAGGGATGGCGAATCAACGGAACTAGCCGTCCCACAATATAAACTAGGGCCGGTCACCTTCAACCGCATGGATCGTCCGGCTAATGCCAATCAGGGCAATCCAGCCGCACTAATCCTCGACCCAATAGTAGACGGGTTCCACCTCACTCGAGTCCTTATGGACGGAGGTAGCAGTTTAAATCTGCTTTACCAGGACATAGTGTGCAAGATGGGCATCGATCATTCGGCGACCAAATCCACTAAAGGCACTTTTAGAGGCATCATACCAGGTATGGAGGTTAGCTGTACAGGCTCCATTACCCTTGAGGTAATCTTCGGATCACCAGAAAATTACCGCATCGAAGAGTTAATCTTCAAAATCGCCCCTTTCCGCAGTGATTATCAAGCACTGCTCGGGCGAACCGCATTCGCTCGATTCAACGTGATGCCACATTATGCCTACCGTAAGCTCAAAATGCCCGGTCCATGCGGCGTCATCACGGTTCATGGCAAGGCCGAACCTTCCTTCGGCACCAACAAATACACCACTGCCTTAGCAGCAGAAACAACGAGCAGCACCTTGCAGCCGAACCTTGAGTCGACGTCCGGGCTCCCGGACACCGTCAAGGGGCTCCGAACTACTTCGCGGAAGGATACCCCGGCTCGTCTAGAGCTCAACTAAACACTCCGACGAAGGCCATGACAGGCCGAACTCAGCGGTTCAACCGCCCCCCTGGCACGTAAACATTTCTTATATTTCCTTCGCAGGTTCACATTTGCACCGACCAGGACGGACTACACGGAGGTAGCTTGAATGCGTTAGGGAATCCTTAAACATTCCCCGCAATGACCGTCCGGCTATATTACGGATCCGCACTCAACCTCTCCCCCTGGTCACAGCAGGTTCGGCTATCACAACCCCTTTTTATCACATTACTTGTACCCATACGCATAGACGTATTATTCAAATACAACATGTGGATTTATATGATGTTTACCTGTTGATTATTTCTTATCGAAATCATTTTGTCAAGTGGCATCTGTACACAGCGATATGCCTTAAATATGCCAGGGGCTTCGTTTTTCCCATAACACGGCAATAAAAGTCCGAACACCTTCATGGAAGTTCGGCACCCTGAACCTATAGCATTATATGCATCAGCTCCGAATCATGTCTTGGGTCAATAGTTGGGTTTTCCCGGCTCCCATGTTTTGGTACCTTACGTTCCGCTATATCGGCTAAGGTAGCACTGCGAGAACTACTGCGATTGTGTCCCGGTTCTTCCGGATGAGCACCTCAGTAGAGAAAGCCGAAAACTAACTGTCATGATATGGCGAGAGCTGGTCAGCTGTTCGAGCGGTTATAAAATCTCTAAGGATTTCTGCTACATAATGCCATAACCAATGCAGCATGCGATGGATCGGTTTTTTCTCCGATCAGGCGCTTATAGAGCCCCTAGTACGGTCTTCCGAACACAAGGGGCTGCGCCGACCATACTAAAGCTCCTATGGCTAAGTGAGAGTGATAAAGCCCTATAGTCCAATTGCCTGGTTCGATGTGCTGAGCACCTCCTTCGAAGGACCCAAAACTGGGATAAAGAGTGCTCAGGTTTATCCCGAACACCCCCGTACTTTTTACGTGGGGGCAGAAGCCGACGACTAGCCAAGTCTCAGATATAATATAAAAACGGCCGCACAGGAGGGTAAACTTTTATATAACAGGCAACAAATAAACATCCTTGTTCAAACATTACAAAGGACAACATGATTGGCATTCATGGAAATATGATATCCTTGGTGCATAGCTCCGCTGCAAGGTAGGATCCTTTCAGGACACTCTCATAATATAATTCGGGCTTGCGGTGCTCCTTCCCCTCTGGCGGTCCTCCGGTCATCAGCTTTTCGGCATCCATCTTCCCCCAGTGCACCTTTGCGCGGGCGAAGGCCATTCGCGCTCCTTCTATACAGACCGACCGCTTGATGACGTCAAGTCGAGGGCAAGCGCTTACAAGCCGCCTCATGAGCCCGAAGTAGCTGCTTGGAATCCGCTCGGCAGGCCATAGCCGGATAACCATATATTTCATGGCTAGTTCCGCCGCTTTATGAAGTTCGATCAGCTGTTTCAGTTGATTGGCAAAAGGCACTGGATAATTCGGCGCCAAATACTGCGACCAGAAGAGCTTATCTGCGGTGTTCCTTTCTCGGCTCAGTAGAATTGGGCAGCATCTGATATGCTGCATGGTAGCTCGGCGAATACACCCGAGAAATCCGGATTCAAAATCAGAAACATAGTTTTCCCTTCAAATACTTGCTTTACATGGGAAAAGCCTTACCCGCCGTGATCTCTCTCACCTCTCAGATCCCCTGCAGGGCACTTTGGGTTTCCCCCGGGCATCGCTCATGGCTTGACGTGCCTTGGTGAGTTCGGACTCTTTCTTCGTTAAACTCTGCCCCAAGGTCTCGCATTTACTTACAGCCTCTTGCAGCTCCTACTCAGCTTTAATAACTCTGGCCTCGTGTTTCTCACGAAGAGTCCGCTCTGTGGCCGCCTTTTTCTCGGCCTCGGCAACAGCCCTTTTGAGGGTCTCGACTTCGGTCATAACCCCTAGCACAAATTATGCGGCTTATTTCATATTGAACATTTATTTCACAATAAATGCCCGCAATGCTTGTGCATACCTTGTTTATCCCTCAACTGCATTTTCAATTGGCCAAGTTCTTCTATGGCCCGCTCCAGACTTTGATTCAGTCCGAAGATCTCTGCAGTACGAGAGGCAGCAGCCGCTATAGGTACCTGCTTGAAATAGAAGAGAAATCAATGTCGTTCAATGAGTCTTCCTGCGATCATTAATTCGATCCCCTGTCCAGTTCTTTCTTTCTCCGAACAATGTATCAGGGGCTACTATCTATACTATGACACTCTTCGACAACTCATAAAACATACCTCAAAGCCTCTTATAAGGCTGATACAGGCTTCGTTCAGTCCACTCTTAGTCGATCGAATCTTCTCAATCACCGCACCCATAAGGGCACGGTGTTCATCAACGATGGAGGCGTCTTGCAGCGCCACCAACAAAGCATCTGACACTTCTGGATGGACAGAGGTCGCCAGCGGAACAGGCATGCCCCTCCAGCCGAAGGAGGCTGCCTTCTTGATTCTGGAGCCGTATAGGTCTCTGGAATGGCATCCGGTGGGGAGCCGAACTCAGGATCTCCCCCGCCGTCAGACCCCATGGGAATCTTTTTCCCCACGTGTCCGGCCCCTACGGTTTGACCTCCAGGTGCCGCCTTCACGGTTTCTTCCTTTCCTCCTTGGCCGGAGTCCTTTTGGGACAAAGCCTCCGTGTTATGCACCTGTTTAGAGGAAGGGCTTCCTCAGTAGCCCCTAGACTCCCTCAGTAGCCCCTGAACCAGGCTTCAATGACGATGAGTCCGGCGCGCAGATTGTCTTCGGCATTGCAAGGCGGGTTCCTCCTCCGAATACTTCATAGAAGATTTTGAACATGAGGATCGTGTCTGGCTCTGCAAAACGAGTTCCACATACCACCGTAGAGAGAATAATATTTCCACAAATATAATCTGCTGACGTACCCCGTAGTGTGACATCAGACCACAGCCAGGTCTTTATTCGAATCGTTTTTCATAACCCATCTCAGCGTGTTTCGTGAGGTGGTTTCCTTGGCACATCTTGTCGAAGCAGAGATCGTGTCCCCTTTATCACGGGACTCTCATCAATACGGACGTGGGTAACCCAACCATGCCTATGGGTAGGACTCCTAGATCTTAGGCAAGTCCCAAACGGCCATGAGGAGGACGCTTGATGTTCACCCTCTTTATAAAGGGGACAAGGCTTTTTCCTCTCGATCTTAATCGAATCCGCCTCCCGCCTCGAGTTCCAACACCCAAAGCTCAGGTTTAGGCACTTTGGACCTTCAACTATGTCCGGATCCAACCTTCAAGGTCGGTGGATGCCTTCCTCTGTCACGGAGGAGGACATCAAGAAGTTGAGAGAGGCCAGATATCTGACCGCCGAAATTTCGCATCGGATGCCTTCCCGAGGGCAAGTCGTCCCTACTCCTGAACCCAACGAGAGTGTCATGTTTGTCTCCCACTTCCTCCGAGGACTAGGCCTCGCTCTGGATCCCTTTATTAGGGGTCTTATGTTGTATTATGGGCTAGATTTTCACGATCTGGCCCCGGATTCCCTTCTTCACATTTCGTCATTTATTGTCGTATGTGAGGCCTTCCTACGCATTACCCCTCACTTTGGCCTGTGGCTCAAGACCTTCGATGAGAAGCCGAAGATCATCGAGGGGCAGCACGCAGCGTGCGGAGGCGCTTCAATAAGCAAAATCGCTGACGCTCCTTGGCCTGAGGGTAGCTTCCCAGAGGTGTCCGGATTGTGGCAGCAAGAGTGGTTCTACATCACAGCTCCCTGAAGTGCCAAGTGGGTAGCTGCCCCACCTTTCTCTCAGGCCCCCCACCACAACTGATGTCATGGATCAGCAAGCGGCTGAGCTCGGGTCTAGCCAAGGATGTGCCAATACTGCAAAGCCGTATCCGAGATCTCTTCGAGAGAGATTTCAGTCTGGTTATGGTAGTGCAAGTTATGCTAGTTCGTCGAGTCCAGCCTTGCAAACACCGTCCCCTCCGCATGTGGGAGTTCAACCCGGAGGGACCATGAGCTATCCAACACTTCCTCGGCATGACACCCGAGGAGATGTACAAATTGTTCTTCGGACCACAAATAATGTGTCCGGACATCACTGAGGATGCAGGTCTGAGCTGCAATCTCCTGGATACCCAAGTAAGTAGCCCCGCATCCGAACACACTCTCCGTTTATTTATCGCAACGTCGCCCTAAAAAAGCCACTCTTTGACCAGGATTGGATAGCGAAGGCAAAGTTGATCAGGTGTCCGGCCCCCCTCCCTGAGACCTCACCAAATCCCGTGCTAACCAGGATGCTGGAGATCGCGCCTTATCAAGCGCCCGTAGGAGAAGATAAAGGGGGGAACAAGGAGGCTAGCGCCTCCGTGAAGGAGGTTAGCTGGGGAGGACGGACTGAAACTTCCTCTCCCCAGGGAAGGAAGAGGACCGCCTCCAAGGACCCGGAGACAATGGTCTCCAAACGGGGGAAGAAATCTTCGCCGGAGGGTCCTGCCCCGGGGGCTACCCCGGCCGCACTATGCCCTCAAGGGGATCAGCCCTCCACCGAGCTGTAAGTAAAAGGGTACTTCATAATGAAAATACCTCGCTTTACTTCTGAGGAAAATAACCCAAGCATTTATCTTGTAGTTCGGATCTTAGCCCTTCTCAGCAGAGCTCGTCTTCAGGGGATCTTCTTCCAGAGATGATGGAGAGCGAAACGCCTCCCCCTACCATACCGCCTCATGAGGCGGGCGACCCCGAGGTGTCGTCGCGGAGGGTTTCTCCTGATCCGGCAAGGCTAGAAGGCAATCCTATGGCCACCCGAAGTCCTCAGTATCCGGCTCTTGAAGAGAGCAATCGAAAGAGTCCGGCACCGTCTGGTGTGCGGTCAGACGTACTAAGGGATCTGCTAGAGCGAGCGGCTATCTCAGAAGAGAACCGCACGTTGATGGGTATGGTGATTGAAAGGATTTCGTCCACCGAAAGCGGGTTGCATGAAGCCTTTATGAGTCTACTGACGAGTTTTGAGGTACACGAAATGATGTACATTTTTTATAGTACCGCACATTTTTAGATGTGCCCTATGTAGATAGTAGCCCCTGAGACTCTGGGTGCTATCGAAGACGACGGCGCACAGAGGATCATAGTCCCAGGAATAATCGTGCCGCCTTAATATGCAGGTGGCGGAGGGTCCGGTGCCAGCCGGACTGAGGAGTTTGCCAAGCTAAAGCGGCAGCTTGACGTGGCAGATGCCGACATCGTACTTGTCAACAAGGGGCTTGACGAGGCACGGGGTATGTGATTCCTCCGGCGACACATGGAAGAGGAGCATGATGCCAGTATCTATAACATGTGTGTAAATGCAGATGGAGCTGCGGCCGTGGAGAACCTTCGGGCGGAACTTGCCCGAGCCAAAGAACAAGCCAGGAAAAGCGATGCAGCTGCCCTAAAGGCAGTTAAGGAGCTGAAAGCCGAACAAGCTGCTCACTGCCAAAGCAAGGAGGAGATAGCCAGGATGGCTGTGGAATTGAAGAATGCCGCTGACTGTTACGAGCTTCTTGAAAAGGAAGATCGAGCGAAGAGGACAGACCTGGAGAAGGCCATGATGGCGACCAAAGACACCCGCTTTGCAATGAGAGCGATGAAGGAGGAGATGCGTCAAGCCGGAGATATTGTGGTTGGGAAGCCCTTTATGCTACGGATGAAGTTCGGAGATCCTAGGTACGCCCCTTTGGACCGGCTGTGGAGTTCTGCGGACGCATATCTGGACTTAGCGGCTAGTGCTGCCGATGCGGTCGAATACTTCCGAGATCAAAAAGATCGCGAAGTGGAAAAGCTGTTCTGGTCACAATTTAACGTTCCAGAGCATCCGCTTCCATTGACTGATCGGTTGGCCGAATGGGCCGAGCTGAATAGGTTGTCCGAACTCGCCATGAGGTTTGTTGTGGATCATCTGTGGCTGGAAAGGCCAAAGCCGAACAGTTATTTTAGTTTGGTGCAGCAGTTCCTTGGTGCAGTGCCGCACATCAACGCGATGAAGAGGTCGGCGTGCGTAGAGGGTGCGCGGATGGCCATTGCCCGTGTGAAGACATACTGGGCGGAGATGGAGGCCACCGCCATTGCAGCCCAAGATTCGGACGAGAGCCGAGTACCAGCCGAGCACTACTTTCGAGAAGTTCTTGAGGGCGCTCGTTCAATAGAAGTGCAGTGCTCGAAGAATATTATGTTCTAATGACATGTATTCCCATTGAAAAACAATGTTTTACTGAATTGGAAAGGCTATTTTATACTTGTGCCTGGAAGAATTATAATACCTCATGTGCGGCCGTTTATGTATATATGTATATAACCTGAAAGATGGTGGTCGTCGGCTTCAGCCCCCACGCATATAATGCGGGGGTGCTCGCAGAAGACGCATGTTCACACTTGATCCAACGTCTTGGTCCATTAAGGAGGTGATAGCGCAGCGAACTAGGCAATCGGACTATAATGCTTTAACACTTTCACTTAGCCAGAGGAGTTTGACAGTGGGGCTACTATATAGCCCCTGGTCGCTCCGCGCTCATCTGAATTCGGGGCGCGTACATGCCTGGCCGGGAAACGGCCCTTCGTTAAGGCGGAGGAATCCCGAATATTCCGCTAGGTCATCGAGTGGTTGACCAATCTCACGCTTTATCATGACAGTCAGTTTTCGGCTTTCTCTACTGAGGTGCTCGTCCGGATGAACCAGGGCACAATCGCAGTAGTTCTCCTGGTGCCGCCTTAGCCGATAGAGCGGAACGTAAGGCAGCAAAACACAGGAGCCGGGCAAACCCAACATTTGACCAAAGACATGATTTGGAGCTGATGCATATAAGGCCAAACTCGTGACGCCGAACACTCCCTAAGGTATTTGGTCTTTATGATGTAAACCGGGCTAAACAGTGCCCTTTGTAATGAGCCCCTGGTGTCTAGGTACGTGCAATATTCTGACGTGGCCACATGCCAATACGTCAGCATCCTTCTCAATTGTACTGAGAATCCGGGGGATGTGTATCAACAGGAGACAGTAAAAAAGGTTTACGCAGGGTCTTAATCTAAAAAGAATCCTTGGAACGGGTCCCTGCTGCACGTCTGCGTCTGTGTCTCCGTTGTGCCATATCCTGGACGGGTGTAGCACGATGGTCATCTGTAAAAGAGAGGAACTTAGCTGAAAATTTGTCGTGCAAAAGGTAGGTTATACTAAATAAACCATGTACAGTTCAAGATGAGTAAAGTTGAGCCTAATTGTCACTTGTTTACACGCGTTGAGCCCCTTGTATTGTTATAGGGGTATAGCCATCAAACCTGTATCAATTATATATAGCTACACCGGACTCGTCTAACCGCGTTCATGGTCTTAACGACCTGTCAGATGCTCTAGTTGGTGAGGCTGTTTAGTGTGCGGCTGCCATGGTAGCCGCACGGTCTTCCGCGCAAGGAGCGCTCAATATTTCCATTTACTGTAATGATGCCACATGGACCGGGCATCTTAAGCATGAGGGAAGCGTAATGCGGTATTGCGTTAAAGCGAGCGAAAGCTTCGCGTCCAAGTAGTGCTTGATAGCCACTTTGGAATGGAGCGATGTGGAAGGTTAACTTTTCGCTGCGAAAGTTATCGGGAAAGCCGAATATAACCTCTAGTAGCAGGGAGCCCGTGCAATGGGCTTCTGGGCCTGGCGTTACTCCTTTAAAGGTAGTATTGCTATGGCTGATTTTTGTTGGGTCTATCCCCATTTTGCGGACTGTGTCCTGATATATCAGGTTTAAACTACTGTCGCCGTCCATCAGAACTCGTGTGAAGTGGTATTTGTCACTTGTCGGGTCTAACACCAAGGCAGCCCATCCTGCATGCCGGATACTTGCCGAGTAATCCCGATGGTCAAAGGTGATCGGTTGGGACGACCAGTGGCAGAACTCCGCGATGGTAGGCCCTGGGGCATGTGTCTCTAGGAGTGCCTCTTTTTTCTCCCCTTCATCACGGGCCACGACTTCGCCCCTCCTCCCCTGGCCGAGCGTGCACGCCTCGCTGAGGCCACTGTCGGTGTGCCTCTGCCATTGGGCCCCCGACCGGATTAGTTTAGGAATTAGGATTAGAGTAATTAACTATTAATTAATTAGGCATTGGTGATGGGGCCCATCATTAACTAAATTGTTTTAATCTTTCCAATTAACGCATGTGTCAATGACGGGTGGACCCCCCCGCTAGTTTGACTGGTCAAACTTGACCCTTCTGATCTGCTGACTGGTCTATTGACCAAGTCAACTGTCCCCACGTGTCATCCTCTCTGGATATGTACATACAGTGTACACATAGCCTTTTTAATGTTTATTTTCGTTTTGAAACAATTCCAGTGATTCCAGAAAATGCTTTTAACTTTGAAAATTCATAGAAAATTAACCGTAGCTCAGATCAAAAAACATATATATGAAAGTTGCTCAGAACGACGAGACGAATCCAAATACGTGATCCGTTTACCTGTCAGATGCCTCTAACTAGCTGAACATGGAACATTCCCCCTCCGGTCATCTGTGTGACACAGGTCCGGAACTGGGAAAACATTCCCGGTTGAATTCCCCCCTTCACCTATATCGTGCAGTACTACGTTAGATCGACCCTAGTTCTGCTTATCGTCTTGTCATGCTTAGTGGTACCACTGTTTGCTTGGTATTTATTGTTTCTTCCCCCTCTTCTCTTCGGTAGACCCCGAGACCACTGATGATGCCGCTGTGATCGACTACGTCGACGACGACACTTCTTCCTTTTCAGCAAAGCTTGCAGGCAAGCAACCCCCCCCCTTGAGCATTATGATATCACCCATTTCTTTCCCTCTCATGCTTGTAGTATAACTGCTACTGCTTTATGTATGATCCTACTCTGATGCATAGCCTGTTTTTCTTACCTGCTTTCATACCTTACCTACTTGCCCTAAACTGCTTAGTATAGGTTGGTTAGTGATCCATCAGTGACCCCCACCTTGTCCCAGTTGCCCTGCTTTATGTTCGATGACTCGATCAACGTGATCGACGTCCAGTCCCTGACACCGCACATCACCCCCCCTAGTTGTATGACTCTGCAGAGTTACCATCGAGTGCCGAGGGCGGAACCTCTTACATCACTCCTGATGAGATCTCTGTAGTGTAGCTATACGGTCGAGGTCATCGAGGGTGATTTCCTCCTTAACCACTTCTGTTACGGCTCTGTCGTGCAACCCCTCAAGTGTGAACCTCGAGGGTGGATCCTCTTACGTTCACCTTGATGATAACATCGAGTGGAATTCATCGGGGGTGATTCCTCGGGTTTTCCCCTTGGTGTTAGACACACAGTTACTATGGTTAATATGACTTTACACTGAACCATGTTACTAATGACGGGTCAGCCCTAAGGGGTACCCACGCGAGCTTAATAGCGAGTGATGTGGAGTCGGGTTGCCCTGGAAGGTGCCCGCGAGATACTTAACGAGGTGTGGCCGGGCATTCCTAGCCCTTGCCGCAAGTACTCGAGACGGGGCGACGGGGTCACATCTTTCGTGAGTCTCTGCTTGTTACCGCGCGTTACTAATCCACTACGATTTGGATATTTGATCCGAGGGGCCTTTGGCCTGATAGCACTAACCATCACGTGGGCAACTGGGCATAGTATGGGAGTTCTGCGTCGTATACATCAGCCGAAGCTTAATAGACGTCAGTGACTGAGCGGCGCGCGCCGGGTTGGACTACGTAAGCTCCTGCCTTGTTGAAGGAGGTAGCTAGGTCTACTCACCGGCCGCCCACGCAACGTGCATGAGTTCCTGGGGTGATGGCCCATGACCCCCGGGGGCATAGGTTTAGTCCGGCGTGCTGGCCTCTCTATTAAGCCTAGGTTGGGTTGCGGCGTATTGTTTGGCCGAGGCCGGGCATGACCCAGGAAGGTGTGTCCGGCTGGAGTTAATCGAGCGTGGTGGGTAAGTTGGTGCACCCCTGCAGGGAAGAGAACATCTATCAATAGCCTGTCCTACGGTAACGGACACTTGGAGTTGTATCCCGATCGATACAACTGGAACTAGATACTTGTGATGAGAATTGGATTGTGATGATAAATGGATAGTATGGCTCTGGGATTTCTTTCTCGCAGGGTGTCGAGAAAGGATCTCCGACCAAGGTTGATAACACTACTACTGCTTTACATTATGTTGATCTGTACTCTTCTATATGCTGCAAGATGCTTGAAGATGCTAGTCTTTGATAGGCTTCGCTTTCCCCTTCTTTCTGGCATTCTGCAGTTTAGTCCACAGATACATCCCATTTCCTTTGATACAGATGCATACTTAGTTTAGATCTGATGTAAGTCTTGCGAGTACTTTGGATGAGTACTCACGGTTTCTTTGCTACCTCTTTTCCCATATACCCGATCGTTGCGACCAGATGATGGATCCCAGGTGCCAGACGACACCACTGATGATTACTACTACCCCGAGGGTGCCTACTACAACGTGACGGCCGCTGACGACTTGGAGTAGTTAGGAGGCTCCCAGGCAGGAGGCCTTGCCCTTTTTGATCGTTGTTGTTTTTGTGCTAGCCTTCTTAAGGCAAACTTGTTTAACTCATGTCTGTACTCAGATATTGTTGCTTCCGCTGACTCTTGTGTTTTCGAGCTTATGTATTCGAGCCCTCGAGGCCCCTGGCTTGTAATATAAAGCTTGTATTATTTTAATTTGTGTCTAGAGTTGTGTTGTGATATCTTCCCATGAGTCCTTGATCTTGATCATACACATTTACGTGTATGATTAGTGTACGGTCAAATCGGGGGCGTCACACTTCGGGTCCATAGTTATTAGCTAGATGGCTTCTTCTCTCTCTTTGAATCCCAATACAAAGTTCTCCTCGGTCTTCTTGGAGATCTATTCGATGTAACTCTTTTTGCGGTGTGTTTGTCGAGATCCGATGAATTGTGGGTTTATGATCAAGTCTATCTATGAACAATATTTGAGTCTTCTCTGAAATCTTTTATGCATGATTGGTTATCTTTGCAAGTCTCTTCGAATTATCAGTTTGGTTTGGCCTACTAGATTGATCTTTCTTGCAATGGGAGAAGTGCTTAGCTTTGGATTCAATCTTGCGGTGCTCGATCCCAGTGACAGAAAGGGAAACAACACGTATTGTATTGTTGCCATAGAGGATAAAAAGATGGGGTTTATATCATATTGCTTGAGTTTATCCCTCTACGTCATGTCACCTTACCTAAGGCGTTACTCTGTTCTTATGAACTTAATACTCTAGATGCATGCTGGATAGCGATCGATGTGTGGAGTAATAGTAGTAGATGCAGGCAGGAGTCGGTCTACTTGTCACGGACGTGATGCCTAGATACATGATCATGCCTAGATATTATCATAATTATTCGCTTTTCTATCAATTCCTCGACAGTAATTTATTCACCCACCGTAATACTTATGCTATCTTGAGAGAAGTCACTAGTGAAACCCATGGCCCCGGGGTCTATTTTCCATCATATAAGTTTCCAATCTATTTTTACTTTGCAATCTTTACTTTCAATCTATATCATAAAAATACAAAAAAATTATCTTATCATTATTATCTCTATCAGATCTCACTCTTGTAAGTGACCGTGAAGGGATTGACAACCCCTTTATCGCGTTGGTTGCGAGGTTCTTATTTGTTTGTGTAGGTACGAGGGACTTGCGTGTGGCCTGCTACTGGATTGATACCTTGGTTCTAAAAAACTTTGGGAAATACTTACGCTACTTTGCTCCATCACCCTTTCCTCTTCAAGGGAAAACCAACGCAGTGTT
This sequence comes from Triticum urartu, assembly GCF_056163025.1. Lineage (NCBI taxonomy): Eukaryota > Viridiplantae > Streptophyta > Magnoliopsida > Poales > Poaceae > Triticum > Triticum urartu. The sequence continues at coordinate 594,043,666 of NC_141874.1, forward strand.
CAAGAGGTAGCAAGGAGCAAATGTGTGTCGACTTCACCAACCTCAATAAGGCCTGCCCCCAAGATTTGTTCCCCCTTCCATGCATCGACCAGATCGTCGACTCCACTGCCGAGTGCGACTTTCTATGCTTCCTGGATGCGTTCTCAGGATATCACCAGATCAAGATGGCGGTAGAAGATGTGGAGAAGACGGCCTTCTTGACCCCGTGTGGGGTGTACTGCTACACTTGCATGCCTTTCGGGCTGCGCAATGCAGGCGCAACCTTCCAGAGGCTCATGCACATCGCCTTGGGTCGGCAACTCGGGAGAAATGTTGAAGCCTACGTCGACGACATCGTGGTGAAGTCTCGGGAGGCGAGGACCTTGATCCAAGACTTGGAGGAGACCTTTGAAAGCCTCCGCCAGGTGGACCTACGACTCAACCCAGAGAAGTGTGTGTTTGGCGTCCCTTCCGGTAAGCTGCTGGGCTTCCTTGTGTCCCACAGGGGGATCGAGGCCAACCCAGAGAAGGTCAAGGCCATTGAAGACATGAGCCCACCGCAGACCCTCAAGGAAATGCAGAAGCTTGCTGGACGGGTGGCTATGTTGGGACACTTCATTTCCAAGCTAGGAGAGCGCGCCCTGCCTTTCTTCAAGCTGATGAAGAAGGGCCCATTCAACTGGACCCCGGAGGCCGACCGAGCATTTCAAGACCTCAAGAGATACCTGACCAGCCCTCCAACGATGGTGGCGCCGCGACCTCTCGAGCCCCTAGTGCTTTATCTTACCGCCACTCCCTACTCCGCCAATGCGGCTCTAGTGGCGGTTCGGGAAGAACACCAAGCCAAGGGCGCATCGCGCCGAGCTACACCCCCAGCAGAAACGACACAAGACCAGGAGGGCGCCGCAAGGGCCGCAGGAGCGACAGCAGAGGATCAAGCTCAGCAGGACAATGCCCCCGAACCCGCAAAGGCCCCGGCGAGCGTTTAAGCGTTGGGGGCTCCACCACCTCAGGAGGCTCCCCAGCTCCCGGAAGGCGCAAGCCTCATCAGCACACCTGCCCTCGTCGAGCACCCGGTATACTTCGTCAGCACGGTACCCCATGCCTCAAAAGCTCATACTCGCGCTCCTGGTGGCCTCACGAAAGCTGTGGCACTACTTTCAAGGCCACCCCATCAAGGTCGTCTCGGCCTACCCACTAGAGAGGGTGCTCAGGAGCCCCAACTCCATTGGGAGGGTCGCCGAGTGGAACATCGAGCTACAGGCATTCCAGTTGGAGTTCAGCACCACTAGGGTCATCAAGGGAGTCGCGCTCGCCGATTTCGTGGCAGAATGGACAGATGCCCCGGCGCTTGAAATAGGCGAGGACCGGTCCCTCTCGCTGAGAAGTGAGGCGCCCGACGGCTGGGTCATGTATTTCGATGGTGCTTTCGCGCGCAAGGCGCGGGGGCGGGAGCAGTACTCATCTCGCCCACTCAGGATAAGCTCTACTACGCCATGCAACTCTGCTTCCAACAAGGCGAGAAGGTCTCCAACAAAATTGCAGAGTACGAAGGCCTCATAGCCGGCCTGAAGGCTGCGGCAGCACTGGGGGTGAAGCATCTCACCATCAGGGCGACTCGCAGCTCCTCGTCAACTTCTCCAACTAGGTATACGAGCCAAAGGATGAACACATGGAGGCATACCTCATGGAAGTGCGCAAGATGGAGAAGCAGTTCCTGGGCTTGGAATTGTAGGACGTGCCCCAGGGAACCAACAAGGAAGCCGACAACATCGGTAGAAGGGCATCCAAGCGATAGCCCCAAGAGCCTGGCATCTGCGAGGAGCGGCTCTTCAAGCCATCAGCGACACCGCCATTTTCAAGGACAGCGCAGCCTCGGGAGGAGCTCCCACAGCCACCAGCCGCGGGAGCCCCAGCCTGTGGCCCGACTTCGGGAGCGCGTCTTGTAACGCCCTCGATGCGGCTATATCTCCTACGTGTCGAAGCACGACTTAGAGGCATAACCGCATTGAAAGCAATGTCGCAAGTAAGCTAATCTTCACAACATCCCATGTAAAAATAGATAATAGGGGAAAAGGTACATAGTTGGCTTACACTCGGCACGTCACACAAATACATAAATAACATTACAATCATCCAATACACTCATGGTCTGACTATGGTACCAAAATAAAAGATCAACCCCAACATGCGACAACTACTGATCATCAGGGAAAGACACATAGTAACAGCGTGAGTCTTCGTCGAACTCCCACTTGAGCTCAAGCGCATCATCTAGAACAGAGTCAACGGGCCCTGCATCTGGTTTGGAAGTCATCTGTGAGCCACGGGGACTCAGCAATCTCGCACCCTCGCGATCAAGACTATTTAAGCTTATAGGTAAGGCAAGGTAATATGTGGAGCTGCAGCAAGCGACTAGCATATATGGTGGCTAACCTACTCGCAAAAGAAAGCGAGAAGAGAAGGCAAAGAACGAACGAAGAACTATAGAACCACCTACGTCAGACATTACTCCAACACCGTGTTCACTTCCCGGACTCCGCCGAGAAGAGACCATCACAGTTACACACGCAGTTGATTCATTTTAATTAAGTTAAGGTTCATGTTATCTACAACCGGACATTAACAAATTCCCATATGCCCATAACCGTGGGCACGGCTTTCGAAAGTTCAAATCCCTGCAGGGGAGTCCCAACTTAGCCCATCACAAGCTCTCACGGTCAACGAAGGATAAACCTTCTCCCGAGACATTCCGATCAGACTCGGTATCCCGGTTCTACAAGACAACTTCGACAAGGTAAAACAAATCCAGCAACACCGCCCAAATGTGCCGACAAATCCCGATAGGAGCTGCACATATCTCGTTCTCAGGGCACACTCAGATGAGCTCTCCATACAACTAAAACCAAACCTCGAGTTTCCCCGAGGGGGCGCTGCACAGGGCTCTAGTTTGGACCAACACTCAGAGGAGCACTGGCCCGGGGGGGTTTAAATAAAGATGACCCTCGGGCTCCGGAAACCCAAGGGAAAAGAGGCTAGGTGGCAAATGGTAAAACCAAGGTCGGGCATTGCTGGAGGAGTTTTATTCAAGGCGAACTGTCAAGGGGTTCCCATTATCACCCAACCGCGTAAGGAACGCAAAATCCGGGAACATAACACCGATATGACGGAAACTAGGGCGGCAAGAGTGGAACAAAACACTAGGCAAAAGGCTGAGCCTTCCACCCTTTACCAAGTATATAGATGCATTAAGATAACAAGATAATATAATGATATCCCAACAATAAACAATGTTCCAACAAGGAACGATCTCCAATCTTCACCTGCAACTAGCAACGCTATAAGAGAGGCTGAGCAAAGCGGTAACATAGCCAATCAACGGTTTGCTAGGACATGGTGGGTTAGAGGTTTGACATGGCAATTTGGGAGGCATGATAAGCAAGTGGTAGGTATCGTAGCATAGGCATAGCAAAAGAGCGAGCATCTAGCAAGCAAAGATAGAAGTGATTTCGAGGGTATGATCATCTTGCCTGCAAAGTTGTCAGAGTTGACTTGATCCTCATAAGCAAACTCAACGGGCTCCTCATTAGCGAACTCGTCTCCCGGATCTACCCAAACAAGACAAACAAACAAACAAAAGGAACACAATCAACCACGTGCAAGGCTCAAACAACATGATGCAAACATGGTATGCTATGCGGGATGCGATATGTGATGCATATGCAAGATTTGACAAGGAATGATTGAACCTGGCCTCAACTTGGAAATATAAGAGTTCCACTAGAAAGATGAGGTGATTTCGGTTGAAATCGATATAAAGATCACCGGAATCGGATGCACGGTTTGGAAATGGCAAGCAAAACAAATATGGCACCGGTCTGCGATAAACAGCAAGTAGCCATCTAAATGCATCAAGATAATAATGCTACAGCAATCAAACATGACAACAAAATACATGGAAGGTATCCACTCATGATGCTTGACAAAAGATGAACACTGAGCTACGGCCAATTCATCCATTAACAGGTTCAAACAAGCATGGCAAAAATGCAAACGATAAGCAGGTTTCAGACACTGAAATTAACACAAGCCTGGAATTTTAGATCAGGTAGCACACTTTGGAGCATGAAAACTATATGCTATAGGAACTTAACATGGCAAATCAAGGCATGGAATGAAGCTACTCAAATATCTTAACAAAAGTCCCTTAGTGACCTTTAGCCAAAAGGGATCAGAAAATACAATTGCAAACATGTGAACATGGCAAAAACATAATCAGATTACAGACTTTGTGAAAAACTGGAGCATGCAAATCTGTTAACGAGTAGGCATGTTTACGAGCTCGATGCACTCACTACAGAGCATGGCATGACAAACTAAGCATACAACCATCAATAATACATATCACAGAAAATAGACATGGCAATAACAACAACATAGCCTGCACGGATCACTAACAACATCCTCGGCAAAATCGCTAACAAGTAAACAATCTGCCAGGATTTACGAAATAGCAAAAGTAGAGCTCGATTGACTCAAGCTAGGGTGCTCCATAATTGCAAATAAGGACATGGATGGATAGAGCACCACAATATTAACAAATCATCCTTACTGATCATCCTCAAAAGAGGCACGGATCACTAGGAAACAACATGAACATATGGCATATTGATAAGAACAGATCAAGGACTTAGTGAAAAACTAAGTCCCTGAAATCAGCATTAACGAATGCACTACTTTGCAAGCTTGTGCTAGTCACCACACATATCACAAAAATACATGGTAAGCACCTCTGTAAAGATGGCATGGCATATAACAAAACACATGTAGAGCTCAGGAGCATATCATGCACACAATAAACATGGCAAAAATGACAAATAGCTATTTGATGCAGCAGATCTGACAATTATCTCAAATAGCTCTCTTCCAACAGCATTTCGGACATCAAGATGAGCTCAAATGAAAATGATACGATGAGATGAAATGATGTACTCTCTGAGACGAACATTTTGATATGCTACACGCCCAAAACGGAGCTACGGGTGCAAAGTTGTGACATGATGAAATATGCTAAAAATAACGGAAAACTGGGACGGGGTCAACCCTAATAAACCGGATCTGGATCTGAGGCGGCGCACTTCCCAAGGTTCGACGCCGGAACAGTGCTCGCCGGATCGGAGGGGAGCTGGACTTGGCGGCGGGCGCACGCCGGCGACGAGGAGGCGGTGGGCGGCCGGAGTTGGACGACGTCGGCGCCGGGCGATGACGGGGCGGCGAGCGGGCGGCGGGACCGACGCAGGGCGGCACGGCGGTGACCCGGTACGGCAGCGGCCAGCGATGGCGGCGGCGTCGAACGAAGAGGAGGAGGCGCGGGCGAGGAGGTACACGGCGGCGGGCGCGCGAAGGCGGCGGGGACGCGCACGGGCCCGGGAGGGCCGCGCCTGGGCCGAGCGGGCCGGCGGCGGAGGGAGGCGGCCGGGCAAACCGGGATGTGCCATGTGGCGGCGGCAGGGCCAGTCGGACACGTCCGGCCCGAAGCGGACGCGTCCGGCAGCGAGAGGTGGGAGGAGACTAGGGTTAGGGTAGAATGGATCCGGGATTTTTGGGGAGAGGCCTTTATATAGGCATAGAGGGAGCTAGGAGAGTCCAAATGAGGTGCGGTTTTCGGCCACGCGATCGTGATCGAACGCTCTAGATGATGGAGAGGGTTTGGTGGGTTTTGGGCCAAAATGGAAGGGCGTTGGGCTGCAACACACACGAGGCCTTCTCGGTCCCTCGGTTAACCGTTGGAGTATCAAACGAAGTCCAAATGGTACGAAACTTGACAGGCGGTCTACCGGTAGTAAACCAAGGCCGCTTGGCAAGTCTCGGTCCAATCCGGAAATGTTTAACCCCCACACACGAAAAGAGGTAGAAAGGACCACCGGAGGGGATAGGAGCGCCGGAATGCAAAACGGACAACGGGGAAAATGCTCGGATGCATGAGGCGAACACGTATGCAAATGCAATGCACATGATGACATGATATGAGATGCATGACAACGACAACAACACACGGAGACAAAAACCCAAACCCGAGGAAATAAAATAACTTAGTGCCAGAAATGGCAAGAGTTGGAGAACATATAAGGTAAATTACATCCGGGGTGTTACAACACTCCACCACCACGAAAGGATCTCGTCCCGAGATCTAGGACTGGAAGAACGCCGGGTACTCAGAACGGAGGTGATCCTCGCGTTCCCAGGTAGCTTCACAGTCGGAATGGTGTGACCACTTGACTTTGAGGAATTTGATTGACTTATTGCGAGTCTTGCGTTCAGTCTCTTCGAGAATAGCAACGGGGTGCTCATGATAAGAGAGATCTTCTTGGAGATCAATGTATTCGAAGTTGACGGTGCGGTCAGGAGTCTTGAAGCACTTGCGGAGCTGAGAGACATGGAACACGTTGTGCACATTTGCAAAGTTTGAAGGAAGCTCGAGTTGATAGGCGAGATCGCCTCTCTTGCTGACGATCTTGAAAGGACCCACGTATCTAGGGGCAAGCTTCCCTTTGATACCGAAGCAACGAGTACCTTTCATTGGAGAGACGCGGAGGTAAACATGATCTCCGATCTCGAAAGCCAAATCACGATGCTTACTATCATAGTAGCTCTTCTGGCGCGATTGCGCTGCTTTGAGGTTATCACGAATGACCTTGCACATTTCCTCTACCTCTATGATCAAGGCATTTCCTAGAAGTTGATGTTCACTGGTTTCTGACCAGTTAAGAGGAGTACGGCACTTCCTGCCATACAGAATTTCGAATGAGGCCTTACCCGAACTTGCTTGAAAACTGTTGTTGTAGGAGAATTCGGCATATGGAAGACAATCGTCCCACTTCATACCGAAGGAGATAATGCAAGCTCTGAGCATATCTTCGAGAATCTAATTGACACGCTCGACTTGACCGCTAGTTTGAGGATGGAAAGCTGTGCTGAAGCGGATGTTGGTGCCCATGGCCTTCTGAAAAGAATCCCAAAACTTGGAGATAAAGATGCTGCCACGGTCTGAAGAGATCAACTGTGGAATGTCGTGCAGAGAGACAATTCGAGAGGTATACAGCTCCGCCAATTGAGCTGCAATGATAGACTTTTTGATAGGCAGAAAGTGAGCCACTTTAGTGAGTTTGTCGATAACAACGAATATAGCATCATTGCCACGCTTGGACTTTGGAAACCCAGTCACGAAGTCCATCTCAATGTGGTCAAACTTCCATTCTGGAATGGCAAGAGGTTGGAGGAGACCAGCTGGCCTTTGGTGTTCCGCCTTCACTCTTCTGCAGACATCACATTCATTCACGAATTTAGCAATCTCGCGCTTCATTCGAGTCCACCAAAAAGCCTGCTTGAGGTCCTGATACATCTTCGTACTCCCAGGGTGGATGGAGAGGAGTGAATTTTGAGCCTCGTTCATGATAACTTTATGAAGGTCACCTTTAGGCACAACAATACGATCCTTGAAGAAGAGAGTATCATTGTCATCAAGGCGATAGCACTTGTACTTGGGTTGACTCTTGGCAATCCCAATCTTCACCTTCTTCACCATAGCATCAAGAAGTTGAGCCTCACGAATCTGATCTTCCAAAGTAGGAGATACTTGAAGGTTGGCAAGGAAACCTTGAGGAACAACTTGCAGATTGAGTTTGCGGAAAGCTTCACAAAGCTCGGGTTGGTAAGGCTTGAGAATCAGACTGTTCCAGTACGCCTTCCTGCTCAAATCGTCAGCAATCACATTGGCCTTGCCTGGAGTATACTCGATACTTGGATTATACTCTTGAATCATTTCGACCCAACGAGTCTGCCTGAGGTTGAGATTAGGCTGAGTGAAGATGTACTTGAGACTCTTGTGGTCAGTGAAAATGTCCACTTTTCTTCCCAATAAGAGATGTCTCCAAGTCAAAAGAGCATGCACAACTGCCGCCAACTCGAGGTCATGAGTGGGGTAGTTCTTCTCGTTGGGTTTCAACTGGCGAGAGGTATAAGCCACAACTTTCTTCTCTTGCATCAACACTGCACCAAGACCTTGAAGAGAGGCATCGCAGAAGACCTCGAACGGTTTGGATTCATCAGGAGGAGTCGGAACTGGAGCAGTGACCAATTTCTCTTTCAAAGTGTTGAAAGCGATGTCACATTCTAGAGACCAAACGTACTTGACGTGCTTCTGGAGAAGGTTTGAAAGAGGCTTCGCGATCTTTGAAAAGTTCTCAACGAACCTTCGATAGTAGCTTGCGAGACCAAGGAAGCTGCGGAGTTGCTTCACGTTCTGAGGAGGTTCCCAATTCACAATTGCAGACACCTTCTCAGGATTCACCGCTATGCCCTTGGCAAAGATGATATGCCCAAGATAGAGAACCTCATCGAGCCAAAACTCGCACTTTGAGAACTTGGCGTAGAACTGATGTTCCCTGAGCTTATCGAGCACCAAACGCAAGTGCTTGGCATGATCTTCCTTGTTCTTCAAAAAGACCAGAATGTCATCGAGATAGACCAAAACGAAGTCATTTGTGTAGGCGTTGAAGATGAAGTTCATCATACGAGAGAAAGTCGGAGGAGCGTTCACGAGGCCAAAAGACATGACAGTGTATTCGTATGAACCATAGCTTGTTCGAAAGCCGTCTTGGGAATATCTTGCTCACGGATTCGAATCTGGTGATAACCCATACGAAGATCAAGCTTGGAGAATACTTGGGCACCTTTGAGTTGTTCGAACAGCTCATTGATGTTGGGAAGTGGGTACTTGTTCTTGATAGTCTTCTTGTTCAATGGACGGTAGTCAACACAAAGTCGGTCCATTCCATCCTTCTTCTTCACAAAAAGAACTCCACAACCCCACGGAGAAGAACTAGGTCGGATGAGACCCATTCACTCTTGAATATCGAGTTGCTTCTTCAGCTCCTTCAACTCTTCAGGTCCGAGCTTGTAAGGACGTTTGCAAACAGGTTCCGTGTCGGGCTCAAGATCGATGACGAATTCAACTGGCCGGTGCGGAGGCATTCCTGGAAGCTCTTCTGGAAAGACGTCTTGATATTCGCAAATGACTGGAATTTGAGAGATGGCATCCAGTTCACCCTTCTCATTGAGAGAAAACAGACGGATGGTATCATCACGAGCGGCAAAGACAATTACATCCTCAGACGAATGAGTCAATTGAATCTGCCTGGCAGCACAATCAAGATGCGCCTTGTGCTTAGATAGCCAATCCATTCCAAGAATAAGATCAATATCCAAGTCGCCCAGAACAATAGGAGAAGCTAGAAATTTGTAGTCGCCCAACGTGATAGAAATATCCGGGACGCAGAAATTAGCTGTCATATGCTTGCCCGGTGACACAATTTGCAAAGGTGTTTGCAAAAGCTGATAATCACACTCATACTTTGAAGCAAAAGGTTTGGAAATGAAACAATGCGATGCACCAGTGTCAAAAAGAACTTTTGCAGGAACATCGTTAACAGGAAGGTTACCCATGATGACATCTGACGAGTCCTCTACCTGAGCTGCATTCATCATGTTGACCTTGGCATGCTTGGGGTTATGCTTGACCACAGCTGTACTTGCCAATCTCACAGGAGGAGGAGGAGGAGGAGGAGGGAGGGAGACGCCTATGATTGAAGCATTTGTTGGCATAGTGACCCTTCTGTTGGCACTTCTTGCACGTGACCTCTGAAAGCGGATGGTGATACGGAGCACTCGATCTTGGAGCTTGAGATGAAGTCTTGTTCTGAAAGCCAGGGTTGGGTGGGTGGGAAGATCCACTACCACCTTTGCTCTTCTGCTGATAAGGCTGACGGAACGGAGGAGGAAGCCAATACTTCTGCTGCTTAGCCACTTGAGTTGAGGAAGAAGAAGTAGCATCTCTGACTCGCTTCTTGGAAGCATCACACTTCAGTTGAGCAGCCTCTTGCTTCACTGCCATGTTGTAAAACTCATCGTACCTCCTGGGCTCAAAGAGAACAAGAGCTAGCTGGATTTCTTCTCTGAGGCCACCCCTGAACTGGTATATCATGCTCTTCTCGTCAGGGACGTCCTTCTTAGCAAAGCAGGCGAGCTTCTGAAACATCTTGTGTAGTCGTAGACAGACATAGAGCCTTGCTTCAGGTTGCGGAATTCCTCATGCTTGCTTTCAACCACGCTTTGAGGAATATGATGAGCTTTGAAGTCTTGACGGAATTCATCCCAGGTAATCACACGGCCTCCTCTGGAATCTTTGTACTGCTGAAACCATTCTGCAACTTGGTCTTTGAGTTGGAAGGAAGCGAACTTGACAAAGTCCTCAGGCCTGATGTTACTACACTCGAAATGCTTGCACAAGTCCACGAGCCAATCATCAGCGTCAGTTGCCTCAACACAATTGCTGAAAGTCTTTGGCTGGTTAGCAAGGAACTGGTTGAGTGTAGCAAAGTGATTCTGATTGTTGCATTGGTTGCTCTCTTGAAGAAGTTGCATGATCAACTGCGTGTTTGCATTAGTAGCGGCCATCACAGCTTGCCATGCCTCCGGAGGAGGAGGTGGTGGTGGCGGATCAGGATTCGGAGTCGTGCGCGTTTGAGGAGCCATCCTGAAGAGGTTGACATCCATTAGCACATTGATAGACAATTATTGAAGCTGAACCAAACGGGTTGAAATTGCAACATATAGTCTTCACATCCGAAAAAAATGAACGAATGCATTCCGATTGAAATGGTCACATATCCATAAATTGAGAAGTCACTTTGAATTTAGGTAGAGGAATAAAATCAACAAGGTACGGAGCAAGAACGAATACTCGGTAAGGATCACCCAATCTCAAACCAAATATCCGTGGAAGAAGAACTAGAGCTACAAGAATTCCCACCTATGAAACTCCCGAACCTTTCCGGTTATGCAATCAGGTGTTGGGGATACAGGGGAAGCATAATATCTCACCCAAATCTAGCAAATCCTACATCCAGCTGTATCCATCCTTCAACACATAACCGAGAAAAACTTCGGAAATCGTCTACCTCAACCTTCGAAAAGCATCCGTTATACAAGTTATGGCAATACTCCCGAACTCCCGCCCCAGTACTGGGTGGCATCGAGGTTATCTCACCAACAACTGCATAAAAGAGATTTTCAATGTCGGCGAAACTAAACTCAGGTATTCTAGAATTGCAACGATAAAATTGTGACGACAACACCTCAGAGCTCAACTCCCCGGGACACTGCCACAACCCCTAAATGACAGGAGGCACCAAGAACAATGTTCTCGTCACAAATCGATCGGAACGATTCCAAGATACCCGCGTGATCCTAAAAAAAAATTTAGTGAAATTTGAGAAGAGAAGAGTCAAAACTCTACGTCAGGATGCCTCACCAGAGTGATGAAGGGACTGGGGAGTAAAAAGAATTCCTAAACTCTCCGTATATAATTCCTAAATGACTCAAAACATTTTTCTAGACTCAACTCGTCAGCTAATTCGATCAAGCAGGGAGGCTCCTAAGGTCGGGGAAGGCTCTGATTACCAACTTGTAACGCCCTCGATGCGGCTATATCTCCTACGTGTTGAAGCACGACTTAGAGGCATAACCGCATTGAAAGCAATGTCGCAAGTAAGGTAATCTTCACAACATCCCATGTAAAAATAGATAATAGGGGAAAAGGTACATAGTTGGCTTACACTCGCCACATCACACAAATACATAAATAACATTACAATCATGCAATACACTCATGGTTCGACTACGGTACCAAAATAAAAGATCAACCCCAACATGCGACACGGTCCCGATCGCCCCAACTGGGCACCACTACTGATCATCAGGGAAAGACACATAGTAACGGTGTGAGTCTTCGTCGAACTCCCGCTTGAGCTCAAGCGCATCATCTGGAACGGAGTCATCGGGCCCTGCATCTGGTTTGGAAGTAATCTGTGAGCCACGGGGACTCAGCAATCTCGCACCCTCGCGATCAAGACTATTTAAGCTTATAGGTAAGGCAAGGTAATATGTGGAGCTGCAGCAAGCGACTAGCATATATGGTGGCTAACCTACTCGCAAAAGAGAGCGAGAAGAGAAGGCAAAGCACGAACGAAGAACTATAGAACCACCTACGTCAGACATTACTCCAACACCGTGTTCACTTCCCGGACTCCGCCAAGAAGAGACCATCACGGTTACACACGCAGTTGATTCATTTTAATTAAGTTAAGGTTCATGTTATCTACAACCGGACATTAACAAATTCCCATCTACCCATAACCGCGGGCACGGCTTTCGAAAGTTCAAATCCCTGCAGGGGAGTCCTAACTTAGCCCATCACAAGCTCTCACGGTCAACTAAGGATAAACCTTCTCCTGAGACATTCCGATCAGACTCGGTATCCCGGTTCTACAAGACAACTTCGACAAGGTAAAACAAATCCAGCAACACCACCCGAATGTGCCGACAAATCCCGATAGGAGCTGCACATATCTCGTTCTCAGGGCACACTCAGATGAGCTCTCCATACAACTAAAACCAAACCTCGAGTTTCCCCGAGGGGGCGCTGCACAGGGCTCTAGTTTGGACCAACACTCAGAGGAGCACTGGCCCGGGGGGTTTAAATAAAGATGACCCTCGGGCTTCGGAAACCCAAGGGAAAAAGAGGCTAGGTGGCAAATGGTAAAACCAAGGTTGGGCATTGCTGGAGGAGTTTTATTCAAGGCGAACTATCAAGGGGTTCCCATTATCACCCAACCGCGTAAGGAACGCAAAATCCGGGAACATAACACCGATATGACGGAAACTAGGGTGGCAAGAGTGGAACAAAACACTAGGCAAAAGGCCGAGCCTTCCACCCTTTACCAAGTATATAGATGCATTAAGATAACAAGATAATATAATGATATCCCAACAATAAACAATGTTCCAACAAGGAACGATCTCCAATCTTCACCTGCAACTAGCAACGCTATAAGAGGGGCTGAGCAAAGCGGTAACATAGCCAATCAACGGTTTGCTAGGACATGGTGGGTTAGAGGTTTGACATGGCAATTTGGGAGGCATGATAAGCAAGTGGTAGGTATGCAGCATAGGCATAGCAAAAGAGCGAGCATCTAGCAAGCAAAGATAGAAGTGATTTCGAGGGTATGATCATCTTGCCTTCAAAGTTGTCAGAGTTGACTTGATCCTCGTAAGCAAACTCAACGGGCTCCTCGTTAGCGAACTCATCTCCCGGCTCTACCCAAACAATACAAACAAACAAAAGGAACACAATCAACCACGTGCAAGGCTCAAACAACATGATGCAAACATGGTATGATATGCGGGATGCGATATGTGATGCATATGCAAGATTTGACAAGGAATGATTGAACCTGGCCTCAACTTGGAAATACAAGAGTGCCACTAGAAAGATGAGGTGATTTTGGTTGAAATCGATATAAAGATCACCGGAATCAGATGCGCGGTTTGGAAATGGCAAGCAAAACAAATATGGCATCGGTCTGCGATAAATAGAAAGTAGCCATCTAAATGCATCACGATAATAATGCTACAGCAATCAAACATGACAACAAAATACATGGCAGTGATCCAATCGTGATGCTTGACAAAAGATGAACATTGAGCTATGGCCAATTCATCCATTAACAGGTTCAAACAAGCATGGAAAAAATGCAAACGATAAGCAGGTTTCAGACTTAGTGAAATTAACACAAGCCTGGAATTTCAGATCAGGTAGCACACTTTGGAGCATGAAAACTATATGCTACAGGAACTTAACATGGCAAAGAAAGGCATGGCATGAAGCTACTCAAAGAGCTTAACAAAAGTACCTTAGTGACCTTGAGCCAAAAGGGATCAGAAAATACAATTGCAAGCATTTGAACATGGCAAAAACATAATCAGATTACAGACTTAGTGAAAAACTGGAGCATGCAAATCTGTTAACGAGTAGGCATGTTTACGAGCTCGATGCACTCACTACAGAGCATGGCATGACAAACTAAGCATACACCCATCAAGAATACATATCATAGAAGCTATACATGGCAAGAACAACAACATAGCATGCACGGATCACTAACAATATCCTCGGCAAAATCGATAACAAGTAAATAATCTGCCAGGATTCACGAAATAGAAAAAGTAGAGCTCGATTGACTCAAGCTAGGGTGCTCCATAATTGCAAACAAGTACATGGATGGATAGAGCACCACAATATTAACAAATCATCCTTACTGATCATCCTCAAAAGAGGCACGGATCACTAGGAAACAACATGAACATATAGCATATTGATAAGAACAGATCAAGGACTTTGCGAAAAACTAAGTCCCTGAAATCAGCATTAACGAATGCACTACTTTGCAAGCTTGTGCTAGTCACCACACATATCACAAAAATACATGGTTAGCACCTCTATAAAGATGGCATGGCATATAACAAAACACATGTAGAGCTAAGGAGCATATCATACACACAATAATCATGGCAAAAATGACAAATAGCTATTTGATGTAGCAGATCTGACAATTATCTCAAATAGCTCTCTTCCAACAGCATTTCGGGCATCAAGATGAGCTCAAATGAAAATGATGCAATAAGATGAAATGATGTACTCTCTGAGAAGAACATTTTGATATGCTACATGCCCAAAACGGAGCTACGGGTGCAAAGATGTGACACGCTGAAATATGCTAAAAATAACGGAAAACTGGGACGGAGTCGACCCTAATAAACCGGATCTGGATCTGAGGCGGCGCACTTCCCGAGGTTCGACGCCGAAACAGTGCTCGCCAGATCGGAGGGGAGCCGGACTTGGCGGTGGCCGCATGCCGGCAACGAGGAGGAGGCGGTGGGCGGGCGGAGTTGGACGGGCGGCGACGGGGCGGCGAGCGGGCGGCGGGACCGACGCAGGGCGGCGCGGCGGCGACCCGGTACGGCAGCGACCGGCGATGGCGGCGGCGGCGTCGGGCAGCGGTGGACGAAGAGGAGGAGGCGGGGGCGAGGAGGTACGCGGCGGCGGGCGCGCGAAGGCGGCGGGGACGCGCGCGGGCCCGGGAGGGCCGCGCCTGGGCCGAGCGGGCCGGTGGCGGAGGGAGGCGGCCGGGCAAACCGGGATGTGCCACGTGGCGGCGGTGGGGCCAGTCGGACACGTCCAGCCCGAAGCGGACGCATCCGGCGGCGAGAGGTGGGAGGAGACTAGGGTTAGGGTAGAATGGATCCGGGATTTTTGGGGAGAGGCCTTTATATAGGCATAGAGGGAGCTAGGAGAGTCCAAATGAGGTGCGGTTTTCGGCCACGCGATCGTGATCGAACGCTCTAGATGATGGAGAGGGTTTGGTGGGTTTTGGGCCAAAATGGAAGGGCGTTGGGCTGCAACACACACGAGGCCTTCTCGGTCCCTCGGTTAACCGTTGGAGTATCAAACGAAGTCCAAATGGTACGAAACTTGACAGGGGGTCTACCGGTAGTAAACCAAGGCCGCTTGGCAAGTCTCGGTCCAATCCGGAAATGTTTAACCCCCACACACGAAAAGAGGTAGAAAGGACCACCGGAGGGGATAGGAGCGCCGAAATGCAAAACAGACAACGGGGAAAATGCTCGGATGCATGAGGCGAACACGTATGCAAATGCAATGCACATGATGAAATGATATGAGATGCATGACAATGACAACAACACACGGAGACAAAAACCCGAACCTGAGGAAATAAAATAACTTATTGCCGGAAACGGCAAGAGTTGGAGAACATATAAGGTAAATTACATCCGGGGTGTTACACGTCTGCTCTTGGCACTCGAGCCCCAGGAGGAGGAGAAGGAGGAAGAAGCGGAGCGTGTGGCCCGCCAAGCCACGGCATACTACATCCAGGACGGTGAGTTCTACAGGAAGCGTCCAAATGACGTTTCATTGCGTTGCATCTCCAGGGAACAGGGGAAAGAGTTGTTAGCCGACATACACAGTGGGGACTGCGGGCACCACTCGTCGTCACGAACCCTTGTCGGCAAGGCATTCCGCAACGGGTTCTACTGGCCTAGGGCGCTCAACGACGCAGCTGAGCTAGTGAGGTCCTGCGAGGCCTGCCAATTCCACGCCAAGCAAATCCATCAGCCAGCTCAGGGCCTCCAGACCATTCCACTCTCATGGACGTTCGCAGTCTGGGGACTGGACATCCTGGGTCCGTTCCCTCGAGCGCCTGGGGGCTTCCGATACCTCTACGTTGCCATCGACAAGTTCACAAAGTGGGCGGAGGTGGAAGCCGTCCGCACCATCCCAGCTGGCTCTGTGGTCAAGTTCATCAAGAGACTCATGAGCCGTTTTGGGGTCCCTAACCGCATCATCACTAATAATGGTTCGCAGTTCACCAGTAATCTCTTCAAAATGTATTGTGCTAACCTTGGAACGCAGATTTGCTACACTTCAGTGGCACACCCCCAGAGCAATGGCCAAGCTGAACGCGCCAACGCGGAGGTCTTGAGAGGTCTCAAGACCAGGACCTTCAAGAAGAGGCTCAAAGCCTGCAGCAGGGACTGGCACGACGAGCTGCAGTCTGTGTTATGGTCCATCCGCACCACCTCCACCAAGCCTACAGGCGAGACCCCGTTCTTCCTCGTCTACGGAGTAGAAGCGGTCCTCCCTCATGAGGTCAAGCATCGCTCTGCACGGGTCCTGGCGTTTAATGAGACGCAGCAGGACGCCACGCGGGGGATGGACCTCCTGCTGGGGGAGGAACGCCACCGTGAAGCTGCACTGCGGGCGGCGAGATACCAGCAGGCGCTGCAGCGGTACCACTGTCGTAGCGTCCGCTCTAGGACACTCGAGGTGGGTGACCTCGCCCTGAGGCGGGTGCTCTCCAGGGAAGGGCTGCATAAGCTCTCACCCATGTGGGAGGGCCCGTTCAAGGTTGTCCATGTCTCCAGGCCTGGCGCCCCGTGCCTGGAGACACAGGACGGGGTACCCATCCAGAACGCCTAGAACATCCAGGACCTCCGGAAGTTCTACCCATGAAGCAAGGCCCAGCGCCTGTGAAGCAAGGCCCCGTGCCTATGAAGGTCTCCGCCCGTGACACTCTCACGTAATAATGAGTGGGGCTGTACACGCTCCGGAGTCTCAGGAGTGCCGCCCTCAGGCCTCAGGGGCTCCCTCCCACGTCCTAGTGGCAGCACTTAGCTCCGCGCTGGTGAGAAGACATGAAGACTAGACTAGGTGCCGGACGCGGCTTTTCATTTGCTTTCCGTGGTTGTCTCGCCCTCTTTTAGTCGAAGTTTGCTTCTCGCGTTCTTTGCTGATTTGGTTTCGTCGCTTTCTGCCTCTGTTTCCATCTTCAGTTTAGCATGTACTCTCTCTCGCATTCCTCGTGAGGGGGCTGGACGGGTGCCCTCGTGAGCATTTTCCCTTTTCTGCCTTTCATCTGCTTTTTGCGAGGCACCCTCGTTCGAGCCCACAAGCTGGCGCACCTCTCCTAATCCGTGCCCCTCGGGTACCGCGATACAAAGCGATGGGTCAAGGCCAGCGGCGCCGGTGACCAAGGCTCGAGTGAACGATAAGCCTCTTAACGAATTTTTTGCAGTTCCTAAGTGCCTACCAGAACAAGGGGGCCTCGATAGGCACCAGGAAGCAAACGCCTCGTGAGGAGAAGACTACTCCGAGCAAGTCAAGCTAAGTTATCTCTACATAAAACGATGATGTTGCGACACGGCACATGAACGATAAACATAGCATAACACTTAAGAAATCATAGTTTGTTGCACGCCCCTCCGGGGCGCATACTAGCTTCTTTCGTAATACAGGAAGGAAAGGAAGAACGAAATAAAGGCGGCGCGTGCCCCTACGGCGGTCCGTGAAGACTGTCTCTTGGCGTCATCCCGAGCTCAGCCAGACCCCTCCTCGCGCTTCACGGAGGCGTGGTAGCGGGACGATCCGCTGCCGCCTTTCGAAGCGGGCGCGACGGCGTGGCGGCTGGTCGTAACCACCGCTGCTGGAGCTGTCGCGGGGGGAAGAGCCGCCGTAGCTGGACTAGACGTGGTCGGCACCAAGGGAGGGTTCGCCCTCATCCTCATCACGACCATCGCTAAGGCCAAGCACCTCCTCACCGTCGTTGACCTCAGGGTAGCACCCGACGCGTCGACCATCTTCCCCAAACACCCTCACGTAGAGGGTTGGGTCACCGTCATACTTGAAATGGAGGGTGCACCACCTGCCCAGGCCGCGCGCGCAGGCAAACGTCTGCCAGCCACGGGCCAGGGCTATGTTGCCCGCGATGGAGACCTCGACCGTGACCCAGGAAGCCTTGCTGTAGCAGCCGTCCGCCTGCAGCCAGAGCCCGCCTGGACCTGAGGCCGGCAGCTCGTCGGCGAAGAAGCGCAGGAGCTGAAGCCGGTTGCCGGCCGGGTTCTCTGACCAGACGACGAACTCCAGCAGCACCTCTGCCAAGTGGAAGCGCTACTGGGGAGGCCGTGCGACCACGGCACGTCTCCCTTCATCAATAGGACTGCCACGACCGGAGCGACCCCTGCCACGTGAAGCTGCACCGCCGCGGCTGCGGGAGGGGCACGGCAAGGGTCGCGGTGTGCTTGCGAGGACGGCCGCGTCCACGCTTGGGCACCGGAGAGCCGGGCCCCTCGCGAGGGGCCTTCCCCTTCTCCGCGGCGGAGAACCTCTTCGATGGAGCCATTGGTATCGCAACTGGCGATGGAGCAAAGGGGGAGAAGCGAGCGGAATGGGAAGAGATGGGCAACGGGGGCTCTGCCCCCCTCCCAATTTATAGCAGAAGAAGGCCAACCAGCGACCCCCACGATCACAGGTAATGATGGTTTTTCCTTGCATGCAGCAGGGACTCGTTGAGTCGGGCAGTTGCCGAGGCAACATGGGGAAGCGGAGACGCCCATGTCCAATCAGTCGCCACGCGTCAACCAGGGCCGCAGGCTATTGGGGCTCGCGGCGCTCCACACTTGCCCTTTGGCTTCGCCTCGAAGCCAAGCCTGAGCGCGCCTTGGGCTCGGGGGCTACTGTCGGCGTTCTAGGAACGGGGGTCCCCAGACATGCCTACCTGCGGCCCACGGCGTGGCTCTGCAAGCGGGCCCGTACGGCCCATCTTCACCAACAAGCATTCAAGACCCTCGCGAGGTGTTGGGGAACGTTGCAGAAAACAAAAAATTTCCTACTTGTTTCACCAAGATCCATCTAGGAGTTCATCTAGCAACGAGTGATCGGATGCAACTACATACCTTTGTAGATCGCGAGCGGAAGCGTTCAAAGAACGGGGATGATGTAGTCAAACACGACGTGAATCAAATCACCGGAGATCCTAGCACCGAACGGACGGTGCCTCCGCGTTCAACACACGTACGGAACGGATGACGTCTCCTCCTTTCTTGATCCAGCAAGGGGGGGAGAAGTTGATGAAGATCCAGTAGCACGACGGCGTGGTGGTGGATGCAGGGCGTCACAGTAACAGGGCTTCGCCGTGTACTACGAGGGAGAGATGTAACAGGGGAGAGGGAAGCACCAAAGGCTGAGGTATGAAGTCCTCCCTCTCCTCAACTATATATAGGAGGGCCAAGGGGGGGGGGTTGCGCCAGCCTAGGAGATCCAATCTCCTAGGTGCGGCGGCCAAGGGGAGGTTTCCCTCCCCCCCAAGGCACCTAGAGGTGCCTTCCACCATTGGGACTCTTCCCTTTTGTGGAAACCTAGGCGCATGGGCTTTTGGGGCTGGTGCCCTTGGCCCATGCAGGCCAAGGCGCACCCCCTACAGCCCATGTGGCCCCCCGGGACAGGTGGCCCCACCCGGTGGACCCCCAGGACCCTTCCGGTGGTCCCGGTACAATACCGATAACCCCGAAACTTGTCCCGATGGCCGATACTGCACTTCCTATATATAATTCTTTACCTCCGGACCATTCCGAAACTCCTCGTGACGTCCGGGATCTCATCCGGGACTCCGAACAACATTCGGGTTACTGCATATACATATCTTCATAACCCTAGCGTCACCGAACCTTAAGTGTGTAGACCCTACGGGTTCGGGAGACATGCAGACATGACCGGGACGACTCTCCGGTCAATAACCAACAGCGGGATCTGGATACCCATGTTGGCTCCCACATGCTCCACGATGATCTCATCGGATGAACCACGATGTCGAGGATTTAATCAACCCCGTATACAATTCCCTTTGTCAATCGGTATGTTACTTGCCCGAGACTCGATCGTTGGTATCCCAATACTTTGTTCAGTCTCGTTACTGGCAAGTCACTTTACTCGTACCGTAATGCATGATCCCGTGATCAACCACTTGGTCACCTTGAGCTCATAATGATGATGCATTACCGAGTGGGCCCAGTTATACCTCTCCGTTATATGGAGTGACAAATCCCAGTCTCGATCCGTGTCAACCCAACAGACACTTTCGAAAATACCTGTAGTGCACCTTTATAGTCACCCAGTTATGTTGTGACGTTTGATACACCCAAAGCACTCTTATGGTATCCGGGAGTTACACGATCTCATGGTCAAAGGAAAAGATACTTGACATTGGAAAAGCTCTAGCAAACGAACTACACGATCTTGTGCTATGCTTAGGATTAGGTCTTGTCCATCACATAATTCTCCTAATGATGTGATCCCGTTATCAATGACATCCAATGTCCATAGCCAGGAAACCATGACTATCTGTTGATCAACGAGCTAGTCAACTAGAGGCTTACTAGGGACATATTATGGTCTATGTATTCACACGTGTATTACGATTTCCGGATAATACAGTTATAGCATGAATAAAGACAATTATCATGATCAAAGAAATATAATAATAATACTTTTATTATTGCCTCTAGGGCATATTTCCAATAGTCTCCCACTTGCACTAGAGTCAATAATCTAGTTACATTGTGATGAATCGAACACCCATGGAATTCTGGTGTTGATCATGTTTTGCCCTAGGGAGAGGTTTAGTCAACGGATCTGCTATATTCAGGTCCGTATGTACTTTACAAATCTCTATGTCTCCATCTTGAACATTTTCACGAATGGAGTTGAAGCGACGCTTGATGTGCCTTGTCTTCTTGTGAAACCTGGGCTCCTTGGCAAGTGCAATAGCTCCAGTGTTGTCACAAAAGAGTTTGATTGGCCCCGACGCATTCGGTATGACTCCTAGGTCGGTGATGAACTCCTTCACCCATATTGCTTCATGTGCTGCCTCCGAGGCTGCCATGTACTCCGCTTCACATGTAGATCCCGCCACGACGCTCTGTTTGCAGCTGCACCAGCTCACTGCTCCACCATTCAACATATACACGTATCCGGTTTGTGACTTAGAGTCATCCAGATCTGTGTCGAAGCTAGCGTCGACGTAACCCTTTACAACAAGCTCTTCGTCACCTCCATAAACGAGAAACATTTCCTTAGTCCTTTTCAGGTACTTCAGGATATTCTTGACCGTTGTCCAGTGTTCCTTGCCGGGATTACTTTGGTACCTTCCTACCAAACTTACGGCAAGGTTTACATCAGCTCTGGTACACAGCATGGCATACATAATAGAACCTATGGCTGAGGCATAGGGGATGACACTCATCTCTTCTATATCTTCTGCCGTGGTCGGGCATTGAGCCGAGCTCAATCTCACACCTTGCAAAACAGGCAAGAACCCTTTCTTGGACTGATCCATTTTGAACTTCTTCAAAATCTTATCAAGGTATGTGCTTTGTGAAAGACCTATGAGGCGTCTTGATCTATCTCTATAGATCTTGATGCCTAATATATAAGCAGCTTCTCCAAGGTCCTTCATTAAAAAACTCTTATTCAGGTAGGCCTTGATGCTGTCCAAGAGTTCTATATCATTTCCCATCAAAAGTATGTCATCTACATATAGTATGAGAAATGCTACAGAGCTCCCACTCACTTTCTTGTAAACGCAGGCTTCTCCATAAGTCTGCGTAAACCCAAACGCTTTGATCATCTCATCAAAGCGAATGTTCCAACTCCGAGATGCTTGCACCAGCCCACAAATCGAGCGTTGGAGCTTGCACACCTTGTTAGCATTCTTAGGATCGACAAAACCTTCTGGCTGCATCATATACAATTCTTCCTTAAGGAAACCATTAAGGAATGCCGTTTTGACGTCCATTTGCCATATTTCATAATCGTAGAATGCGGCAATTGCTAACATGATTCGGACGGACTTCAGCTTCGCCACCGGTGAGAAAGTCTCATCGTAGTCAACCCCTTGAACTTATCGATAACCCTTAGCGACAAGCCTAGCTTTATAGATGGTCACATTACCATCCGCGTCTGTCTTCTTCTTAAAGATCCATTTATTTTCTATGGCTCGCCGTTCAACGGGCAAGTCAGTCAAAGTCCATACTTCGTTTTCATACATGGATCCTATCTCGGATTTCATGGCTTCTAGCCATTTGTTGGAATCCGGGCCCGCCATCGCTTCTTCATAGTTCGAAGGTTCACCATTGTCTAACAACATGATTTCCAAGATAGGGTTGCCGTACCACTCTGGTGCGGAACGTGTCCTTGTGGACCTTCGAATTTCAGTAGGAGCTTGATCAGAAGTATCTTGATCATCATGAATAACTTCCTCTCTAGTCGGTGCAGGCACCTCAGGAACATTTTCTTGAGTTGCGCCATTTACCGGTTCAAGAGGCAATACTTCATCAAGTTCTACTTTCCTCCCACTTACTTCTTTCGAGAGAAACTCTTTCTCTAGAAAGGATCCATTCCTAGCAACAAAGATCTTGCCTTCGGATCTGAGGTAGAAGGTATACCCAGCAGTTTCTTTAGGGTATCCTATGAAGACGCAATTTTCCGACTTGGGTTCGAGCTTTTCAGGTTGAAGTTTCTTGACATAAGCATCGCATCCCCAAACTTTTAGAAACGACAGCTTAGGTTTCTTCCCAAACCATAATTCATACGGTGTCATCTCAACGGATTTTGACGGAGCCCTATTTAAAGTGAATGCGGCAGTCTCTAAAGCATAGCCCCAAAAAGATAGCGGTAAATTGGTAAGAGACATCATAGATTGCATCATATCTAATAGAGTGCGATTACGACGTTCGGACACACCGTTACGCTGAGGTGTTCCAGGCGGCGTGAGTTGTGAAACTATTCCACATTTTCTTAAGTGTGTGCCAAATTCGTGACTCAAGTATTCTCCTCCACGATCTGATCGTAGAAACTTGATTTTCCTGTCACGTTGATTTTCAACCTCACTCTGAAATTCCTTGAATTTTCAAAGGTTTCAGACTTGTGTTTCATTAAGTAGACATACCCATATCTACTCAAGTCATCAGTGAGGGTGAGAACATAACGATAGCCACCGCGAGCCTCAACACTCATTGGACCGCACACATCAGTATGTATGATTTCCAATAAGTTGGTTGCTCGCTCCATTGTTCCTGAGAACGGAGTCTTGGTCATTTTTCCCATGAGGCATGGTTCGCACGTGTCAAATGATTCATAATCAAGATACTCTAAAAGTCCATCTGCATGGAGCTTCTTCATGCGTTTGACACCTATGTGACCAAGGCGGCAGTGCCACAAGTATGTGGGACTATCATTATCAACCTTACATCTTTTGGTACTCACACTATGAACATGTGTAGTAATACGCTCGAGATTCATTAAGAATAAACCATTGACTATCGGAGCATGACCATAAAACATATCTCTCATATAAATAGAACAACCATTATTCTCGGATTTAAATGAGTAGCCATCTCGTATTAAACGAGATCCTGATACAATGTTCATGCTCAAACATGGCACTAAATAACAATTATTGAGGTTTATAACTAATCCCATAGGTAAATGTAGAGGTAGCGTGCCGACGGCGATCACATCGACCTTGGAACCATTCCCGACGCGCATCGTCACCTCGTCCTTCGCCAGTGTCCGTTTATTCCGCAGCTCCTGCTGTGAGTTACAAATATGAGCAACGGCACCGGTATCAAATACCCAGGAGTTACTACGAGTACTGGTAAGGTACACATCAATTACATGTATATCAAATATACCTTTGGTGTTGCCGGCCTTCTTGTCCGCTAAGTATTTGGGGCAGTTCCGCTTCCAGTGACCCTTCCCTTTGCAATAAAAGCACTCTGTCTCAGGCTTGGGTCCATTCTTTGACTTCTTCCCGACAGCTTGCTTGCCGGGCACAGCAACTTCCTTGCCGTCCTTCTTGAAGTTCTTTTTACCCTTGCCCTTCTTGAACTTAGTGGTTTTATTCATCATCAACACTTGATGTTCCTTCTTGACTTCTACCTCTGCTGATTTCAGCATAGCAAATACTTCAGGAATGGTCTTTACCATCCCCTGCATATTGAAGTTCATCACAAAGCTCTTGTAGCTTGGTGGAAGCGACTGGAGGATTCTGTCAATGACCGCGTCATCCGGGAGATTAACTCTCAGCTGAGTCAAGCGGTTATGTAACCCAGACATAGTGAGTATGTGCTCACTGACAGAACTATTTTCCTCCATCTTACAGCTGAAGAACTTATCGGAGACTTCATATCTCTCGATCCGGGCATGAGCTTGAAAAACCATTTTTAGCTCTTCGAACATCTCATATGCTCCATATCTCTCAAAACGCTTTTGGAGCCCTGGCTCTAAGCTGTAAAGCATGCCGCACTGAACGAGGGAGTAGTCATCAGTACGTGTCTGCCAAGCGTTCATAGCGTCTTGGTTCTGTGGGACGGGTGGATCACCTAGCGGTGCTTGTAGGACATAATCTTTCTTGGCAGCTATGAGGATGATCCTCAGGTTCCGGACCCAGTCCGTATAGTTGCTGCCATCGTCTTTCAGCTTCGTTTTCTCTAGGAACGCGTTGAAATTGAATACAACGTTGGCCATTTGATCTACAAGACATATTGTAAAGATTTTAGACTAAGTTCATGATAATTAAGTTCATCTAATCAAATTATTAATGAACTCCCACTCAGATTAGACATCCCTCTAGTCATCTAAGTGTTACACAATCCGAGTCGACTAGGCCGTGTCCGATTAACACGTGAGACGGACTAGTCATCGTCGGTGAACATCTTCATGTTGATCGTATCTTCCATACGACTCGTGTTCGACCTTTCGGTCTCTGTGTTCCGAGGCCATGTCTGTACATGCTAGGCTCGTCAAGTTAACCCTAAGTGTTTTTGCATGTGTAAAACTGTCTTACACCCGTTGTATGTGAACGTAAGGATCTATCACACCCGATTAACACGTGGTGCTTCGAAACGACGAACTGTAGCAACGGTGCACAGTTAGGGGAGAACACTTCTTGAAATTGTTGTAAGGGATCATCTTATTTACTACCGTCGTTCTAAGTAAACAAGATGCAAAACATGATAAACATCACATGCAATCAAATAATAATAGTGACATGATATGGCCAATATCACATGGCTCCTTTGATCTCCATCTTGGGGCTCCATGATCATCCTGTCACCGTCATACTCATCAACATGTAAGTTGTGATTCCTTGTACAATAGCATGAACATCTCATACATCACATATAGATCATTCATCATTCATCACAACTTTGGCCATATCATATCACAAAGCACTTGCTGCAAAAACAAGTTAGACGTCCTCTAATTGTTGTTGCAGGTTTTACGTGGCTGAAGTAGGGTTCTAACAAGAACGTTTTCTTACCTACGTGAAAGCCACAACGTGATTTGTCAACTTCTATTTACCCTTCATAAGGACCCTGTTCATCGAATCAGCTCCAACTAAAGTAGGAGAGACAGACACCCGCCAGCCACCTTATGCAACTTGTGCATGTTTGTCGGTGGAACCGGTCTCACGTAAGCATACGTGTAAGGTTGGTCCGGGCCGCTTCATCCCACAATTCCGTTGAAGCAAGATAAGACTAGTAGCGGCAAGAAAGTTGACAACATCAACGCCCACAACAAATTGTGTTCTAGTCGTGCAAGAGAACTACGCATAGACCTAGCTCATGATGCCACTGTTGGGGAACGTTGCAGAAAACAAAAATTTTCCTACTTGTTTCACCAAGATCCATCTAGGAGTTCATCTAGCAACAAGTGATCGGATACAACTACATACCTTTGTAGATCGCGAGCGGAAGCGTTCAAAGAACGGGGATGATGTAGTCGAACACGACGTGAATCAAATCACCGGAGATCCTAGCACCGAACGGACGGTGCCTCCACGTTCAACACACGTACGGAACGGATGACGTCTCTTCCTTTCTTGATCCAGCAAGGGGGGGAGAAGTTGATGAAGATCCAGCAGCACGACGGCGTGGTGGTGGATGCAGGGCGTCACAGTAACAGGGCTTCGCCGTGTACTACGAGGGAGAGATGTAACAGGGGAGAGGGAAGCACCAAAGGCTGAGGTATGAAGTCCTCCCTCTCCTCAACTATATATAGGAGGGCCAAGGGGGGGGTTGCGCCAGCCTAGGAGATCCAATCTCCTAGGTGCGGCGGCAGGGGAGGTTTCCCTCCCCCCCAAGGCACCTAGAGGTGCCTTCCACCATTGGGACTCTTCCCTTTTGTGGAAACCTAGGCGCATGGGCTTTTGGGGCTGGTGCCCTTGGCCCATGCAGGCCAAGGCGCACCCCCTACAGCCCATGTGGCCCCCCGGGACAGGTGGCCCCACCCGGTGAACCCCCGGGACCCTTCCGGTGGTCCCAGTACAATACCGATAACCCCGAAACTTGTCCCGATGGCCGATACTGCACTTCCTATATATAATTCTTTACCTCCGGACCATTCCGGAACTCCTCGTGACGTCCGGGATCTCATCCGGGACTCCGAACAACATTCGGGTTACTGCATATACATATCTTCATAACCCTAGCGTCACCGAACCTTAAGTGTGTAGACCCTACGGGTTCGGGAGACATGCAGACATGACCGGGACGACTCTCCGGTCAATAACCAACAGCGGGATCTGGATACCCATGTTGGCTCCCACATGCTCCACGATGATCTCATCGGATGAACCACGATGTCGAGGATTTAATCAACCCCGTATACAA
Source organism: Triticum urartu (assembly GCF_056163025.1). Taxonomy (NCBI): domain Eukaryota; kingdom Viridiplantae; phylum Streptophyta; class Magnoliopsida; order Poales; family Poaceae; genus Triticum; species Triticum urartu. The sequence goes on from NC_141874.1 coordinate 594,070,630, forward strand.
TTCCCTTTGTCAATCGGTATGTTACTTGCCCGAGACTCGATCGTTGGTATCCCAATACCTTGTTCAGTCTCGTTACCGGCAAGTCACTTTACTCGTACCGTAATGCATGATCCCGTGATCAACCACTTGGTCACCTTGAGCTCATAATGATGATGCATTACTGAGTGGGCCCAGTGATACCTCTCCGTTATATGGAGTGACAAATCGCAGTCTCGATCCGTGTCAACCCAACAGACACTTTCGAAAATACCTGTAGTGCACCTTTATAGTCACCCAGTTACGTTGTGACGTTTGATACACCCAAAGCACTCTTACGGTATCCGGGAGTTACACGATCTCATGGTCAAAGGAAAAGATACTTGACATTGGAAAAGCTCTAGCAAACGAACTACACGATCTTGTGCTATGCTTAGGATTAGGTCTTGTCCATCACATCATTCTCCTAATGATGTGATCCCGTTATCAATGACATCCAATGTCCATAGCCAGAAAACCATGACTATCTGTTGATCAACGAGCTGGTCAACTAGAGGCTTACTAGGGACATATTATGGTCTATGTATTCACACGTGTATTACGATTTCCGGATAATACAGTTATAGCATGAATAAAGACAATTATCATGATCAAAGAAATATAATAATAATACTTTTATTATTGCCTCTAGGGCATATTTCCAACACGAGGGGCCAAGCCTCGCGAGACAGATGACACAAGACCTCCTTGGAAGCAGCCTCACCAGGCTGGCTCGCGAGGGGCGGAGAGATCGATGCCAGGCAAACCTCGCGAGGTTCCAATGACATGAGTCGTGACGATCGAGACCAGGCGGGCGCCAGCGCGCAAAATGTCCTTGTTTCCTCTTTGGTGTTAAGGCAAGCGCAGACGAAGAGTACCGAGGCGTCAAACAAGGGTTTCCATATTGGTGCAACGAGACCAAGACCAGCAGGACTGCAAGACGGAGGTCGCCATGGAGCCCAAGGTGGCGTCATCACCAGAGCCTTTGGCAGGCGAAGACTGCTTTTGGCAGGATAACTTGTACTAGCTGTCCCCTTTCAAATTGGCCGTTGTTGGCTCCCTTCCCGCTCAATATTTGGGAAGAGGACCAGGGTCTCTATAAATAGGACTAGTCACCACCATAGCTAGGGGATCAGCCTCATCTTGGATCGGAGCCATTCCATCCTTAGCCTCACACCCACCAAGCACAAAAACCTCACCTTAGGAGGTTGTTCTTCCCCTTATACTGTTCATTATCAGCTCGAGAGGCAATCCACCACACCACACTGGAGTAGGGTATTACACCACAACGGTGGCCCGAACCAGTATAAATCTTGTATCTCTTGTGTTGCGAGTTCGTCGAGCTAGCCTTTGAGATTGTGGCGAGGTTGAGGGCGTGAGTAGGTAGGGGAGATCTTCGCGCGCATCCCAGTGTTCAAACCTTGAGGGTTTTGCCGGAACCCGAGATCCGACATTCGCGTTTGACCAGATGAAGAAGAGCCGGCATGAAGCAATCTCACGGAATAACCTGGCAAGGGATAACCTTGGACAAGAGCTGATTAGGTTCGGAGCTGGTAGTACGAGGTTTGAGTTGATGAGGTTAGGGTTACATCGGGTGCAGTTTAATCCGCTTGAAAATCAATAAAGATAGAAGGGAGAAAGATCCGTCTAAACCGCCTGGCCACAAGTTTCGTCGAGATCAAACAAGAGTTTTCAGCTGCCGTTAAACCGAAACAGTCAGGGGATAGCACTCCGGGTCAAAGTCAAATCCATCAGAATCATCAAATCGTCCACAGACCAAATCGCCAGGTGTCGTCGTTGGCTCTGCAGCATTGGTGAAGCTGCCGACGTCGTTGCCTCCACTGCGCCTCCCACCCCCTGGCCTCCATGAGCTTCCATCCCCTTCACGGCCTCGCCATTAAACCGCCGCCGCTGCAACCCTCCCTCCACCTGTACCATGCGTGGCCGCGGCCTTAAGCCGGCCCACCGCGTCCGTGATAAGCCAAACCGCTTCCTCGGCTCCAAGATGCTAGCTGTCAAGCCCCTGTGAGCTGCCCTGAACTCGTTTCATCTTAGACGGCCTCGATCTCACGACGCAGCTAACGAGTCGCCCCTGTTCCGTTGACTTGCCGTAACTCACCACGGTCAAGTCACCGCTGTCGTGTCTTTCGACTCGGTTTTCTGCTTTCAAGTCGCCGGTTGTACCCCGCGCGGTCGTGAATCCTCAAGCCGCTGACCCGGATTCAACTCTCCAAACCGCCGCATCGGGTCGCCCTATTTTCATTGCCGAGCTCCGCTGGTCACCACACCTCGCGCCGCCGACTCATTACTGCCGGTCCCGTTTGCTGCTCCCGTGCCGGTTCATCTCTGCAAGCCCCGGCCGCCTCTGAAGCTGCCTGGCCTCACTCCTCCTCGAGTCGCCGGCCAATTCTCTACCACTTCCGGTTCTAAATCGGCCATGTTTCCGTTTTCCGAGCCGCCATCGAGGTTCTGACCCGCTTCGCCTGTTCGCCTCTTCTCGCCGGGGGTCTCCACGATGCCAGTTTGCCGCTTCGCCTCTTCTCGCCGGGGGTCTCCACGATGCCCGCGGCTTCGCCCCGAGCGATTCCTGTGTTCGCCGCTATGACCCGCAACTGCTGTTTCGGGGCCGCCCTAAAATCGCCTCGTTTCCGCAGCATCGGGACGAACTCCAAACCGCTATTGTTCTCAGAGCCACCGCCATTGTTCATCTACAAAGCCGCTGCATCATCGGAGTCTTTTCGCTGAAGGTGCGTGCTTCCACAGCCGCCCGCGTACATACAGCCGTCTGGCTCGCCTCCGTTTCACCACGGCCCTCTAATCCTATGCTAACCTCCTCTGCTACGGCCGTGACCTTGCATGGCCGATGCCCATCGGAGTCGCCACTCCAAGTTGCCATGACCCACCAGCTGCGCCTGCTGAGCCGCTATGGTCTGTTTTGAGTCGCTGCTCCGCCTCTGCTACCTTTCAAAACCGCCACCTTGAGCTGTTGTGTTGTCAAGTCGATGTTCCGCCGCTTGCCACTGTCCAAATTCAGAAACAAGTGCAGAGTTGAAGCTGAACATTGGTGTTCCCAACAAACCGCCTCTGCGGCCACTTATGTGGCAATCGCCGTTGCGGCTGTATCACCGACGCGCCAATAAGTCCATGCCCCTAGCTCCTTGCCACGCTGCTGTTGCCCAGCAAGCTTCGCCGTGAGTCACCCGTTGTTGAGGCGCGTCTGTTTCCTGCTCCTGCTTGCTATCGGCGACGCGGTGGTGTAATGTGGTGTACTGGTGGACGGCAGTGTGCACCCCGTTAACAAATTACGGTCGAAGCTAGCCATACTAGAGAAAAGCTGGTTGTTGCACACAAAGTTTGTACGAATACATACTGGAGAAAACATCAAGTATTCACATGGAAGATCAAGTTGGAAAGTCAACCATATTATCGGGACATGTGCGTTGGCAGTACTTGATGGTATGATCACATGTATGGCTATTATCAGGGAAGGATAGCCGTTAGAGATGTTCAGATGAGATGCTATCAACATCCAAAAATACCAGATGCTATTTACCCTATTTATTTTTAAGCATATATTAATTTATCTGAGCAGAACTACTTTGCGCTGCTGTATTTTATATGCAGGAGAATTATTCATTACAAAGTGGCATTATACTGTGGAGATGGAGGCGTGCCAACATCATTCTGCACAGGTGGTCGTCCGTACTCAACGGACTCCCGCACCGGCTTACAACACCGTGGCCGTCACTCGCGACCGCACCGGCTTGCAACACCACAGACGACTCGCCCGTCCGCTCTCGCGGCCGGTTCATGCGTATGCGCCGGCTTACAACGAGGAGGACAACTTGCCCGTTCGCACCGGCTTACAACGCCATGGCTGACTCATCTGTCCACTCCCGCGGCCGACTCGCTCGTGATTGATTTCAGCTTCACTGTGGTGATCATCAACTCCGCGGTAGATAATTACTGGCCTAACATATTAGGTGAAATCCATCCAGTATATTTTTATATTATATATTGCTTTCTTTAAAAGAGCAATTACTCCGGCTTGCAAAGTTATCTAATGCAGGGCCATAAAGCCGCCATATTTGTGCAAATTTAAAGGCCGTCAGAAAATTTCCGGCTTAAAAAGAAGGATTCCGGTTTAAAATCCGGCTCAAGGAAAGCTGTCTCCCACAAACCTTTGAAGCTCTCAATATCCGGTTTAAGAATTTCCAGTTCAACATAATAATCTCTCGCAAGTTCGAGTTCTCAGGAAAAATTAAAGGGACCAAAGAGAGTCGGTTGCAAAAGCACAGCTCAAACATAGGTGCCCCTTGAGCACAGCTCACAATATCACTTGGGGGCTCTGGTCGTATTCGAACCATAGCTTATACCCTCTTGATTGGCGTAAGGCTACCAGGATAATCACTTGGGGGCTTGGTCATATTCGAACCATAGCTTATACCCTCTTGATTGGCGTAAGACCACCAGGATGATCACTTGGGGGCTTTGGTCGTATTCGAACCAAAGCTTATACCCTCTTGATCGGCGCAATGCCACAGTTATGACTACTTAAATCCTCTTGATTTTTTAGGTTTCTTTAATGCGGCTTATCATGCTTTATGATTATAATGCACCGATGTTTATTAAACCGGCCTGGCTTCGACTATAAGTCGCCAGTATATATTTGGATTGAGCCATTGGAATCATGCGCTTATAAATCATTGGGTATATTATTCAAATCTTTAATAGCCAACATGGCTGGATTTTTATTATGGTTATCAATAACCAGTATTATGATTGAGGTTTTCAAAGTCGCTTTAGTGCAATGGATATTATTTTATCGATGGATATGATTTATTCTGCAATGGAAGGAATAGCCCCGAGTCGTTGCAGGCTTACGACCCGGCACTTGGGGGCTACATTATTCAAAGTTGAGATTATATCAAATATGCAAGTCACATGTCACTACCAGCATGCACCATGGCACTTGGGGCTAATACAAAGTCATTTTTGGATCACCTTATTGAAGACCCGACTCATCACATTGTAATGACCCGTCCCTCGAGGGCTACCAATTGCTCCTGTCAAAAAAAATCAAGGTACACAAGTCTTAATCTATTATATTGAAGGGTTCGTTGCTCAGAGGACAAGACTCTTAACCTTGTGGACGTGGATTCAAGCCTCATGGTGGGGTTATATCATATGATGTTATTTTCAATAAAGTATTTATAAAGTCCCATCTCAGTATTATCTTAATGACCCGGCCCTTGAGGGCTACACGTTGTTGTTCAAGTCTACATAATTATATCTATAAAGTCCCTGCTCATTATTGCATAATGACCCAGCCCTTGGGGGCTACATTGGTTGAAGTTTTTATGAGCATAAGGCAATTTCATGTCCCAGATTGCTGCAAGCATGACAACCCGGCACTTGGGGGCTACATATATGGAATACTCAGTTTATGACTAGTGACTGAGATGAACAAATCGGATTTCTTCAAGGTTGAGACATTTATATTGAAGCAAGTCTTAAGCTGTTGCTCTACCTTCTTAAGACTTGGGGGCTACAAGTAATAGGCATATAAGAGGTATATTTTCAGGCTTGATGTTAACTACAATTATGACCCGGTACCATCAATATTTATAAATAGGCAAGTTCTACATTCTTAAACCGGCTGAAGATCAGATGAGTATTTCAAAGACCAATATTTTTGTTAAGCATTGGGAGTTGAGTCAAATGAGTTATTCTTCACAATATTTCTTTGTGACAAACCAATGTCAGCAAATTGATTATGAAGCTGGCCTATTAACCCGGATTTTCTAGAAGAAGGAAATGGCAAGGACTTAAGGATGATCAGGATTAGTTTAACATGGATAAATCCAAATTAAACTGGGGGCTAATGTTGGGGATATACCCCGCGGTATGACCCGGCCGGAGTCATAACCCGGCTGGGACTTGGTAAACCGGCGGATGGTAAACCGGCAGACAGTTAAGATAGACAGTTAAGTCAGATGATAAACTAGATGGTAAACTGGTAGAGAGTTAAGGCAGACAGTTAAGTCAGATAGTAACCCGGCAGATGTTAAGTCAGATGATAACCCGGAAGATGTTAAGCCAGATGATAACCCGGCAGACAGTCATAACCTAGCAGACAGAGTCGCCTGGGGTTAATAAGCCGGAGACGTTAAGAAGCCCATGAAGAGAAGTCAGAATAGTTTAAGTCTTAATCCAAGTTGGACTCTACATGTAACCCGCCCCTTCAACATATATAAGGAGGGGCAGGGCACCCCAAGAGGGAGACAGTAAATAAAGGCTAGGGCTAGACACAACTAAGAGGAGAGCCGGCTTATGTGGCGACTCCCTCGTGATGATAATGAGACCTAGCCACAAACAGCATGTAGGGTTGTTACCAGATGATGTTTCCCGGGGCCCGAAGCTGTCTAAACCCTTGTCTTGTGTTGTGTCTCTCGATTCCGCTCAACCCCTCTCAAGGTACCACATAGATGTGTTGGCCTCACGACTAAGTCCTCACACTAGGACATCTGCCGTGACAATTCCACGACACTACTCGCAAGTGTGAGGCCTTGGAAGAGAATAATAAGGCTCAAGCGGTCGAACTCTCCAAGGCTCTCCAAGAGGCCAGGGAGGCGCGGACTGAATCTCAGGCGGCTCGTGAGGAGATCAAGCAGGCTGAGCTGATAGCAGCTGGTAAGCCCTTTCTTTTGCAGAGTAAATTCGGCAGTCAAGAATATGCCCGCTTACTTGATTATGGAGTTCTCCAGATGGTGTGCGGATCTTCCGAAGAGCGCCGCTGACGCTGCGAAGTTTTTCTAGGCCCAAGAGGGGAACATGATGGAGAAACTCTTCTGGTCGCGGTATCTGGCGCCGGAGCGTCCAGCGATGTTGAACGATCAGATGATGCAGCTGGCGGAGCTGCACAGGATGTCCGGACTGGCCATGAAGGACATCATAGTCCGGCTATGGCCAGCCAAACCTATTCCTGGCAGCTACTTCGGCTTGGTTCGGAGGCTTGCCGATGCCCTCTCCCAAATTGAAGCTATTAAGCGCTCCTCGTGTATTGAGGGTGCCAGGATGGCCTTTGCCCGTGTCAAGATGCACTGGGCAAAGATGAAGGCCACCGTCATAGTAGTTGATGGCCCACCCAAAGGCAAGGACTATCGCACGCCGGAGCGCTATTTCGAAGACGTCCTAGAGGGTGCCCGTTTAATAGAGGGTCAGTGCTCGAAGGATATTATATTTGAATGCATGTATCCGAGCTTCCAGGACTTTGTGTTATGAAACAAGGTCTTTGTAATATACTTGTGCTTTTTATCTGCAACTATTTTCCTCCTGTGCGGCTGTTTTTTGCATCTGAAAGTTTACCAGTCATCGGCTTTAGCCCCCACGTAGATACTATGGGGTGTTCGATATAGCACATGAGCACACTTGACCCAACGTCTTGGTCCGTAAAGGAGGTGTCAGTGCAGCGAACCAGGCAATCAGACTATGCGGCTTTATCACCTTCACTTAGCCATAGGAGTTTGACAATGCGACTATAGGTTAGCCCCTGGTGTTTGTTCGGCTATCCGAACTTGGATGCTTTTAGGCGCGTGACCGGGTAGAGGCCCGACCTTCGTATAAGACGAGGAAGAAATCGCAAAAGATTTAGTAAGTCCCTGAACCGCTGACCAGCTCTCGCTATATCGTGACAATCATTTTTCGGCTTTCTCTACTGAGGTGTTTGACCGGACGAGCCAGAAACACAATCACGGTAGTTCTTCCTTTAGTACCTTAGCCGAACAAACAGAACGTAAGGTGGTAACCACAGGAGCCAGGCAACCCAACTATTGACTAAAGACATGATTCACAGTCGATGCATATAATGCGGTATTCGGGACGTCGAAGTGTACTATAGAAGTGTTCGGACTTTATGTTTTTTGAAATATATGTGGCCCAGTAGAGCCCCTGGCAATTTATGCCAAGGTTTGTATGTCAATCTGTCATGAAGACAGAATACAGAATAAGCCAATACCGAATAAGGTTGGACAAAACTGTTTCCTCTATATTCTGACCGATATGTCAAACATGCTCTTACAGCGAATGCCACCATTATCAAGGCTATTTTACATGCCAAGAATTTTGAGAATCAAGGGAAAGCTGTATACAGGTCCTAAAAATGAAAGGTGGGGGTCTTGAAGATCCTTTGGGTACTCTGCCGCATGTCTGTGCCGCTTTTCACCTTGGTGTAGGACCCTTTGAGAGGCCGTCGATCGAGTATACATAAGGGGCCTGGGAAAGGTCCCTTGGTATCATCGAAAAGTGATTTGGGTTTTGAAGAACCTAGAAAATAAAGAAAAGGAAAAATGGGAAAGAAGAACGTGAAGGTCCAAATAGGGTCGAGCCGTATTGCGAACTTTGTCCTTAATGTGCCTCTGTCCTTGCCCATGGTATTTTTAATGCGTAGTTATGTACGCGTGGTATGTATGCCGCGATTAAGGGGGGCATTGATGGAGGCCGAATTGCTAATCTAATTCTGGACAAACCGGACTATCATTCTGTAGGGTGCGCCGGACTCTTTTGACGGTGTCCGGAGACTTGATGGTCGATGAAGTATTCGGCTTGATAAGGCCACCCTGCACCTCGGCTACGAGGGCCGCAGTATGCTCCTCAGTACTGAGGGAGCGCTCTGTGTTTCCATTGACTATTATAACACCGCATGGTCCGGGCATCTTGAGTTTTAGATAGGCATAGTGCGGGACTGCATTGAAGCGGGCGAAAGCAGTTCGTCCGAGAAGTGCGTGATAACCACTACGAAAGGGGACGATGTTGAAGATTAACTCTTCGCTTCGGAAGTTATCCGGTGAGCCAAAGACTACCTCCGGCGTTATTGACCCTGTACATCAAGCCTCTGTGCCAGGTATTACTCCTTTAAAGGTGGTTGTAGTGGGTTTGATCCTTGAGGGATCAATACCCATTTTACGGACAGTGTCCTGATAAAGCAGGTTAAGACTGATGTTGCCGTCCATGAGGACTCGCGTGAGGTGGAATCCGTCGATGATTGGATCGAGGACCAATGATGCTGAACCTCCATGACGGATACTAGTCGGATGGTCTCTGCGATTAAAAGTGATCGAACAGGATGACCATGGGTTGAATTTTGGGGCAACTGGCTCTATGGCGTAAACGTCCCTTAGTGCGCGCTTGCGCTCCCGCTTAGGGATATGAGTGACGTAGATCATATTCATTGTTTTTACCTTGGGGGGAATTTCTTTTGCCCCCATGTGTTTGTTGGGCGAGGCTCATCGTCGTCCTCGCTAGGCGGCCCTTTCCCATTATGTTTGTTGTTTAGCTTACCGGCCTGTTTAAAGACCCAATAATTTCTATTGGTATGATTGGCAGGCTTGTCAGGGGTGCCATGGATCTGGCAAGGCCGATCTAGTATTCTGTCCAAACTGAATGGACCATCTTTGTTTCCCTTGAATGGCTTCTTCCGCTGACCAGTTTTAGAGCCACTGAATCCAGCGTTGACCATCGTGTCTTCGGTATCTTCGTTGTTGCTTCGACGCTTGTGTTTGTTGCGCCGTGGTCTGCCGTTGCCATCTCTGGCTTCGGAGGTGCTAGGGTCGCTGGTGCTATTACTTCTACGAGCTAACCAACTATCCTCTCCCGCACAAAAGTGGTTCATGAGTGCGATGAGAGCTTCCATGGACTTCGGCTTTTCCTGGACGAGGTGTCGGGCGAGCCACTCGTCACGAACGTTGTGCTTAAAGGCCGCGAGGGCTTCGGCGTCCGAACAGTCGATGATTTGGTTCTTTTTAATTAAGAACCTAGTCCGGAGTTTGCGGGCTGACTCTCCGGGTTGCTGGACTATGTGACTAAGATCATCGGCGTCCGGAGCCCGGACATATGTACCCTGGAAGTTGTCTCTAAAGGCATCCTCCAGATCTTCCCAGCTGCCAGTAGAATTCTCTATAAGGCTATTTTGCTAGTGGCATGCTGGTCCTTTGAGTTTTAGGGGAAGGTATTTGATGGCGTTGAGATCGTCACCGCGGGCCATGTGGATATGGAGAAGGAAATCTTCAATCCATACCGCGGGATCTGTCGTGCCGTCGTATGATTCAATGTTTACGGGTTTAAACCCTTCTGGAAACTGTTGCTGCATTACCTCATCGGTAAAGCATAAGGGGTGTGCGGCGCCTCTGTATCGGGCAACATCACGACGGAGTTCGGATGACATCCATATGCGGCTTTCGGCCCTGGTGAGGTTATTCTTATCGCGCCAGGCCTGACGGTTGTCTTCCCGCGTTGGGGCGTGCCCCCTTGATCCATAGATTGATCTTGTTTGGCCTGCTCTATTGTTCAGGTCTTGTCGTAAGTCGTAGGTGTATCCTGGAGCCGTTGTCTCTCTGCCCTTACGGCGAGGTGGTGCGGGTTGGTGTTCGGCGTGGGTGGCCGCTTTGTCTCGCCACGTGGTGGTTGGTCTGGTTCATCAGCGTGGTCATGTTCCGATGGGATTGGCTTGACGGCCTCATCATCGAATTGTGGCAGTAGCCGACGCTTTGGATAACTTTTTGTTGGGCGTTGAAGGCCATATTCTTCGGCAGCTAGGACCTGAGTCCATCTGTCGTTGAGTGTATCCTGTTCGTCTTGGAGCCACTTCTGCTGCTTTTTTAGGCTTCTCGCAGTGGCGATTAGTTGGCGCTTAAAGCGCTCCTGCTCGAGGGGTTCCTGTGGCATGATGAAATCTTCGTTGCCGAGGCTGACATCATCCTAGGAGAGCGGTAGATAGTTACTATCTTCCGAATCCTCGTTCCCGACCGGATCGTCGGGGTTAACTTGCCCCTCCTCCACTTCATCATGTTCGGATGTGGGCTTTTCGGGGGCTTCGAGGTCTTCGACGTCCTCTAGAGTGTTATCGTCTCCGGTGCCGGTATTACTGTCTTTGCCACGACGCGATTTTGAGCGGCAGCGCTGGCGTCGACGCTTTGGCGGTGCCTCATCAGGCTTGTCCTCCATCGGATCTTTCCTGTCTGCACTATCATCCTCTTTGGGTGTGTCCACCATGTACACGTCGTATGTGGAGGTGGCCGTCCAACGTCCAGTAAACGACGGGTCTTGGCCTTGTGCGTCTCCGGCATCGTCGTCCATGCCGCCAATGTCTTCGGATGTGTAATCTAGCATATCGGTTAAGTCCTCGATGGTGGCTTTGAAGTGGGTGGTGGGTGGGACGTAAAATTCCCTGTTTTCAGCCCCTAGTCCGGGTTGGGCATAGTTCGAAGGCGATTCCTCTGTGATGGCGAGGGACCGCATCAAGTCTAGAGCCTCGTTTAAGAGCGAGGGTTGGACGGGGAAACGGGAGTCCGCGGGGCTGGCCAGGGCAAAGGCCTCTTGGCCACGCTTGCTGAGCGTGGGCTTCGATAGTTCGGAGCTAGAGTCCGGGGGCGAGTTCGGTCTTTCCATAACAAGGGGGACCCAGCCTGACTCCGGGCTAGCCGAAGACAAAATCGCCTCTGGATCCCTGATTGCGAGTTTCATAGCCGAGAGTCCGGCGGGCTTCAAACTCCCATCTTTGGACCCAGCAATTTGCTCCGGATCTAAGACCAGAGCGGTGATCGGGGCCGCGAACCCTTCGAAGATCAAATCTCCTCGGATATCAGTGACATAGTTTTGGTTCCCGAAACTGATCTGATGACCAGGGGCGTAGCTGTTGATCTGTTCGAGGTGGCCAATTGAGTTGGCACGCAGAACGAAGCCGCCGAACACAAAATCTGGCCGGCGAGGAAAACTTCCCCGGAAACGGCATCATTGCTGATGATCGAACGAGCCATCGATCCTTTCGTTGATGGCATAGTGGAACTCTCAATGAAAGCACCAATGTCGGTGTCAAAACCGGCCGATCTCGGTAAGGGGTCTCGAACTGTGCGTCTGGGGATCGAAGGTAACAGGAGACAGGGGAGGCACGATGTTTACCCAGGTTCGGGCCCTCTTAATGGAGGTAAAACCCTACGTCCTACTTGATTTGTATTCGATGAGTATGTGGGTTACAAGAGTTGATCTACCTCGAGATCGTAATGGCTAAACCCTAGATGTCTAGCCTATGTGAATTCTGATCGCCCCTATGGACCAGAACCCTCCGGTTTATATAAACACCGGAGGGGCCTAGGGTTGTATGGTTTATAGAGAAAAGAAATTATACATCCGGATGCTAGGCTTGCCATCCACGCAAAGGAGAGTCCCATCCGGGCACGGGGGAATGTCTTTTGCCTTGTATCCGTGCGGTCCATCAGCCCGGCCCATATCACATAGCCCGGACATCTGAGGACCCCTTAGTCTCGAACTCTCTCAACGGGGACTCCCGGGGGGGCGGCGCGGCGGCGCCGCCTCAGGGGATAGAGGTCGGAAGGTCGGGGGAGAGAGGTGGGTCTTGTGTTGAAGGGATTAGAGGAGGAGGTTGTGGTGGCTGTACATCTCTTCTCTTTAAGTGGCTGAACGTTTGTTCTTCTGTGTACGTACGTGTGAGTGGAAGAGAAAAAGAAGAGTTTGGGGGAGTGGAATAAGGTAAGGGAAGGAATTAAGAGAGGAAGTTATGAATCTTGCAGTTTCTTCTCTATACATATACATGTGGCTGATTCTCTTCTGTTTCTGTGGGCTGAGAACGTACAGAGAAGAAAGGAGAGGAGGCCTTCGCTAAGTATAGTAGAGATGGGCCAGTTCATTCAGGCCTAGTGGGAAGAGAAGAAGAAAAAAGAGGGACTTACCCCATTTGGATTAAAAATAGAAAAGAGAGGTGGCAAACAAAAATGTGGCTGCACCTACGGAAGACAGATGTTGAGCAAAGAATTTTTCCTAGAGTTTGAGAGAGGAATGAATTAGATTTTTCCTAAAAGGAAAAATCTATAAAAGAAGAGAACATGTAACAAAAATCAAATGAAGTTAAAAATAAATAAATACAAATGCGCATAATTTAATATGCCAGAGACAAGCGAAAAGAGAACAATAAAACTCAAATTTTAATTTAGATTGTCATTAGTTCAAATTAAATCCTTCAAATTATAAAAGTCAAATTAAGCTTTGTTAACAAATAAAGCAAACGAATTTTTCTCATCCTGATGTTTGGAAAAAACTTTTTTCCCTAAACATTCCGAACATCGGGATGTTACAACGGCACGGGTAAACTTGATAGTAGTCTTCATGCGTGTGCTCACCCCCATCCGGACCATCTCACCAACGGCATTTGCGGCAATACCAAGTGCGAGCATCCTCAGAGCAGTCATGCATTTCTGCTTAACACAAAAAGAAGTCGGCTGCGGCGATCCCTTGTGAGCTGGAAGTAGTCATTGTGTGCCTCCACTCCCTCCATAATGCGCAAAAACAATGGTTTTCACATACGAAAACGGCGACGAAACCATGGATCATCCAAAAAAGTTAGGTTCAGAGTAAAGTAGCCCTTGTGCAGTAGCCGCGCTCCGGAAACCATATCCCGATTGATCACTTTTCTCCCTTTGATTGAGCCCTTGAAGTTGAGAATATGTTCCATCTGCCGGCCCATTTCCTCTTGCATGCTCATGAGCATGATCATGTCCACTTCTTGGTCACGAATCGAAGAACTCATCTTCAATAATTTGATCAAGCTCCGTCGGTCCATACTCCTTGTCCGACGAAGTGGCAGAATTCATCATTTTCCCTACAAATAAATCACAAAACCCGGGTCGTACAATGTGTCCAACACATAGAGCGCGAGGGGCAGCCCGAGAGTTGCAAGACATACCACAGTGGCGTCCGGGCCGACTACGACGTCCCCGACGGCGAGGACCGGAGAAAAGACTGTTGTGTCGATGCTGGCGGCACAGAGGCTCAGAACGGATGCGGAGCAAGGGTGGCGGCGAAGCTACGAGACGTCCGACGCGGAGGAGGAAGAAGAAAGAATAGAGCAAATGGATCCATTAGGTCTAAGGGATGGATTTGGTGTAATTTGTGGTGGGGCACGGCTCTCAGGTCCGACGTGACGGACACGCTGAGGCACACCATATCCGTCCAAGACTTGGACTGGATATGAGGGGTGTCGGTCAGGCCGAGCCCGCCAGGGTCGCTTTTTGTGACCGGTCGCTGTCCAAGCCATCAGCCCGGGCGTTTGAGGCGAGTTTGGGGTGGCCGGCTGTAGATGCTTAGCCGCACGTCCATCAGCCCCGCACACATGCTTTGCACGCTCGTCGTAGGACATGTACGCGTCGTTATTTTTCCCCTTTTCTCCCCTTCGATTTTAATTTTTTGTTCTTCCATTAGTTTTAGATGTTCAAATATTTAAATTCTCTTAGATAAACAAAATATTCTTAAAGAGCAAACATTTTGAGGTGTATTTCAAAATTATTCATTGCATATTAAAAAAAATCTTGATCGTGTATTTCAGAAACTTTCACTAGTCAAAACATGTCCATAAATGTTCATCTCAGATCTGAAAATTGTTCATCGCCTACTTAAAAAATGGTTGTCATGTACTTTAAAAATGTTCGTCGTCTATTAAAAAGATTGCCGCTGCGTATTCAAAAATATATTCATCTCATTTTTACCTAAATATTCACCCTATATTGAAAAAATGTCATCGCATATCTATTTGGTGTTCCTAGTGTATTTAAAATATTTCATCACATATTTCATAAAATATTCACCACATATTCAAAAAATGTTCATTGCGTATTTAGTACGCCCGTTTCATATTTTTTGTTGCATATTTAAAAAATGTTTATCACATATTAAAAGAATGTGGGTCAGATATTCGAGAAGTATTCTTGTATTAAAAAGTTCATGCATAATTTAGAAAATTACAAACTGTAAAAAAAATATTGACAAGAAGGAGAAAAGTATACTTCTCAAATACTAGTAAAGTGGGAATGAAAATGATAGCGGTAAAAGAAAAAGGAGAAACCAAAGAAGAAATCAACCCCCCAAAAAATAAAATACTGAAAAAAAATCTTTAAAAACCCACACACTTAAATACAAAATCGGCTTGCACTGTACAACCATGGTAGCTCCTCGTCGGCGCCGCAAGCGCCATTCTGCTAGATGGCGCCTGCACAGAATGCTTGCTGGATGCGGCCCATTAGCATGCTCATGTGCAACTCGATCAATGATTGACTGGCCAAATGTTGACCCAGGGGCGGATTTGGGCCTATGGCAACTGGGGCTATAGCCCCAGGCGTGGCCCAATTGATGCTATTCTGTACCACTATATAGTACACATTTTTTCGAACTTGGAAGTGCCACTTCAGCTTCCCACCAAATTCTCACTGGATTGATCTGAGACGTTTGTTTGCAAGTTAGGGTTGCTATCCACCACTCATCACAACACCACTCAACAGACCGGACGGTTGAAAATGACTGGATTCGCCACCTTCGCGCGCAAACTTCTCTGTTGAAGCCGGCCGCTAGACACTTCTGGACGGAAACATCACATCAGCAATAAAGCTCCACCTTCTGCCATTAGCACAGGTGAACCGGGCTTGTGAGCTGGGAGACTGACACGGCCATACACGATACACCCCTCAAGATCTTGTGTGCATGGTGACATTATGGCCTACGGTACAACCAAAGTTCATGGTGATATTATCTACTACAATAGTTTTGTAAATTAACTACTACGATAGCTCCCTCAGTGAAAAAGAACTAATACGTTTGTTGTGGAGACATGGCATTTTATTGTTATCAAAACTAAAAACGTGACTATTTAATCATACATTGTTTTTTTTCTGGCGAATATTAACATACATAGATTACAAAAATGTGAGATTGATAAAATGATATCAAACTGCCATGCATTTGACAGTTTGCCTATGGCTCGAATCATTCGACGTGTGATAATTTTACAAAAAATAAAGTTTCCGTTCCCTCCTACATGACAAAAGGAATATAGAATCACACTTACCCCAATGTGATTACAAATACGAGAGTGATAAAATATTATTTGTAATACAATATTTAATAAATTTCATTGTTCGTCGCATACCGAACAAAAGAAAATGTTAACTGGGTGGCAGTTCTCACTTTCTTATTTACTTAAGTAGAATAACGTGCATAGCACGTGCAATTTACTAGTATATCCAGTACAAATTTTTCAAATTTTTAGATGTACAGAGGCCCAGCCCCAGGCATGAATACCCAGCCCATGGCATAAACAGCTCAGCCCACGTACTTCCTCATGCTCTCAGCCCAACTAGCTCTCCAGGAACGCACGAAGCCACACCCACGTTGCGGTTCCAAAGGAATCGATCGATCTATCAGAGAAAAAAAAATACCCCCAGAGGCGCCAGAAAACCCTCGTTGTGGTGCGTGCCTCCTTCCGTGCGCCGCCCCAGCCTCAGGTCTTTCTCCTCGACGGGTCGACAGGCCTCTGACGGGAGGATCCAGACCTGCGCGGCGGCGCTTGACGCTCGTCGCCTCCAACCTGCTACGTCTCCACAACCGGCAGCCCTGTTATGGTGCTCCATCTCCACAACCGGCTAGACAGGCAATTTCTAGTTCGTTATAACATCTATTTTTTTTCTAGTACGGAGTACTATTAGTTTAGTCAATTTTGTTTCAGTTATTTGTTAACAGGATAGAAAGAAATCCAAGATGAAAAGGAACCCTGCAATTAAATCTTTTTTTAAGCAACACATCCGCCATCCCACATCCAACAATACCAACACCAATGAATCACCCATGAAATCAGCAGGAGCTAGAGCTAATAATGCAAAAGAAAATCAACCATGTGTGGAGCTTAATCCAGATGACAATCCTGATCTAGATTTTTGAGACATTTGTTAGGGAAGCTAGAGCTTATCTAGAAATTTTCTAGTTGCATTGATCTTGGTCAGCTTGCTGTGAAGATGGTACAAACAGATAGACACACGCAGTTTCCTTAGGTATATAGTATGGTCTCTGTTGAATTTGCGTTGCTTCTGCCCGTCGCTACAACAACTGTATTTTCTCGGCAATGAACATTTTAGCTGCGAAATAAGATGACTGATGAATGGATGGATCGTGTTTTGAGCTTGATTTATTCACGAACATTGATGGTATTGAGATTATACAATGCTATCAAAAATGAGGAATTACAAGGTGCCCTTTGTTAAATTGATCACATGTTTATTGAATTTTCTCTCGCGGTAATAATGAATTCATATTTTATTCTTAATGTGAATTTGTGAAGAACTTCTAGCATGCATTGGTATGTGTGGTATTTTGATTTTTTATAGCCACTTAGTTTTAGCCCGAGGCTTTAAGAAATCCTGGCCCCGCCTCTGTGTTGACCAGTTGATCGTCAACCATTAACTTTTGGGGAAAAAGTAAAAGTAAAAAAGTTGGGGATTTAAAAGGTTCACGGACTAAAAGAAAGTTCATGACATTGAGAAAAAAATCACGGATTTGAAAAAAGATAATTATTTTTTCTAAAATAGTACATAAATTTTTAAAAAGTTCATCAAATTTTTAAAAAAATATATGAATTTGGAAAATAATTTAATTTTAAAAATTAAGAATTTAAAAAAGTTCATGCATTTGAAAAAAAATGCAAAAACAAAAAAACCAGGCAACAATAAGAAAACCAAAAATCTGAAACACATGAAAACCGGTTGGGAAGCTTCCAGAACCTGGTGGGGCTTTTTTTAGCCAACAAAGCTAGGTTCTTTATTGATGTATCACAATGTCTACAGTAATGATGGCTGGGTCATGAGGAGTGCCCAACCACAATGTCTCATTGAGGAAGGAAAACACCATACCTAGCTATGTTATGAACTTCAAAGTTAGAAGCTCGAGGTTGACATAAGAAATTAGAAAATGTAAAAACACTAGAAGTTTCTAGAATCTCTTTCACAATCCCATCATAGTTCCCTCCAACACCTTGACGAATATGGCTAATGACCTGCTTGCAATCAGAAGCCACCTGAATATGTTGCATGGCTAAATGTTGAGCCAATGCCAAGCCTTCCCTAACTGCAAGACCTTCCAATGTAGACGGATCAACCAATCCCTGCACCACCAGAACTAAAGAACCTATATATGCTCCATCTCTATCGCGGCAGATTGCTGCAGCTGTGCCAAGGTTATGATCTAGTGAGACCCCGACGTCCACATTGACCTTTACAAAACCTGCTTCTGGTGGGATCCGCCGCCGCTACCGGACTAGCCTAGCTCCTGATATTGTGTGAGTGCCGGTCACCTCATTGAGCTGATCAAGCTCAGAAATGAAATTGGTAACAAACATGTGTGTGCCGTAAGGACTTTGAGTTATACCCTCATGTATCAGCTTCCTTCGTGCATGCCAGATAGCCCATAAAGTGGCACACATTCTGACCAGCTCATCATGCTTCAGTACTTCGATCATTGAAAAGAGCCATGTTCTTGCTGATGGTTCCCTTGTGGCTATCATATGTTCTAGTAGATCATGATACACCAAAACCCACACACATCTTGCCATAGTACATTCAAGAAGACTATGCCTCCATGAATCAGGTGCCCCACATACGTAGCATTCATCATGGTGTGACACTTTCCTGTGTTTCCGAACGTCTCGATGGGGTTTATGAGAAAACGAACACGAGGGATGGGCAGGCCTGTCAGGAATGACGTGAGCAAGGGAGGTGGGGGGAGGGTGCGCCAGGGAGCTCCTGTCTGACGCTATTTGCATCAACAGTTGAAGTTTCACACAAGGTGTATCTCACCTAGGCTGGCCCATTTTGGGTTGGCGAGGTGCAAAACACAAAAGAAAGCAACGCTAGCACTCGGATTCGATCCCCTAACTTCCGAGCGATGCTCAAGTTTCGATAGCCGCTACGACATATTGGCGTATGTGCTAAACTTCCAGCGCACAGCTAAAAGAACTAAACAATGGTAAAAACTTAAACATTAGAAAAAAATCCCCAAAAAACAAAGTACGAGTGAGGGATCGCACAAAGGACCTCCTACAGACGCAAACATTTTTAAAAATAGTAACATTTTTGGTAATTCCAAACATTTTCTGAAAAGTTGTGAAATTTTTTAACCAAAACATTATGAACATTCTTTGAAAAACCGGAACAAATTTAAAACCACAATTTTTTCTGGAATGTTAGAACAAATTTTGAAAAAAGGAACATTTTTCGAGATTTTGATTTTTTTTAAAAAAGTTTGGAACAAAAATATTCCGAACATTGTTTAAAACAGGAACAAAAGTTGAATACACGAACCTTTTTTCTAATTTTAGAATAATTTTTTGAAAACTCGAACATTTTTTGTAAAGTTCTGAAATTTTTAACCAAAACATTTTGAACTTTTTTTTTGAAAATCCCCCAAAAAATGAAAGAGGAAGAAAAAGAAGAAGAAAAAGAAAAAGTAACAGGGAAACAAAAAAAAGTAAAAGGAAAAAACCGGTCCAAGAATCTCCTAGAAGGTTCCCAAAACCGGAAAACCCGGCTGGGAACCACCTAGAAACTTCCCAAAACCGTAAGCGCTGAAAGGCCAGCCCATCCTCAAACGCTCGTTGATCTCCCCTGTGCATCGCTCCGGCAACTTGCCGCAGGCAGCGGCAAATAAGAAAACGCGGTGCGTCAGGGCATTTCTTTAACTTGCATTTATTTTGTTAAGTGACGCTCTTACCTGGGCTGGCTCATTTAATTTCTATAAACGTGCCTAAAAGGTGTACTCAGCAGGCTTCGAACTTGCAGTCTCTCTGTTGGAAGGGAAGGGCGCAACAGCTAGGATATACCTCCCGATGTGACATATTTGCTTTTTTTTTTCTTTATTAGTACGAAGTTTTCTATAGACCTTTTTATATGGTTTATCTATTTTCTTTCTTTTCCCTTTTATCTGTTTTCTTCAATGCGCAGATTCTTTTCAAGTCGATGATTTTCCTTCAAAATCGATGAACCTTTTCTAAAATCTTTGAACTCTTATTCAAATTCGTGAACTTTTTTCCAAGATAACTTTTTCCAAAAATGGTGAAGTTTTTTCAGATTTGTAAACTTTTTCCATAAAATGGACCTTTTTTCAACTTCAATGAACTATTTTTAAAATTCAATGAACTTTATTCAAAATTGATGAACTATTTTTCAACTTGATGAATTTTTTCAAATTTGATGTATATTTTCCAAATAAATCAATGAACTTTTTCTTCAAATGAATAAACTTTTCTTGAAATTTATGAATATTTTTGAAATTTATGAACTTTTTTTGAATAATTTATACTGGCCAAATAGTTACGTATTTCCTGCTAGGAGAACAATCAAGTGAGCTTGGTCTAGTGGTTGTGGTGCCACGATGTTGAGATAGGCGTCCCTAGTTCAAATCCCAGTTCTTGCATGCAACAGTCAGAATTGGTCTTTTTATTTGACAGCGGCATATGTTGCTGGACCGGCCCGGTACGCGTCGCGTTCGAGCAGCACCAGCCTTAATCTCTCTCTAATCTATCCCTATATATACTAGCAAAAGGGCTCGTGTGCTGCAACGGGAGACAAAAATCATAAACTTCAATGAGCATGACAACATTTTGCTGCATCACCAATAACATTTTGGCGACCATTTTGTTCAATTACATTAATAATTCGTAATAAACAAAATTTTAAAAATAATGAATATTTTTTGATTTCCCAAACATTTGTTTTAAAAATTGCAAACATGTTTTGAATATGCGACACAATCATTTTATGCTTTATTCAAAAATTTACTTAAAAGTTCTTTTTAAAATTTTTGGAGGTTTTTTAAATTACCAAATTATTTAAAGGAGAAAAAACGATAATGGAAAAAAAAATAAAAAAAACGAAATTTAAAAACGGACCGCCCGCACATGGGCCGGCCCTAATTGGAGCGCTGTGTCTTCTCGCTGCGTGCAGAGCGCAGTATAGGAGATCATTACTGTGTGGGATGGCCCGGGCAGGGGATTCCCAGTGTGAAATGTTTTTTGTCAACTTATAGATTGCATTGGTGGGTAATATTTTATAAGTTTGGAAGCAATTGATGACTTTAATAATAATAATTATTATTATAGCGCATATGACGTACATTGCAAGAAGATCAAATAAAAGATAGCATGTCCATCAAAACATCACGATAGCGTTCACACGCTGCCAGCTGGTAGCTACAAGAAGGTCCATGTCCATATCTAGAAGAAATGTATAATCATGAAACGACCTTGCAATGACATGCGTCCGACCTGTAGCATCGCCAGTCATCCTTGCAACTTCCACGTGGTCGCCTTTGCAGTGTTTTTCATCCAACTGGTAGGACAAACGACCGTCCTTCCAACGTCCATGTAATAATTTTGCAGCACTTTGGTCCGAATTGCCAATAAAAAAAAAGACAGCGGAGACTGATGTTACATTGACGTGTTTCTAGCTAGACCCAGTGGGCACTCGACCTTACAGCGACGCGTGCCGCTTGCAGTGTAGTGTTTGCCGTTTAAAACAGCGAAACTTGAGCGAAGTTGCACGTAGATCAAGCAGGTATATTTTCAAGAAAAAATTATAGCAGGAAAAATGCCGAGAAATGAAAAGATTTACGTTTGCAACTCCAAACCAAATGCTTGCAGTACTTAAAGAAGGACGTGCATGCGCGTGCATGAAAAAAGGAGCTACCCCGAGGGTTGCAATCATTATCAGGGTTAGTTTTTTTAGACAAATAACCTGGGTTTTTTGGGGAAAGACAAAGGACCTGAGTGAGCTGGTTCGGGGCGTGGAGACCAGAGTACATCCCCACGCTGCTGATTTTTGGATCGTAATCCAATGAAGCCTGGGAGGAGGCCCATCAGCATATATCAGCCCAATATATGGCTAGCGTGTGAAGTTGGAGGTACTCTACGACGTAGCGCAAAGCAGCAATTGAGTCGTTTTTTTAGCAGAATTAGTACCACCTCGCGTATATGTTTTAAATTTAAATTGAAAACGTAAATTCACAGGAAGAAAGCGTATTGTGACGGTGAACCCACGGAGTCAATCCGTACTTTATTATTAAAAAATTAATAATAAAGTACGGATTGACTCCGTGGGTTCACCGTCACAATACGCTTCTTGCCGTAAATTTACGCTTTCAGTTTGAATTTAAAACATATTTGAGGTGGTACTAAATTTTGTCTCTGCAACGTTTGCACCGCCCACCTAGGCCTGCTCCCGGTGCGCCCCACAACTGGCTGGGCCTTAGCCCATGGATCGACCACGCTCTGGCGGATCGCCCGGCTGAAGCAGCAGCCCAAACAATCGATGCCAGGGGCGCAAAAATAATGTGCCTCCGGAAGCCTTTGCGGATGCTACAGCTGCTGCCGCCGGCTGGTCGTCGTCTCCCTCACCGGCATCCCAACAAATCCATTGGTAGCAGCCTTCCTCTGTTCGACTGTGGCGTCCGTTTCGTACGTCACCCCGGCCGTACGCCGTACTTCTATCGATCCAGCCCCTGCTCCCCAACACGGTAGGGAGACGGACGCTGCCGAGGTCAGGTCGGGCGCGGGCGCACGGCAAAGCAGACTGGACGCAATCCAGCCCCATCCTCCCTGGTGCGGCAAGGAGACGGGCGCTTCACGGGCGAGGCCGGGCCCGGCGAAGTAGGACGGATCGGTCTCATGCACTTAATAGAATCGGGGTTGACCACGACTGAACCCCATCCATGGATGCAAGGTCTCCGTGCTCATGGTCGACGGCTGCACCCTAGCAAGTCACTCATCATTCGCGAATACATCCATGACGCGTGGCCCTGTCGGTGGCCACGTCCCACGCCTTCATCCGGATTCAACACAACCAAAGTGCATCGCTGACGCCGGCGGGCAGAAGGATTGCACAAGCTTGGAGAACATGAATCGCGAGGGGGTCCATGCCAGACTACATTCAACACTGTGAGGCGCTGGTACAGCTGACATGTACTATGAGGGTGCTGACGCTTGACGGGCACAGAAGAGGCTTCCGCCATCGAACCTGGTCAGAGCATGCCGCGCCGACCCACGGAGCAAGCTGCCATCCTTGAACCTGGCCAGCCACGATAGTGCATGGACAAGGGCCCCGCAATCGAACCCGGCCGGTTTGGCAGCCGGCATGCTTCGCGCGTGAAGCCGTGGAGCACCAAGGTGCAGGTCAGCGTGCATTGTGTTCACCCCGGGGGTAAAGCTCACATGGCGATGGGCCGATGGAAGCTGCCACGCTACAAGATGCGCGCTGCATAGCCGCATGGTGATCATGCACGCATACGCTCTTGTAACCAAGTGTGGTCGGTCGCATGAGCTTCTGGGTGGCGTAGATATACAGCGTGCGTGCATGTAGTACGCACATAGCATCAGCCTGGCTGACAGTTCTTTCATGGGAAGAGCCTGAGAGATGATAGTTGTAGCTCCTCAACTGAACTATGTCTAAAGTTTCAAAGCAAGGATCAATATGCAAGACCAAAAAAAAAATCAAGGATCAATATGGCAGCCAGATTACACTGCTAAAATTTCAATTTTCTCTGACCAATGTTGGGTGTTTGTCCAGCTGTTTCGTAGCTAGGTGCAAACAGACATGCCTCATGCTTAGGCATTTGACACGAATGATGGAAATTTAATGAAGAAAGTCAATGAGACCATGACTAATTACCGTCACATGCAATTACTGGCTACTGCATTCTATTGATCATGCATGGAGCCACACTGGAAAGCTTCTGTTTCGTGGAAGAACTATGTGTGCAAGTGGACCAAAAAACACACAATACAGTGGACTAACTATAGTCCCATGGAGGTCCTAGCAACCTAGCTGCAGATTTCGTACTCAGCAAGTCAGCAGAGCACTGCTTGCTAAGGAGGCTCATTGGCATCTGCCACATATGGTAAAATTTTGAGTAGATCCTATTGTTTTACTTCAGTCTTCCTACTATTCTTTCTCATATATCCTTCTATTCTCGGCCATGATATAGGAGCAGACAATAAAGTTATTCTTATATACTTTGCTTGACACCTTCTTCCGGTCATCATATAGACATGAGTAATTAAGACTATAATTTTATCTATTTCAAGGACCTGAAACATCCTGCAGTTTTAGAACAAAAATTGGACTGGTCTCGCATGTCTAATATTATATCTTAATTTCTTAAATAAATAAGATATTGCACATAGACAATGCTTTAGTCGACATAACTGCGAATCAACAATGGAGTGGCGTGGGTTAAGCTGCTAATCTGGTGAAAGCTTTTACCTTTTTATGCTTCTCAATGTTAGTCCACAAGGAGTATAAATTGATTGACGCTCTTGCCAAACATGCTGAATTCTACGCATAAAAGAGCATCACCTCGAGGGTCAATTCTAGACATGAAGAAGCATCACCTCGAGGGTCAATTCTAGACATGAAAAAGCATCACCTAGAAGGTCTAAAAATTAAGGCGATATAATTCAACACTTTCAGTGTAGCATGGAGCTAGTATGTGGTATTATTATTGATGCCTAAAAGATAGGAAAAATAGATGCCTTGTGTAAGGATCTGAAGGAGAACTACGGAATGGGATTGGATCTGGAGGATGATTGCCGCTCAGGTTTGGTGTGCATAAATGGCTGAAGTGGTGGACAAGGATCAAATATAATAATTCGTTCTTTGTGTAATCTCTGGAAGTAGCATAAATCTGCCATGATTAATCAGCTTGATCATTGAGTCATTCTTTATAGGCCAGTTTCACATACATATCTAAATACTATTGTTTCTTTATTATTAACGACAGTGGCATGATTTCCCAATAGTTTCGGACCAAAGGGAAGATAAAACAGAAGCAGACGCGTTGGAACCTGCAAATTGATACTGCCGGCAGGTAAACTCTCGATTACCACATGAATTCTTAAATTTATTTTATACCCGTTGCAACGCACGGGTCCTTTTACTAGTCTCTCCCTAATCTATCCCTAATAATAAAGTACGGATTGACTCCGTGGGTTCACCATCACAATACGCTTCTTCCTGTAAAATTACATTTTCAGTTTTTTATTCAATATTATCCAAGGTGGTACTAATCTATCTCTATATCCCTGCACGAGCCAACGATCGACCGCTAGCAAGTCTCGTCAGGCCGATTGACAGCAAGATGGGCCGATAGCTCTCGCCACGCACGATTGACAGCCAGATGGGCCTTTGCTACTATGTGTGGATTCGAACACAGGACCTATGTGTCCAACGAAGACAAGCTAGCCATCCGATCAGCCAACTTTTCATGCTAATGCAAGGAGAGACTCTGTATATATTTATTGTGCTGCAGGTTGGCCCATCCATTCTGCGCAGCTCTACTTTGGCTGCTCCATCCGGCCGAAGGCCTAAGCGGGGCATGATTGTACCAATTTTAGAATCAGCCGCGTCTTTGCATCCGTTAAATAGTCCCACATCGTTTTCTTACAATGAAATCTACCAATTTATATATGTTACCAAGTTGAGGAACCAACAAGCCGCCCCAAAAATCAACAACCAGGGAGATTGGGATTGTAGCGACGAAGAGATGTACTCCCTCCGGTCCTTTTTAGTTTGCATATAAGTTTTGTTTGAAGTCAAAGCATCTCTACTTTGACCGAATTTATAAAAAAAAAGTATTAACATTTACGATGCCAAATCAATTTTGTTAGATTGATTACGAAATGTAGTTTCATGAAATATATATTTGGTATGGTAGATATTGATATTTTTTAATATATATTTGGTCAAACTTTGCAAAGTTTGACTTGACCCAAATTTAATATGCGGAGTAAAAAGGACCAGAAGGAGTACATTGTGTGCAATGAAATGAGGAGCCAATGGAAGAATGACCCGATGAAAAGTAGACTAACATTTTTTTTCCTCCATAGTGCTTCTATGCACCACTTCTTCCGGTTGTCATGTCTCATATCAAGATCTTTTCTTATGTATAGCACACATGCACATGGGATAACTCATAATGCAATATCTCAATTACTTATGCAATTTGATTGAGCTTTCCGACAAGATTGCCAATGAAAAAAAAACAAGGTATAGAAAAAAAAATTAATCATATTTTCAGTTGTTGGTCATGGAATCGGTCACAACGTTTAACCTAATGATTCTTCCGTCCTGTGTCGCACTACATATGTCTCGCATTAAATGCGGATAATTAATACACCTTTATGGGTGGATAACACCTACAATAGTGGAGGTCGGAATAAAACTTTGAAAATTGCAAACCAAATAATGTGTACATTTTGTAAAGATGGTCTGGCTGAAACTATAATTATTTTTCATGTTCTGAATAATTAACACGGGATGTAAATCAAATCATCGCACTTGTGTTTTAGGACATTCTTATTCGGTAGGGGCGTGCAATGATTTTTTTCTATACCAAACAAAAAAAACACAATAAAAATAATCTTTCCCTAATAATAAAGCACATGTTGAGTCTCTCGGGTTCAGCGTCACAATGCGCTTCTTCCCGTAAGTTTACGCTTTCACTTTGAATTTAAAACATATAGGCGAGGTGGTACTAAAAAGCTGTTCATTGGTCGCGTACATCAATTCATATGAGTCGTTGTTTTTAGTCCCTCCGGCTCGCTCGACTGGGCCGTGTTGATCATTCCTGTCAACCGCGTGATGACTGAACTGGGCCTGGTCAAAAGGAAAAAAAACGATGCAAAAAATACTTCACATGAGTTTCCAACCCACGACCAAGGCCATCCGTCTGGAAGAACAACACCAACTCAGCTGGTCTGTTTTGTTTCAACTCAAAAAAAGTTTGTATGTTTTGTTCTGCAAAATTGTGTCCCTGTAGATATAATATTCCCACATCGCTTCTTTGCACCCTATCTTATCAATTTTCATACATCGGCGGACTTGTCTTAGCAAAAGTCAATAAACAGAAGATGGAAACCGAACGAAAAAATTAACCCCGGAAGTGGGAAGAGGGAGCAAGGAATAAAGAACGAACGCTGGAGGAATTTGGCCAGAAGAAAGAAGGTCGGCAAGGCAAGGGGGAGGCGTTTTGGCTCCCGGGTGCATTTGCACCCAGATGAATAGTATCCCAAAAAAACAAATTAAATGTTTTCAAAAAAATTTGAAAAAAATTGTAGATGATCGTGTTGGTGTCGCAAACATGCTTGACAAAATTCACACGGAACGGAGCAGCGGTGTTTCGTCGGCGAAAAAAACAAATTTGGGGTGACATTTTAGATTGACATTTGGTATTTGATTTGTTTTTGCGCAAGCCAAAATGATTGACATTGTTGTCAAAATTTGCAGGTCGCATTTATATGTGACAAAGATGAGCAAAAAAATTTGTCTCAATTTTTTCAACATTTGAAAATATTAAAAGTGGGCCCGGATGCAAATGCACCCGGGAGCCGAATTGATTTTCCGGGCAAAGATGCAGATACCCCCAGTTAGTAAACAATGT
The DNA here is from genome assembly GCF_056163025.1 of Triticum urartu. NCBI lineage: Eukaryota > Viridiplantae > Streptophyta > Magnoliopsida > Poales > Poaceae > Triticum > Triticum urartu. Next base: position 594,097,957 of record NC_141874.1, read on the forward strand.
TGTGGCAAACTCGACTAGCCCCTGTTGTGTGTAGGAATCAAAGTTGATTGTGTTGTTAAATTATCCCACCTCGCTCCCTTACATACAATATACCCAACTTATATATGTCTCTCAGTTCCCTCGGTATCAGGAAGAGGTATCGGGGATTATGACAGAGAAGAGACCTTGGAAGGAAGAGAGGCTAAGGAAGGAAATATGTATGTAGAGGCTAAGAAAGGAAAGAGGTGGCTAAGCTAAGGAAGGGAAAACAAGGAAGGAAAGAGATGATAAATATGGGCTGCTGGAAAGAGAGGATAATTAACTTTCTAAATACAATATGGACTGCTATTATGTGGGCTATTAAATGATTCATGAAGACGTGAATAATTTAAGGACGGCGGATATGCATGTTGATTCACGTTGCCTATTGTGATGCCCTGATCAATGGATGAAAAATAGCTGGAGGGAGTAAGAGAAGAGGATGTGAATAATTCAAACTCGCCAGGTTGAAAGGCTCAAGATAGAAAAACGTGAGTGGTGTTGATTTTTTTAGTTGACTTGGAAAATAACTCAACTCCATGCTTTAAAGTCTCAAGAAAAAAACATGAAGAGGTTTTGGTGCTGATCGTTGTTAACTGAAGTTGGATTTGGTATTTGTTTATGTCCTTCACAGAATGGTAGAGTGGTACTAACTATTACCCGACATAAAAAGCAGAAAGGAAACGAACACCATCCATAGTCCAAATTGGATACGGCATTTTTGGACTAACATATTTACATGTGTTAGCACACTCGCGGGAAGCATGATAATAACTACTACGACAAAAAACTAGAAAAGAAATGAACACCATTCATAGTCCAAATAGGATTGCACATTGTTGGACTAACATTATGTACACAGGTTAGCACACACGCGGGAAGCATATATACCTAGATGGCCTGTGAAGTATACGGCGAAGATTTATACATGCAAGCAGAAAACAAGACAACTGTCTTTAGGTATATACAAAATAAATTATCTTCATAGAAGGTGCATGTCTTATATATCCCAAAAAAGTATGGAAGTGTTTTCCCGCTACTGATTGTTGTCAATCCTTATGAGGGACGATTCATGGACTAGGTGCGAGGAGTAGATTGCGCAGGGCGGCCCTTACGCCAACTTGATGTGATTATAGTTTTTAAAATTTTAAACATCCCCTTGCATTAGTACACTTCAATGACATGTGTGTCGTGCAGTGGCCGAGCTGATCGCCTCAGGATTGACAACTTTCGAATGTGTTATGATCAAGTGGACAATGCTGGAACTATCAACAAGGGCGGAAGAAGTATAAGAGGTGGCAGGGGTGTGGCGGCATGTTGAAATATATGACGTCGCCTGTGAAAGTCTTGAGATATGGTTATTGAGTTAATTAAGGGCATGCAATATTTTTTCTCCCGTTACAACGCACGGGCATATGTGCTAGTAATAATAAAGCACGGATTGAGTCTTCGGGTTCACCGTCACAATGCGCTTTCTTCTCATGTCATAATAAGCTTCTTCCTGTCCGCTTTTTCTTGATTTGATATTTTTCTTAATATCCAAGGTGGTACTATCTATATGCGTCCGTACGTGCACTAATCTATATATTTTCCGTCTGCGCTCTTGCTCGGGCCTTGCCTTGCGATCGTTCGTGGCTGATGCGTTGCCACTTGGGCCTTAGCCCGTTTGCGTGAGATGTTCCAGCGAGTGTTTCTGTAATAAAAAGTATAGAAGATTATAGTTAATAGATAGTCCCACATCGTTTACTTGTAGACTGTCCCACCAGTTTAAATGTGTTTGTGAGTTGACGACAACAAGTAGCAGCAAAGGAGTTGGTCAAAGATGGAATTAATCGAGCGGGAGATGCTACCTCAAGAATCAAAGGAAATAAACGAAGAAAAAGAATAGAAGGAACTCAGGTCATGTCATGGCTGGAGCAGAGGTAGCGGTCGACTGTGGGATGGCAAAAGAACGCCTGTTCGCTCCACGGACCCGCGATTTGTAGAGAGGGGCAGGGAGCCACGAGGCTGGTTCTCGGCGCGACCAAGTCATACTTTGCCTCTTAGCTACCTTGCACACCGGCCCGACCCCCGTCCTTTGCCGGCCCCGGCGTGAGCAGACGGCGGCTGGGGGGTGGATGTCTTTGGCTGGAGCACCAGCGCGTAGGCGTTGGAAGGAACAGCCTTGTGGATAAGGGCCACGAAGGAGATAGCTCTGTCGGTGCTTTTTTGGATGTGAGAACGATGGAGCGAGATGGGAGATGGATGCAGATGCATCTCGGTGGAGATGAATGGATAAGCATAAGCTAGCTAGCGGTGGAGGTACACGTGATGGCCTCATGGGTGTTACGTGCCGGTGGGCTAGGCCCCAACATTGTTTTTTGTCAGCCGGTTATTAATATTTCTTGCGTTAGGGTCAACACTTAATAGTGTAAAAGATATTGGGAATGAAATATAAGATTCCAAATCAAAAAAACTACAAAATCAAAATCATTAGAATTCATTTCGCAAAAAATTATTAGAATTCATTTTTTTGATAATTTGATAAAATACTTTAAATGGATTATTAAACTCTTCAAGAGTATGTAAGGGCATCTCCAACGTCGACCCACAAAAAGCCTGCAATCATCCAGACCTCATGGTCTGGACGTGTTTTGTCATCAAATGACGGTCTGCGCCGGCCCGCCGACTGGTCCAAACTTAATTTCTCCCACAATCCAAAAACTATCTGGGGGCTTTACGGGCGTCCGGACATCTACCGCCCTCGATTCTATCTGCCATGGCCCACCCAAACCCCAGCTCCCCTTTCCCACATCCTTCCCGTCCGAAGTGGTCAGCGCCGCTCCAGAGCACAACGCTGCATTTATGCCGGCTCAGAGCGACACGACCTCTCACTGGCACTCTCGCATTGAAAGTGGCGCCTCCCGAGAGCGCCGCTCGCGCTGTTTCCCGGTGCACGCGACAACTCCATGTTCAAATGACATGTCATCATTCCGCCTCCCTACATTAAACATGTGCGGTTGCCCAAGAACCTACTCCGACGCCACATGTTCGTTTGTCTATTGCCCACCATTAACCACCTCGTCAGTTGCCCTGTCATCTGCCGACTATGTAAACTCCAGCCCCGGCCATAGCCGCATCCATCCTCCTCCTCGCTGCACAACGACTGTCATGGCCGTGGTGCGGCGATCAGAAGACTGAAATGCCACTATTGTTGTCGACCGGCAGGCAGACAAAGGCATCCGCTGCGGACATCCCAATGGAAGATGTTCGGAAAATTAAAAAATATTCATGTTTTATCAATAGTTCGTGTATTAAAAAGTTAATGAAATTGACCAAATTTTGCCAATTCAAATCATATGGAAAAATATCCTAAAAATTCAAAAAATGTTTTATTCATTCATAAAACATCCGCTGATTCAAAAAAGATCATGCATTACCAAAAATGTTTGTTAATTCGAAAAAAATGTTCGTGAACTTAAAAAAATTGTTCCACTAATTTCCAAACAATGTTCGTCCATTCTAGAAATGTTCTCCGATTCACGAAAATTGTTAAACAATGTTCAGAATTTTTAAATAACTTTACAAATAGTATAAAATGTTCACGAATTCAAAAAAGTTCTTGAGTTTAAAAAATGTTCAAAAATTTGTTAAAGTGTTCATGAATTTGAAATATGTTCACGAGTTTCAAAAAACGTTCATGATTTCACGAAATTGAGATTGATAAGGAATCTCGGTGATACAGCAAAATGTGATCATGGACATTGGAGATAATTTTTTTCTCCCGTTGCAACGCACGGGCCCTTTTGCTAGTAATAATAAAGCACGGGTTGACTTTGTCGGTTTCACCATCACAATACGCTTCTTTCCATAAATTTACGCTTTCAGTTTTTTCATCTATATTATTTTCTACATCCGAGGTGGTACTATCCGTTCTTTTCATGTTTCTGACGTTCGCTGGAGTTCCAAGCCTTTCTTCTATACGTCCTTTCTGCTAGATGGGCCTCAGTGCACCACATGGCCCAACGAAACCGAGCTAGGCCTGGTGAAAAGTAAACGACAGTCTCCTCCCCACTCGATCGCTCCCCTGTTCTCAGGTGCACCAGCCGCCGGGGCCGACCTGGTCTCATAAACATCGCCGCAGGCATCTCTGACACGGACTCCATCGCCCGTTCTGAACTTATAAAAAGGCCTCGAGTCCCAAGTTTAGTGCGTCCAATCTCGCCGTTCCGCTCGACATTGCCGCACCGAAGCGTTCAATCTCATCCGCCGGCTGCTGGGTGCCCGTGCCGCTCCCAATATCTGGCGACCCACAGCTGCCCCTCCTAGACCGAGATCGGCTCCACACCGCCACTTGCGACCGCTGGCTTCGATGAATGACAACCCACGGTTGCTCCTTCCTGTCTCCGGCAACCCACTACTTCGGCCCTGCTTCGACGACCAACGAGCGTGACGACCACCCACAGATGCAACTCCCTTCTCTGTCGGTGCAGGAAGCGGCTCCTCCGTCCTTCAGATCCAGCAAGGTCCCAGCAATGCCAGGTCTAGAAACATTATAGCGATGAGAGCACCAGGGCCGCTGTCTCTGAATTCTGTTCGGAGTCAATACAAAGGAGAAGATGTTTCAGTTTTTCCTAATAAAGAGGCTTGCTGCTTGCCCCAATGTTTGGTCTAAACTGTCGATGCTACTTTATATTGAAGAGAGGTTTTGAGGCAGAAGGTCCCTTTGGAGTTTGGACAGTGGATTTTTTAGTCGCAGAGGATCTGATAGAGATTGGTTGTGGCCAATGGAGATGAGATTCTACGTGCATTAAGAACCTTTAAATTTCTTCAACCGTCACATATCCTTTTGTTTTTCTCTTGTAGCCCTGAAAAAGATTGTGAATTGTCAGCTTAATGTCCATGAAAGTTGCATATCACTTGTTCTCCTGTAAAACGCTCAGTAGTCACTATCTTAGTCCATCTGATTTTGAATTGTTAGCTTAGTGTCCATAAATGGTGCATATCACTTTGTCTTCACTAAAAGACTCTTAGTCAATATCTTAGTCCATTCATAATTACTGGATTCTTGCGTCTATGCATATGTCAGTTATGTCCATATATGCTAAACGTGGTTTTATTAACTGGCATGTAAAACCGTCTTTGGCTATGCCACCTGGTCCTGTCTTGGGGTGGAGGAGTTGCATTATTGCTGATCAAATTGGTTCTAGCAGGACATTGACATGTCTTCTCTCTATAGTTCAAAGAAAGAAGCTATGGGGATCCACAGGAACCCACGACTCATAAATTGACACCTACTGTGGAACTTCCATCTCAATTATTTCTTGTGATATTGTTAGTGGTTTATGATAATTTTTGTGACATTTAACTCGGGAATAACCTGTTGAGCTCATTTTTCTTAATACAGGTCCTTCAGAATTGCAACTCAAAATCAATGTTGGTTTTCAAAAGGGTTATAATATCTAAGAGGTAATTTGCTGAAATTTCCTTGCAGCTGCTCTCTACTTACATCTGTGAACAATGCATTTTTGTTTTTCATTTCCATGCAGATTATTGTACTAGCAAAATTTATCTATTAAGATTACACAATTTTTCTCGGTCAATATATTATTCGAGTTCTTCTGTCCGTGAATTATTGCATGCCAGATCGGTAAATGTATTTTTCTTGGTTGTTAGTATTGTCTCCTAGGTCCTAGCCCCTTTTAGAGGTCTACTAAACATTCTTTTGTGTAGTTTGAATCTTCCTGTTGCATCAATAAATATACGTTCATGCAACAGTAGTTTGCTTGACCTTGAAGTTTGAGCAGTTTATGCCGCATTAACCTGTGCGAACGGTTAAAATGGCTCAGCCATTAAAAGGAATAAACATAGAGTTTCAGAAAGAATGCTTATTGTTCTTGCATTTTCCATTAATAGGTATTTCAGCATACCATAATAGGAATAGAACTAATGTGTTTCCTTGTCCTTTGTTATCTTCACTTGAAGGATCTTCACAATGGTCCTTTTAGGGCCTAGCAAAACTTATAGCAAATTATACAACACTATGATAATTAGCTTTAGGTTGTCGCACCTATAATTTGTGCGTCATGTGGTTTTTATGTCATTGTAAATTTCAAATGTATACTCAGGTTTTAGTGGCTACGATAATGTAGTCAGTTTCTATCATAATTATTTGGGTTAATTATCCTTTTGCCCTCAGTGGTGTCCATGTGCTCAGTTTTGCCCTCAGATGCGAATTGTTCTCAGTTTTGCCCCTAGTCCGAGCACAACAACTATGACGAGGCCAAACGGCCATATTTGAGTCCATTCCGTCCGCCGGCATTAGTGGTTGTGGGTCCGGAGCTTACACGTGGGACCGCGTGGACGTGGGTCCGGAGCTGACATGTAGGCACGTGCAACTAAATCCCCAAATCATTCTAGCTCACACCCATCCGCCCGATCGGCTGTCCTGCGCCGCCGCCGCCACCTGCGCCGCGGCCAGCACCTACCCCGCCACTAGCTGCATGGCCTGCTCCGCCGCTACCTCCCTGCGCCTATGCTCCACGGCTACCTGTGACGCCCACCACCTTCCTGCGACGCCACGGGTGGGGCGCCCGCCACCTGCTCGATCCGCGGCGCGGCCTCCTTCCGTGCGCCCGGCCGGAGCGCTCAAAGGTGGGGGGGCTGCTGGAGCTATTTAAACTAGGAGGAAGAACCCTAGGGCGAAATGGTGAGCAGCGGCGACCCCGGAGTATTTGGCGAGGCAGGCATCGGGCCGGAGATCCGCCGCGTCCACGACTGGGTTCCCGAGGGTAAGTCTCGCCTCTTGTTTAGATTGAGCTTAGTTGTGCATTTGAACACTCGATTCGAGTAGGTTTGCCCAATTAGTGTGCTGATTGCGTCTCTGTTTTTTGCCGGTTAGGATGGAGTTGCGGTTTGCTTTCATGGTGCACATTAGAAGGGACCGATACATGTTCGATGCAAAGGATAAGAAGAAATACCAAGGAGGTTTTGATTATCGGTTGCCAATGGCTAGTAATTGGAGTTTCAGACAATTTGGGGAGGTAATTTGTAGCCAATATCCTTGGGGTTTGCTTGATGAAGTGGTATACAAATACTATGATGGGAAAAAGAATTGGGTGACAGTTAGTAATGATGAAGAGCTAGCTACCATGTTTGTTAGGCATAAAGAGAAAGATAATTTTCATGTGAGGCTGCAAGTTGATGTGCTTGAGCAGGCATTTGGACCTAGGATGGCGGGTGCAACATCTCGGGAAGAACCAAGTCGTCGTAATGGCATCTCTAGCCAGAACAGTTCAGTTGGTGCACGACGACGTGGTGGCTCGACAAGTGTGGGCAACAGCAGTAGGGTCCCCCTTGAAGTGGAGCCTGATGGCTACAATTCTGGGGTTGATGAAGAGAAGCTATATTCTGATGTTATTCGGAATTTACGACGGGCACCTCGGACTGAAAATCAAGATGAGGCTCACAATGCAGTCCGTGTGGATGATGACGCGATGGGTGAGGACGAAGACCTTGCAGCTGTTGAATGGGACCCTTTGAACCCTCATATGGAAGAAGGTACAATTTTTGCATCCATGAATGAGTGTAGAAATGCACTTGTGACATACTGCATCAAGGTAGAACGTACTTTCAAAGTTAACAAGAGTGATCAAGTACGTTACAGAGTGCACTGTCCGACTGAAGGTTGTCCATGGAGGTTGCTTGCATCTGAAATGTGGAATAGCACTAATGTTCAGGTCAAAGTGAACCCTTTTAAGCACACATGCCAGGAATCAACCCTTAGGAAGGATACAATCAGTAGAGCCAAGTCAAGATGGGTGGCAGAAGAAGTAAAGAAGTGGGTGAAAGAAAACCAGCAAGTGGGTCCAAAGGAATTGCAGAAGAACATCAAAGATAAGTTCAAGATAGATTTACCATACATGAGGTTGTTCAATGGTAAACAACATGCTATGGATTCTATTAAAGGTAACTGGCAGGAAAGTTTTCAATTGTTGTATTCATTCAAAGGTGAAGTGGAGAGGACAAGCCCAGGTAGTATTGTAGATATTGATCACCACACCATGGAGTACACATTCAGGGGAGTGACAAAGACCAAGGAATGCTTTAGGAGGGTTTTTGTCTGCTTTGAGGCTTGTCGCCGGGGTTTTTTGGCAGGCTGCAGGCCTTATTTGGCTATTGATGCCACTTTTCTCACAGGGAGGTTTAAAGGACAGTTAGTAGCAGCTTGTGCAGTTGATGCACATAGTTTTATATTTCCAGTTGCCTATAGTGTGCTGGAGACAGAGTCTGAGGAGAGCTGGACTTGGTTTTTGCATAATCTCCGCCGGGCTATTGCACATCCCAATGGGTTGGTCATTCATACAGATGCCTGCAAAGGTTTAGAAGTGGCCGTGGACAATGTGTTCCCTGGAGTAGAGCATAGGGAATGCATGCGTCACCTTGCTGCAAATTTCATGAAGAAATTCAAAGGAAAGGTGTATACCGACAATTTATGGCCAGCATCTTTGACATGCAGTGTGAAGAAGCACAACTACCACTTGAGGCAGTTATACATGAATCCCAAAGTAAAAGAATACTTGGAAACACACCACTCCATGTTATGGGCCAGAAGCCAATTCAGTGAAGTGAGCAAAGTTGACTATGTGCACAATAATCTAGCAGAGTCTTTCAACTCAATGATCTGGAAACTAAAGGGTCATTATATGGTGGATTTGCTTGACAGGATAAGGATAGAATACATGCAGAAATTTCATTATCGTGCAGGAATAGCCGAGGCAAAATTCATGGGCCACATTATCATCCCTGCCGTGATGAATGAACTGAAGCAGAAGACAACAGGCTTGGAAATGAACATGACTCTTTGCTCGGGTGCCACAGCAGAGATATCATATTTGGATAAAGAGAAGAGGGAATGGAGATATCCAGTGGATTTAAAAGCTAGAACTTGCAGTTGTAGGCAATGGCAGATAACTGGGATGCCATGCATTCATGCCTTGTTTTTCATTACTTCTCTCCCAGGTCCAGCAGGGAACATACAGCAGTATGTGCATGATTACTACTCTGTTGCAAGGTTCAAAGCCACATATGCTTATGCCTTGCCTGCTATGGAGGGAAAACAACAATGGGACATGGTGGACCCTGGATTCAAGCTTTGCGCTCCAATTCTGAAGAGAGCAGCAGGTAGACCAAGAAAGAGTCGAATCAGACCTCGCAGCGAAGGAGCTGGACTTGGAGTGAGGAAGCGTAAGTGCACAAGGTGTGGTGGGTCTGGTCATTTTGGTAAGTATTGTGATAACACAGTATATCCAGCGTTCGGAGAGAGTTTCGATGAAGGCTTCGATGAAAATATTGGTCAGCAGCCGGTTGCCTCAACAGATGATGAAAATGATGGTCAACAGCCGGTTGCATCAGATGAGGATTTTGACGAGGTTCCAAATGATGATGGTCAACAGCCGCATGATTTTGACGATGATCCAAAATATCCTCCAAATAATGATTCAAGTGAGGCTCCAAATGGTGATCCAAGTGAGGCTCTAAATGGTGATCATGGTGATCCAAGTGAGACTCCAAATGATGATCCAAGTGAGGCTTTAAATGGTGATCAACCTTCTGTTGTTGTGAGTTCTGCTAGGTATGTAAATCTTGCAAGGGTCAAATAGTACTGTACATCTATCACTTGACATGATCTCATTACCGTTTATGTTTTGCACAGCTCTATGGTAGGTTTGAAGAAGACGCGCAAGGTACTGACAACCAAGAGAAGAAGAGAAGAAACAATGAGCACAAGGTGCACGAGGAGCAAAGTGATGGCAAGAAGCTCAAGGAACAGACAGAAGCCCCAACGCTATCTATGAATAATTATAAAACATTATGAACAAGGGATGATGTTGTATTATGAAACATTTATCACTTGACATGTTGTATTTCTGTTGGATGATGTTGGACCTATGTTAGAAGTATGTTTGACATGATGTTTAAATATCTGTTGGATGATGTTTGAATGAGCACATGGTTTTTCCTTTTTTTGATTTTTTTTTATTTTGTTTTGCTCATTTAAATTCTGATCAAACCTAACTTTGACCAAGATTTAAACAAGTCTAAAACATCAAAATGAAAAACTAAGCCTGGATACTTCTTAGTCAATCCAAAATGAAGTTGTGGTGAGCTTTTTGAAATTTTCATGAAAAATGTGCTAAAAAGAGGGGTCCAAAGGTAGGGTAAACGGCCTCATTTCTAAGCAAAGTTTTTTTCGATCTTGTCTAAATCAGCCAAATAACTTTCCTACACATATATTCTATATGTACAGACTATGTGCGCTGGTTTTTCCATTTTTTGATTTTTTTAATTTGTTTTGCTCATTTGATTCTGGTCAAACTTAACTTTGACCAAGATTTAAACAAGTGTAAAACATCAAAATGAAAAACTAAGCCTGGATCCTTCTTAGTCACTCCAAAATGAAGCTGTGGTTAGTTTTTTGAAATTTTCATGTTCATTTCCCCAAAACACTTCTCTTCACTTCATACAAGAGAGTTTGAGATACTCGGGATATCATACAATACACATGAACTTATCATTTAAATGTATGTAAAGCTTGTTTATCAACTTAAATCGTTAGTATATGACATAAGAAGACTATGTGTGCAGGTTTTTTATTTTTCTAATTTTTATTTAATTTATTATGCTCATTTGAAATCTGGTCAAACATAGCTTTGACTGCTCCAAACCCCTCCCAAACCCTGCTAACCCTAGCGCTGAACAAGGACCGCTCATCTAACCCTAGCGGCGATCAAGGGCCGTCGATCTAACCCTTCTAGAAGGAATCTGCGGGGAGGAGGGGGGAGCGATCCGCGAGATGCAATCTGATTGGCTGGGAGATTGTTTTTTTAGCAAATACCGGGCGCGCTGGATGGACCGTTGGGCCGTCTCGTTGTCTGGGCCTGAGACCACAGTAAATAGCCCGTCTCAGCCTTTCCAGGCCTTGCATGCATGGAGGCGGCGACGTGGGTTTGCATGCGCGGAAGGCGGCGACGTGCATGCATGCGAGCGAGGTGAGCGAGGCGCGCTAGGCGAGCTAGGCTAGCGAGGCGAGCTAGGTGGTTCAGTGCAGTGGTTCAGGGCGGCGATTCACATGCACCGCCCGGTCAAAGAGCTATGCAGTGATTCAGATGCACGCACGCGCCCCATGCATCGTTTTCGTGCAAAAATTTAAGTGTGCAAAACGTAACAGATACACACACACGTCCGGATTCACACACGCACCGTTCTCATCCTTTCTCTCTTCCTCTCCCACCCACAGGCCTATAAATGGGGTGTCTCTCTTCCTCTCCCACCCACAAGCCAGATCCGATCCTCTCCAACTTCAAACACCCAAGCGACCGAGCCCTCCCCAAGCGAGACCAAGTGAAGATGCAGTTCAACGGGCCGACCTTCAACCGTCCGCCTGTCGTGCCGGAGCTGCGCTACCCACCGGGCGTGCTTGTGGAGAGGGAGCTCCGTGTGTGGGCTATTTCAAGGTGGAGGGGTTCCGTTGAACTCACTCGCGCCTTCCTCAGAGCCGGCTATGCCCACCTCCCACGGGGCTCGCCGAGGATGTTCACCCTCAACGAGGTTCGTGACCACGGCGGCATCCTCCTACTGCTCACGGTCACCTTCACCAACCCGTTTGACGCGCGCGAGCTCCTCGGCCAAGTCTTTTGGTGCGGCTGCGAGGCCATCTTCTTCACCGTCTACAACATCTACACCAACTACGAGCGCATCTTCCCCGCTCCAGGCCAGATGCACTCCCTTCCATAGGACGAGGAGGAGGAGGTGTGAAGATGAAGACGGTGTTGAAGGGGCGCGCGCGGCCAAGGTGGAAGAAGAAGGTCAAGATGAAGATGTTCAAGCCCGGAGTCAAGCTCGTCATGTTTCGTTTTTTATTTTGTTGCTTTTCTATGTCGTGTCGTGTCGTGTCATGTTTCGTCATGTGTCTGTGAACTGTCCGTGAACTTATCTAAGTTATTGCAATGGTACGGTGTGTTTCATCTTATCTAAGTTATTAGGGTTTATTATGTGTGTTAAAAAATGTCTGTGCCCAAACATATCATTTCTTCCCTAAACAAGTCATGAAGTTTGAGAACTTGTGGTTTTCATTAATGAAAATCGGAGGGGGTGAGAAGCCCTCTGTTTCATTCAAACAAAAAGTCATGAACTAACATGCAAATTTATTCCCTTTAAATCCTAAACCAAGTGCCACTCTAATCCTAAACCAAGTGCCACTCTGACCAAAATCATGTGGTAGTGCAACATACATTTTCAACCTTCCAACCCTCCAAAATTTAAGTGCAAAACAATGGAAAACCACTCTCACGCATGTGCAAACATTCACGGTCTCACTATTTTTTTAAAAAAAATTCACAGTCTCACTATGTATACCTTCCTTCCCTACCCATGTCAAAGTCTTGTCATCTGTCCTAGCGGTTACCAGCGCAGCCCTAAACACCACAAACCCATGCGGTCTTGGGTTTGAGTCCCCAGCCGCACCAATTTTTTGTGCATTTTCCACCCTTCATTTTTTTAGACAAATTATGTTTTTCTCAATGTAATGCCCTTAAAAAATGTTCATTTATTTTGGCACCTGGCGTAAACCTCTACCAGAGCTGAGGCACATTTTCCATGACATTTTGGTCTTTGATTTAAATCACGGTGTATTTGAATTGGATTAATTAACAGCTCCAAAAAATTTCTAACCTTAATTGTTTGGCTCCAGAATAATTCAATTAGCTCCCACAAAAAGTTTCAGCATTATGGTTTACTGCCTAAATTAAATCAGAATAGAAAATAGAAAAATACGCAAGAGAACCCCAGAATGGGCCTAATTGGATGCAGTTGGCACATTAGTCTAGCCTGCACTTGGCTCTACGCTCTGAATTTGGCCCAAGAGCAACCTTTTTTTGGATAGAAAGGCAGAGCAGAGAGCTGCATTTCATTGATCAAAAGTTTCTGAATTCCTAATTTCTTCTCTTTTTTCCAACATATTTAAATGTTGGTCACTTCTTCTCTTTTTGTTTCAACATTTAAACAACTTTAACCGACATTTAAACTAGGTGAATTTCTCAAACAATTTCAAGATTACAAATTCGTCCATAATTCATGTCTTTCCATACATTTTCAACATTACAACCAGTGCGATTACCATACCTACAAATGCCCAAAAGTATTTGCAAATGGGTATTGGTAGTGCTTGATCTTCAAGCTTCCTAACCTTCTTCTTCAACATCCTAAGCTCAACAGCTAGCTCTTTGTCAGTGCGTGCTTCGCCCTCCATCTCTTCTTCCGGAGCTCGTGGTGCGGCCACTGCCGTTCGTGGCAGCATGCACAACCATACTTCATGCTCTTCTTGCAGTTCATTCATCGGAGTCTTGGCCAGAGCATCGACCCAAAGAAAGAAGCCTGTCACCTGCATGAACACCAAACAGATTAACCCATTGCTCAAAGATCCCGACCACGAAAATGGTGCAATTGCCCCGATTCTTACCCCATTCTCGTCGCACACGTAGAACGGACGATTCTGGTTCCTCGGTGTCTGAGAAACCCTCCGATCAACGCCCGCCCGGCACCGCGGATAGACGAAGACAGGCATGTCCACATGCGCCTGGCTCTGCATCCGCGAGGTGGCGCGGGAGCTTGAGGAAGACATGGAGCTCGGAGCCGAAGGGGATCTCAACGCCGCCGCGCCCTCCACTGCTAGCTTCCCACCGCCGCGCCCTCCACAGCTAGCTTCCCGCCGTCGTGCTCTCTCTCTCGCCGTGGTCATCGTCGTGCTCTCTGTCGATGTGGTCACCGCCGTTGTCGCCCGCTTATATAGCACACCCGCCAACGGCTCTCTGCTGGGTCCCACAAGCCACGCGTGCAACGGTCTGAATAAAATTGGCCGTCTCTGTCGCCTGGTCCCACCTGTAAGGGCCGAGTCAAAAGGTTGACCTGACGGAAACGGCAGAGTTCACGGAACGAGTCGGTGCGCACGAACTAGGGGCAAAACTGAGCAGAATTCGCATCTGAGGGCAAAACTGAATACATGGACACCACTGAGGGCAAAAGGATAATTAACCCTAATTATTTTGGCAGGGAAGTTTCTATCATGATCATATTATATATTTCTTTGTGACCGAGTTCGCATGCATCCATAGTATAATTTTTTGTTGAGTCGGCCTTGCAATTAAGAAGGGTTTCTTTTTAGTCATGCACGTAGATACCTCAAGATTTTCTTTAAGATGTTGTGGCCGCCGTCGGCGTTGTCCAGGTTTGTAAGAAGGCTACCAAAACTAATCATAAATTATTCTATAGGTTTGTAAGAAAATATTTATTTATTTTATACCCATTGCAGCGCCCAATGTCTTATCTACATATTTAATCTACATGCAATTGATGTCATGTTTTATCACAAAATGAAATATTTGGATTAATGCTTATTCAATGCATTTTCATGTATTATTGAATATTGAACATTGTTTTAAATGAACTTATTGAGCTTGGTACATGAAAAAGATTGTTTTCTCTCAGTTGCAATCTCATGGGCACAATATCAAACCATATTGTATCCTAGCTGTCGGGCAACAAAGAATCACAGCACTCATGCATACAAGAGGAATCATACCACATACAGGTGTCATACGGGTGGGAAGGTGTAGTACAATCAAAGTCTCTCACATACACTCACTTCTACGAACGCACGCACACACACTACCCCTATGAGCACCTCCGAGAGACTGAACCAGCACATTATCTTGAGATTGATGAAGTCACCACAAACGCCTTCGTAGTTGACGGGAACATCTACTCTCACTACACGCACATCTTTGCAAGGCATGAAATAAATCCAGGAAAATGCAAGCACCAATGTCAAGTCTAGGACTTGAACTCTTGTGGGCTGGGGACCACTGGTTGGTTCGCACATGTGCGGGTCTTGAGCCATGCTTATTAGGCTATGGAGATGCTATTTCTATCTCCCGTTGCAACGCACGGGCATGTGTGCTAGTAGAAGAAAAAGAACCTCCGAGCCCTGCTAATGGGCCTGGACCAGACGGACCACGTTGAGGCAAGCGTTGGATATATAGCCTTCGGGGCTCGTTTTCTGCGGACACCTATTGCGTGGCGATACCTTGCCGCGCCTCAAGTTCTGGTATGTTACCTGAAAGTACCTTTCTACACCCGGGCTCTAATGCTCTTGGTGTGAGCAGTAAATTGAAAAAAAAAACAAGATTTTTTTAGAAAATTGTGAATTTTTGGCATACTTTAAGAAATATTTATTGTGCATGCAAAATTTGGTCAAGAAATTACTTGGGTGGAAGTTGTGGCGAAAAAATAAGAGCTCCAAAAGCATTAATTTTGTTTTTTTACCAAGCCATCCACCAGTGTGATTTCGTGATAAATTTTTGCATACACTCCAAACTCCTTAAATTTTCCACAATTTTCCTAATTTATTTTCTATTTTTTTTCAAATTTACTGTTCACCCAGGAGCATTTTGAGCCCGGGTGTAGAAGCTCCATGTCCTATCTTACCTTTCTATTTTAGTTATATCTATTTGTTATTCATTTCATTCGTATTTTTCATTTTTTTTCTACTTTTTTATATATTTGAAATATTTTAAATATATATGTTCCAACAATTAAGTTACATAAATTTTCAAAAGCGTTCATCGGGCATTTCAAAATGTTCAAGCAGTGTAAGAAAAAACTCGAACAACTTTCAGAAAATGTTCATATCATTAAAAAAATTGTTCTTGACATTTTTAAAAAATCTCCGTCCATTTCTAAACTATATGCATGACATTTTGTAAATGTTTATACAATACAAAAGAAATATTGGCACATTTTAGAAAGAAAATAAATTCATATCACTCAAGAAGCAGGCGGACTTCGCGACGAGAGGGAGGGCGCACATTCGACATGAACATGGTAAAATTAACTGAGATAGATCAAGCCCTATTGACCTTTGCCCCACTTGAAAAAGTAATCCCTGACATCGACAACGACGAGCAGGAACAGGATGAAGATGAGGCCACCGGACCGTCAAACCGCCGTGCATAGACGACAAGTGGACTCGACACATATGCATATGCCCCGTACACTTTATTCACCATTGCCATGGTGGGGAGCAGCTAGTGCTTCTCCAAAGACGTAAAATGTCATCAGTGTATTAGTATGAAAATGTCATTGATCGATTTTTTCACCCCTATGTATGAACTTTGTAATGCAATATTATCTTGAATTAGTGTTCTGATCATTCAAATTGAGTGTGTGGATTTTTGAGTTGATGCAACAAAGAACAGAACAGAAAATAAAAGACATGAAAAACGCATTATGGTGACTCTGTGTTTGCGCACACTCACTGCAGTCTCCATATACATATGAAGCATGCTCCATACGATGGATGGCGATCGCAAAGACTCTACTATAGTTGTTCTAACTCTAGAGTTTGTCGAAGGATCGATGTCAGCGAGGGGTGGCACTGCCATGTTCATGCTGTCTGTGGTGGTGCAAGAGTAGGAGTAGACGATGCGTCTTTCTTGCTCTTTTAGTGGTAGAAAGCTAAATCTATATATCTTTGAAAAGTCCAGTTGTACGTTTTTTAAAAGCACAAGCGCAGACACTTACATATGCTCATGTATACTCACCTCACGAACTCATGCACGCACGCACCACCCAATTAGTACGATAATATACTCTCTTTTTTTGAGAGCACGCCAAAAACATGCCTTAATTTTATAAAAGAGAGCAGAAAAATAATGTACAAGAAACCTGGGGATAAATGCTAACAAACATCCCAGGCACACACCCACACATCCCCTAAATTCAGCCTAAACCTACTCTCTCATAGAAACCACAGAAACCTCCTCCCCCTAAGCCTGCCGCCTTCCACTCCTTCAACTCACCAATAATGGCGTTAGCCAGATCTGTCGCGTTCAACTGCTGGTTGGTTCCGTGGAAGACTCTCGCATTGCGTTGCTTCCATAACGCCCAAATGACCGCAATGACAACCGTATCAAAACCCCTCTTGGAACCCCTACTCCGGCTAGCTCTCTGTGTCAACCACCAACCCAAGAGATGATCCTGCGCGTCTGGGATGTTTGCCTGCAGGCTCAAAGCATCAAATATGGTATGCCACACTTCCCTAGTGTACACGCACTGGATCAAGATGTGCTCCGCATTATCCTCCTCTTGGAGGCACGTATAGCATGCTGAAGGCCGGTCCTGCAACCCATGCCTCGCTCGCCTATCCGAGGTCCAAATACGATGTTTGCAATACATCATGATGTAACCGAGATCCAATGAAGCAGTACCAAAGTTTTGCTTAGGGATTTCCAATCAAGTACTTCGTTCCAAATTCTCAGTAGAACTTTTTAAGATAATATATCAACCAAGCAACCTCCTTTGGCTAAGTTCCAGCATACAAAAGCAACAACGACTGTGTCTAATTGAACTCCCATGAAAGAAACAGAATACACTAAGAAGTTACAGAAGGGGAGACCATATTTTACTTGCCAGCAAACAAATATTGTTTTCTAGCTTCTCATTTATACCAAAGGGAAAACTTTTAGAAAACATAACTGATAAATTTGAAGATGCTCCAGAGTTAATACGAGCCAATAATTAATTAATTATCCATGACCCAATTACCCATACGTAATATTACCACTTCATTGGTAAAGGCCCATAAATGACTATATCATTATGCAAATGAGAAAGTAAATGCCAATAATACTAAAGCATAGTGGTACGTAAGGAAAAAATATATAGCATGCCTATTTTCTTAGAAAAGCACCATATCAGTACTTATCCAATGAATTTCTCAAATTTGTTGTTTCTGATTTGAAACTGATCGAGCAAATTGTCCCAGTCTTCGCGTCATCATAGCACGGGAGGCCAACTTTGCTTTCATCAAGGCACTGCAAAGACATAGGTTGGGATAAATGTTATTCTTATTGGAATTGAATATGTACAATCTTGCGACATCCCTAAATATCAAATGGATGCAACTTGGCAGCATCTATTTCTTTTTCAATCAGTTTTGGGTGCTTTTTTAGACAACTAGTAAATCTCTAGGCGACAGAAATATTTTGTGTACTATTGGCTTATGCATACCTTTTCGACAGAGAAATTGCAACAGTGTAGTGTGATTTTTGGGTCAACAAATATATTTCCCTTTACACATCTGAGATAAACCATGGCTCTTGCCATGAAATTTCTTACCCCGTCAACTATTAAAAATCATGAAATGGAGAACCTGCGACTGCATGACTGGGAAGACAGAAGCGATATATAAAAACTTAAGCTCAATGAATGTGAAGTTTGGAACTCCAAGACACATACGAGAACTCTTCAACCAATTATTCAGAAGCTTCATATCATGCTATGTGAGATACCCAACAGAAGGAAACTACATATCAGAATTATGATATTATTCGATAAATCTACACATACAAAAAGATTTCACATTATATAGATCATTAGAAGTGTTTTTTATTCAGTACTTTGTGTCACCAACTTATCTTTATTGTTCTCTGTCAGGAAACAAGATTCACCTTGTACCACAGATGCATATTAGATAGATATGTAGCCTGCTATTTCAATACAATGTTTAGTTGATCTATAGTACAAATACTTATTGTCCCAGCATCAGGTTTAATTCTTATTTCATCTCACCACCATCAGCCAACACAAAGGGGTCAGCAATCAAATACATCAATCGGCTAACCTGCAGGACAGTAAGAGAAACTTCATAAACATCCAATCCTATAACTGAAAAAATCTACACACAAACGAATTCACATCAGCCTCTCAATTTCATCTCTTGCAATATATGAAACACGAATCCTGCCACTACAGAGCGTAGCAATCTAGAACAACCTCCTAAATGTTCGAGATCCAAAATCCAAACAGATGCCAGATCGACGCAGGCAGAGTGGAACCGTCGAACCAGGCAACCAAAATAGAGCCTTGATCGGACCCAACGGCAAGCAAGCAACGAAACGAACCTGAGATAGCAATGGAGGTGATGGAACTCATCGAAGCTAATGCTGCTGTCGCGGCCGTCCACCTCCTTCTGCTGCAGCTCCGACTCCACCTCCACGGCGCCCGCGTCGGAGCGGCAGCCGCAACCACCCTTTGTGTGTGCACCGGCTTGCCCACCTCATCGAGGCACAGAAGAATAAGAGAGGGAAGTAGGAGAAGACAATGGGTTGGATGCCGCCAGAGGAAGAGGCGGAGCCGCAGAGGAGAGCCGAAAGGAGAGGTTGCGTGCGGGGATGAGGCGGCGATCGCGCTAACCCTTGGCATAGCCCTTCGCGCGCCCTTGTAGCGACTGTTAATAGGTTTTATTCCAAGGGGTACCACAATGGATTCGATGCAAAGAAAATGGTCTGGGTCTGACCAGGTAGGTGAGCACATTAAATGCGTAGTGATGTGTTATCGTCTTCTATCTTTTGGGAACGAACCCCAGTCTTTCAACACCGACTATGGTGACACCTGCGCGAGGCATGACATGTCTCAGCATAGGTGTGTACCATGCGGCGGCATGGGTGAGTAATTCACCCATTGCGTCTTGTCCATATTGTCTGGTGTGTCTGCCCACCGGCCGCGTGGCGCAAGGGTTCTGCGAGCGCAGAACGGCCACGCCACGCGTAGGTGAGGCGATAGCTTGTTGTCGAAGGCTGGCTGAGTGCGCGCCAGCTAAGGACAGCCGTTGTCGGGCGATGTCGTTAACGGGTCTTGGCCGGAGTTAGTCGTTACTAGACGGCTTGATCTGGGTTCATAGCTTATGACAAGTGGGGTCCAAATATATATAAAAAGCAATTGAGTCCTTGTAATTTAAAAAAAGAGCAATCAGGTCCTGTAATTTTCTAAAAGAAGTGATCGGGTTCCTTGTAAAGAAAAGAAAAAGCAATCGGGTCCCTAGACTGATCCCGCTCGACCTTTCTGCCACAACCGACTGCCGACCTCTCCCTAGAATCGCTGCCCACTCCCCTCTATCTCCTGCCGGTGACCCGAGGAGGCTGAGCTCCAGGACATTGACTAGGGGTGCGCGGGCGGTGGCTCCCCATGGCACAGCAAGCAGCGGGGCCTCAGGCCACTCGTGTCCAGCAGCACGTGATGGCTCCCCATTGGCGCGGCCACTAGCACGCGGCCTCGGGCGGTTCACGACAAGCAGCGCGCGGCGGCTCCCTGCAAAGCTTCATATTCGCATGGCAGGGGCGGCGAGCGGCCACACCAGGGGTGGCAAGGAGCCGAGGGCAGCAGAGGTGGCAGCGTACGAGCACCGGCATGCGCAGCCCTGTGTGCACTTTTCCCCTGGCCCTGTTCGTCTATAGCAGCCAGCGAAGGTCACCTAACTCAGACAAGATGCTTCCCCAGATAGGGTCAGTTTGCGGGGAAGGGGGAAGGCGGCTTCCTCCCGTCGGCCGACCATGGTGGCAAGCGTGCACGTCGAGCACGAGATCCTCCATGGCTGCATCAGGGGTGCGGTTATACCTCACTTATAGCGAACCTTCCGACTCGCTGAAGTCACACGAGCGTATGGGCCGGCACAGGCCACTGCCTCTTTTATTTCTTTTTTCATGTTTTTCATTTTTTTAAATTCATTTATACTTACAAGTATTCTAAATAAATATATTACAAAATATTTTACATAAAAATTTAAAAAATGCTAACGGGTGTGAAAAAAGTTGATCATATGCTTAAAAAATGTTAATCCAAGCATTTGATTTTTTTAAACAAGTATTTTAAAAAAGTTAATCAAGCATTTAGAAATTGTTAAATATGTATAGAAAAATGTTTTTTAACACTAGAAAAATGTTGACCATGTATTTAAAAAATGTTAATTCAAGCATTTGTATTTGCAAAATGTTAATCAAGCATTTGAAAATTGTTAAATATGTACATAACTTTTTTTACCATATATTCAAAAATTATTAATCAAGCATTTGAAAAAATATTAAAAGTTTATAGAAAACAAGTCTTGAAAAAATGTGTTAAACTTATATTTCAAAATTATAATCAAGGATTTAAAAAATTTAAAATGTGTACAGAAAAAATGTTGACCCTCTAGTAAAAAATATTAATCGGGTATTTGAAAAATGTTAACTGTATATTGAAAAAATGTTGACCATGTATACTTGAAAAATATTAAACATGTATATTATAAAATGTATTAGATATATACCAAAAAATGTGTACAGAAAAACAATAAGAACCCGAGAGAAAACAAAAGAAACCAATGACAAATGAGAAAAAGAAACAAAGTGAAGAAGAGAAAGAAGCTAGTGAAAAACCAAAAAGGGAACAAAGAAAACCAAAGAAAATAAAAAAACCAGTAAATTAGAGAAAATAAATGGAGAAAAATGGTGAAAAAAAGAAAAAGAAAAAGAAAAAACCCAAAAAACCAGTGAAAACCCAACGCTTTTTCTTTAACAATGTCGTGACCTTCTAATTAAACACGAACCTGATGGTGGACAAGTGGCTAGCAGTGCAACGCTACAACCAGGACGTCGTGGGATTGATTCTGCGTTACCCTTTTTCTCTAGTGTATTTATTTTAGCGTGAATGGGCCGACCCTTAACTAAACTATAGACGCTTCAGGCGAGACCGAATGAAGGCTTGAGAGCGTAGGAAGAGAAGGAAAGCAAGCGCTTGCTCGCCTGGGTGGTTGGGCTGCAAGCCCATGAGGATGGAAGGGAAGCAGGAAAAAAATAGAAATAGAAAGTGGTTGGGCTGCGGCCTGGGAAAGAAAATAAATAATTAAGAAAGAAAATCGCAAAAACCGAACTCTTCACAGCCCCAAAAAAATTGCAAAAATTGAACGCGCCAATGCCCATGGCTCTATTGCGGCCGTGGCCACGATGCTCGCCACACCCTATCGCTGCTTTCGCCACGACGCTCGCCGCACTTAATCCCACGCGGACTACGACCCTTCCAACTCCAACATCTTGGGAACCCCTCGTTGACACAGCAAATGACCACCGCGATGACTGCAATTGCGACGCCGTGTTAGACAAACCAAAATTGTTTGTCGTCGCCATGTCAACTGCTCAACAGCCATCGAACCTCACGGTGGAATGTACCCTATAGAAAACAAAAGAGAGGGGTGGCAGAGCAGTGTACGCCTTACCCAATGCTAGAGCCGATGAAGAACTTAGACTCCCAGCGGTCGAAGACGCTCGAATCACCAACGAAGGCAAAGAAACCATGAACCACATGCGGAGTGGAGCGCGAGACGGTGTAGGAAAAGGTGGGGGAGTGGCGTTAGTGGAGCGAGGAAGGGGGATATAGGTAACGTTCGCTCCACCAACAGTTAGCACAAACAATTTCTACGCCTCACATGGCGATCGTTGCGCCAAGATCCATGCGATGCATCCGAGGGCGCAGAGCGCGTTCACGCAACATCAATATAGAACTGACACAAGTTGAGCGCGTTTTGCCTAGCTAGCAGCGCCCAGTTACTTGGGACAAACAACCTGGAACGTTTTTACTTGACAAATACATCCACGCTGACAAGATTTAAAACCAGTAAGATTAATTTAGGAGACGAGACAAATCCAAACAGATAGCACTGCAGCAACATCTAGTGCGCAAAGGCTGTCGGTGTCCCTAAGCAAAATGAACAAGGGCATACTGCATTTTATTTTCTAGGGAAGCCATACACCACCCAGAACAATCGAACATTCGCTTTCCTTTGGTATTATCGTAAGTAAACACTACTGATCTCATACAGCTTGAGAAAGGAATCAGGAAGTTCCTGGCATTTCAAAGCTTGAATCACATGCTATCACATTATGTAACCACAAAGAAGGTAATGTAAACTGCGTGTAATGCAAACAATACAAAGAAGGTAATTGCAGCTCCCTCCACATTTTCACATCCGGGCTTGAGACCGGCAAAGGCAGTGTTACACCACAAACACCAATCATTCAGCAAAGCATACAAGACACGCAAAGCATACAAGACACACAAAGCATACAAGACACACCATCAAGCAAATGCAATATTCACACACACATAGTCACAGTCACACAAAGAGTCAGCCAACACAGAGTCACAGTCACACACAGAGTCAGCCAACACATAGAGTGACAGTCACACGCAGAGTCAGCCAACACATAGAGTGACAGTCACACGCAGAGTCAGCCAACACACATAGTCACAGTCACACACACAGTCAGTCAGTCACACACACACACAAGACACAAGAACAGTCAGTCACACACACAAGACATAGAACACACACACAGTCAGTCACACACACAAAACATACACAGCCACAGACACACACAGTCAGTCAGTCACACACACAGAGTTAGATGATTATGCCACCTAAGATGTTTTGTATGAATTCAAAAATCAGCTTCATATTAAGAACTGCATCACCTGGATCAAATGTGTCTCCCCCAATAGCGGTCATAACTTGATTGAAGAATAGAGCAACCGTCTGCAGAAAGAAGAACAAAATAGTTAGCATGGATTGCGAATAGAGAAAGAGACTCCAAGAAATAACAAGTTACTCAAGGTAATTACCTGTTCATTAGCGATTGGAGGAAGTCCACCGAGGTAAACACGCCGAGCATGCCGAGTAGCCTAAGAAAAGAGTGGTCAGACATATGCATTACAGAACAAGAAAAATCTCAAGCACAAAGAAAAAGATCAAGCATACCTGCTGTGTCATGGCAGTGGCTGCATAGCAAGTGGATCGATGCAAAGAGAAGAAAGAATTAGGAAGTAATAACAAAACATTTTGAATAATAAAGAAGTGTGATAGATCAGGTGGGTTCATGCTGCCATCACCAAATAAACTGCAAATCTGGTTGCTTTGTGATGACAGAATGGACTATACACGATTTGACTACTAGCTACACTGAATCATAAAAGGAGCACAGTAGTCACCTGTCCTAGGGCGGATAAATTGAACATGTTTGGGAGCATGTTCAGAAACATCCCAGGATCAGCTGCAAGAAGTTCTGGTAGCTGACCTATAATGCATCAACAGAGGGACAAAATGCATTTCAGCAAACCATATAAAAATAAAACAATCAAAAGTATACCTCTCCCGACATTGCTTGCCTACCTTGCAATGAGATCATTCTGGTGGTCCATAGTTGTTTACAAGGTCAATAATTTTGTCATCTTCCTGTAGAAAAATATCATCAATATAACTATAAAATGTGCAAAAGCTTTTTTTTCTCGAGCAAAGTCAGAGTGCAATTAAAAACCTCTTGAGTCCAAGGACGTTTGATGCACTGTTAAAGAACCTTCTGCCATGGATGTAAACACTGCATCTCTGTC
This sequence comes from Triticum urartu, assembly GCF_056163025.1. Lineage (NCBI taxonomy): Eukaryota > Viridiplantae > Streptophyta > Magnoliopsida > Poales > Poaceae > Triticum > Triticum urartu. The sequence goes on from NC_141874.1 coordinate 594,122,269, forward strand.
CTACCCGGAAATAATTCAGCTGCGAAGGTAGATACTGACACAATATGTGAGCTCACCACATTTGCATATACAGAACAACGTCCAAAGAAGTATGGCATTACTATATAACTAGCTAAAATGTTCATAAGGTATTACCAGTGTGAGATAAATATTGTGTACAAAATTGGAAGGAGTTAAATTCGAGAGGGATTACCATACACTGTTAAATAACCTTGTGCCATGGATGTAAACACTGCACCTCTGTCCTATCCGGAAATAATTCAGCTGCGAAGGTAGATACTGACACAATATATGAGCTCACCACACTTGCATATACAGAACAATGTCCAAAGAAGTATGGTGTTACTATATAACTAGCTAAAATGCATTCATAATGTATTACCAGCCATGAGATAAATATTGTTACAAAACTAGAAGGGGTTAAATTCGAGAGGGATTACCATACAAACACAGACCAAGTTGATAGGAAATCTACGGCTTCAGTTCAAACACCAGAAGCACACCATCAGAACAACCATACAACAAAACAAATTAGCCATCATGGAAACCTCCATCCACCCCTGGATTCTACACATTCTAAGCACAATCATCATACTTGATGCAGGAAAATATAGAGCAATGCATTGAAGAATGTCCAAAGGGCAATGGTACTACCAACTACAAGGTATGTAGGTCAAAAAATGACATGCCCATGACCTTATTATACAGAAATATCCATGCATTATGAGGTGCCAATAGGTAATTATGGAGCGCTTGCACAATGACACAGTCACAGTCACAGTCACAGTCAACACACAAACACACACACACAGTCAGTCATAAAATGACACACAGTCACAGTCAACACAGACACACACACACAGACACAATGGAGCGCTTGCACACAAGAAACAGACAAAGAAATACATACACATACAGTCAGTCACACACACAAACAGTCAGTCACACACGCAGAGTCATGGTCACACACAGTCAGACACAATGGAGTGCTTGCACACAAGAAACAGACAAAGATAGGATGAAACTAATCGAAGACATGAGAAAAAGTAAACTGATTGTTCAAGCTTCCCGTTCAAAACCTTCAACTCTGCATTATTTTAGTTTATATAGCTTCAATTCCAAATCTCTCTCTGCATTACCCAACTACAAGCCAGGAGGTCACTACTGTTATATAAACAAAGACAAGTGTAAGAGAGACAGAGCAAATTAGGAGGTACCTTTTCTTTATCACCAAATTTCAGAGTCTGCACGTACCAATATTGTATTTTGTGTCACAAGATGAACCTAAAGAGCCCGCTAGGAAAATAATAAAATCAACAAATCAAATGAATCATGGAGAACATCATGTAGAATAGTAGTAGTCCAACAAATCCAAAGAAATTCAAGTATATATGTAGATAATCAGAGTTCATGTACATGCAAACCTTTCCCTCCCATAAGGTTATAAATTTGCAAGCTGAAGATCAAATTTGATTACCTCGGTTGGTAAAACAGAAAGCGAAAGGAACCCTGAGCAGTCCTCGGCATGCCAGTTTGTATGACTGTAGAGGTGAGCTAAAATTAGAATAATGAGCTGTTCAGATCAAGATGGCCCTCAGAATCAGCTGTCTTCTATTTATGCTTGAAGTCATCATGACCAATTAGTCTTGGAATTGCCAAAATATTGCTGGTGCCATAGACATCTAACTTCTTTCTCAAAGAAATATTCCAATAGAATTATCTGTCCTGGAAAGACATACTATCAACATGAATACTTGTGAAGTGAACAAGGAAAACATGGCTAAATAAGCGTTTTGAGACTACAGACATCAGCATCGCAAAATGTAAAAAACATATTCCAATGATTCTTTGTAGAATTATCAGTCCTGGAAAGAGTACCATACTATCAACATGAATACATAATCTTGTGAAGTGAACAAGGAAAACATGGCTAAATAAGCATTTTGGGACTACAGACATCAGCATCAGAAAATGTAAAAAACATAAATATACCCGCGCTGTAAGCAAACCCAACCCATCAGTGTCCTTAGCAACACAAGGAAGAGCAAATGTGACATTTGTCTATATCCTACCTGAAATACTTAGAAAAAGCATTATTCCAATGACTGGACATCAATAATACAAAAAAAGAATATGATATCCACATAAGACATAACGAAACATAGATATCACAAAAACTGTATTGTCAAACACCACGGTAAACATGATTATTATGATAAGAAAAATAAGGAACAAAAACAGGGAAACGGGTGTTGTGATGAGTGAGTGAGATAAATAAGATAGGCATGGGATGCATTGGATGCCAAATCGGCCACACAAAGGAGTGGAAGCCAAGCAAGTGAGTGTTACAAGAGTCAAACTTTCCTGCTTAGCCTATCATCATCTATCAACAGGAGAGAAGCCTGACCAGTGCACGTCTCTGGATCCCTGCCTGCTCGAAACGGCCTACATGGTTTGCATCCCATATAATGGGGAGACGACATTGGAACACAAGCAAAGCATGAAGAAGAAACCAATTGGACAGACCATATAAGCAGTAACACAATCAGAATCACCCCATCTAAGCACAACAGTCAACCACACAGTCACACACAGCCAATGGAGCGCTTGCACATATGAAGCGGACAAAGAAACATACATATATAGGGGCACATCACACATACACAAACAAACATAGATAGGGGTACAAACAGAAAGCTACATGCAAGACCGAAGTATAAATTCAGAAAGCTATAAAGAAGTTCCAGAAAGTGAAACCGATTTGAACTAGCACGACAAACTGACATTGGTCCCTCCAATTTCGAAACTAGACCCGATCGTTCTTACAACCCTCACGCCGACGCGAACACAGAACACATGATCTGGAATGTCTCAGATAACAGAAACAGACGTAGAAATTTCTCAAAGAGAAATTTTAGTTCACAAACCAGACAGATACCCGAGACGAGACGACCCAAGAACATGCGAGCGCATCAGGGCAACAGCGAGGACGATAAAAATCTAATCAAAAGCGACTCTATCCAAACGGACAACAGCAAGGAAAAGCAGAATCAAAGGGCAAAGATACTGCCAACCACAAAGGTATGTAGGTCACAACATGACATGCCAATGACCTTATATAGAAAGATCCATGCAAATATCAGAATAGGCAGTTATGGCTACAACACATCTAAAAACAAAGTTCTCAGAAGTAGCAAAATTTGGCTAAATAAATGTTTACTTGCGTTGAACATAAATTAAATTAAAAAATTAGCAGATTTACAGTATATTAGATCACAACCAGGTTATAAACAAACATAGCATAAAATCTATATGCAATCCAAATCCTAATCACGCCCAGGCTTCACAAGTGCATGGCTTACATAGCGACAAATACAGAAGTCAGCATTCTCGATATTTTAACCAGTGAGTAAAAAAATTTGCTCCAAGTTGATGCCATAAAATTTAACAGGACAAACAAAAGGGACATGACAAAAGTGAGCAGCATTGATAAAAAACATGTGATGAACGTGCTTTCACAGATAAATAAATTCCGCTCACAACAGAATTATATGCCCAGGTGTCAATGAAATAATTCTGGAGTTATGCTATGCAATCTAGAACGAAGTGTAGGGGGGACTAACTAGCAGCACCTCATCTAGTACTCGTATGAAAATGGAAATAGCAACAGGAGGAAACCTTGTCCAACAGTAGCAGCAGCAGGTGTTCAATTAGTCAGGCAGCAGGCCACATGGTTTGCACTCTGCTCTGCCTGCCTGCAAGAAATGGCACCCACGGCCTACATGATTTGCACCCTTGAACACACATCACCATATATGGGAACATAAGCAAAGCATGATTGGAAGTAATAACGGATTGAAAAGAGCAGAAGCAGTAACACCCATCAGAAGAACCGTAAGGAATCACCCCTGCATCTGGGATGAGAGCACACACGCCTGCCCAAAGTGAAACAAGCTAGCCGGCACAATCACAGAATCGACAGAGGAACCAGATTATCAAAGGGCACATCTCTGACGGACGAACACGAACAAGCATAGTCGTTTGAGATCTGAAAAAACTGATGAACAAGGCAAAAGGTGACATGGACTAGGAACCGAGCTGAACTAGCACGACAAAATAATAATTGCTCCCTGTCTCCCCATCTCCGCCCATAATCCAATTTCAAAACCAAGACCCGACCGTTCCTGTAACACTCGCGCTGACACGAACACGAAACGCATGACCCAAAGGCAAAGTGTCTCTCAGATAACAGAAGCGCACACAGAAACTTTTCAGTCGCAAACCAGACGGAGACCCTCGACGAGACGGACCAAGAACACGCGAGCGCATCGGGGCGACGATGAGGACGGGCAGAATCAAATCAGACGCGACTCTAAACTGACGACGGCGAGGACGAACGGAATCATATCAGAAGCGATTCTAAACTGACGAATCGAGCACGAGCAAAGTGAAATCAGACGCGACTCTACACGGACGAACGGCGGCGAGAACGAGCAAAATCAAATCAGGTGGGATTCTCTATCTAATCTGGCGACGGCGAGGACGAGCAAAACCAAATCCAGCGATTCTAAACGGTCGAATCGATCGAGCGAGGACGAGCAAGATAAAATGCGACTCGAGGAGGACAGAGGCAGGCAAACCCGGACGAAGAGAGGAGGAGGAGGAGGAGCAAACCGGGCAGAGGGCAGAGCGTGGCGAGGAGGAGAACGGCACGACCCGGACGAAGAGTGGAGGAGCAGCAGACCGGCCCGAGCGCGGCGAGGAGGAGAAAGGCTCGGCCCGGACGAAGAGTGGAGGAGGCGCAGTCGCGCAGACCGGTCAGAGCGCGGCGAGGAGGGCGAAGGCGTGGCCCGGTCGAAGAGAGGAGGAGGAGCGGACCAGGCATAGCGCGGCGAGGAGGCGAGAGGCGCGGCGCGCACGAAGAGAGGAGGAGGAGCGGGCCGGCCAAAGGGCGCGCCTTTATAGCCGGGGCAGAGGCGGTGCCGGACACGGCTTCGACGAGCAGGCCTCGCATGGAGGCGGAAGTAAAGAAGGAAAGTGGAGCGTGAAGGGCGTGGGTTCGGGCCGGATTTGGATCGGGTGGGCAGCCGAGGGCGGCGGCGGTGCTTCCCGTTGGGATTTGGGGGTGGACAGGGGAATTTCCTTTTTCTAGGATGGACACTTATCTTTTCCATTTTAGGCGCCTCCTGAGGCACGCCTATGCACACTTATCTTGTCCGTACATTTAGCTGTTATATTTAGTCCTTGATTTCACTCATGTACATTAATATGGGTGTATGTTATAACATTAGGGTCTCTTGCTCTCTTGGATGTAGCCATTTAGTATATTCACTACAATCATTCCTTGATGCATCAATAAGAAAGAGAAAAAAATGTAGATAAGCTTTCAACAGAATCAATTTCATTCTGTGTATTGTGTGTATGATAGGTTGCTCTCAATTTCATTGTGTATGTATGATAGGTTGCTCTACCATCTACAAAACAGAGAAATGGAAAACGGAGAGAGCTTCCATTAGATGGAAACAAATTTGCACTTTACACCAAGACTGTTTTTTGAAACATGTTCATAACATTCTAGTCAAAAAAAACATGTTCATAACATACATGGCATGGATCAATAAGACGACAAATGTCAAACTACTTTCTTTGCAGTCTTTGTTGATCGGTCACATCTACAGATCTAAATTCACTCAACAAGTTCGTTATTTCCAGAGCCATTAATCCATAAACCATGAAGGACCTACAATCAATCAAACATACCAAGACCGATAGCATAATTAATCCATCCAGATTGTCAAACACGCCAGGATGCAAAACCATAACTAAAACGCACCGAGGACAATAAAAAACAGGCACTAAGTGACCTAAGTATTTGATGCACTTCAGATTTGAGCACTTGCTTTCCACTATAGATGCATACTTTGTGATTTACTTGCTGAATGCATTACGTAAATATAACACAATATAAAATAGGCCAGCACATACGAAAATCTGGTGTTGTTCAGTGAAGAAATACGTCAAAGCATATGTTCAGCTTACACAAAAGTAGAATGGCTACGAGAGTGGAGACTGGAGAGGGAACAGACGAGCTCGCATGCTCCCGTTAGCTAGACCAATGGTACAGTGACACAGTGCATGAGCAGTTATGGATGACAGAAAAATACTGAAGCCCACATGCAAGGAGAACAGAGAAAATACAGGGATGGGCCCGTATGACGGGTGGATGGAGAACGGCACTTCCGTGACGGGAGTTCCGTGTAACCGTCTTTAATGAACAGCCTATGAGGTAAAAAGAAAAGAAAATAAATACTCCCTCCGTTTCAAATTACTTGTCGTAGAAATAGATGTATCTAGAACTAAAATACATCTAGATACATCCATACCTGCGACAAGTAATTCGGAATAGTGGGAGTAACTGTCAGACCGGCTCGACCGTGAGCTGCTTCTCTGGTCTCGGACTCTCGATGCGCGAGCGGAGGCAGTAGGCGATGGATTCAAAGTTCTTAGCAGATCCAGTCGATAGATACGCTTGTTTTCCTAGCGTAAATTACATTTTTGCTGCCTCCATGATCCTGTCCATTATGTCCTCCATCTAGTTAGTACATAGAGATCTTTGATGGTTCTCCGTCAAGGCAATACAAATCATCACCCCGCGCAAATCAGCCACAAAACAAAATAGGAAAAACTGGATGGAACAGCTAGGCAACTGAAAGTAGTTCATTTCAGACAAAAACACACAAGCGTTCAAATTAGTCATACCAAAGCCATGTATTTTGAACACACAACAGGTTCATTACTGACCAGACAAAGTCTTTTGCCAATGGAATGACACACACTCATACAGTCATACGTACGTACATAGGACCAGGAAGTGATCCGAGAGGAACCTTTTCAGCTTTGCAAACCAAAAGGACCCCTTTCTCCTGTCCTGACCGACTTCTAAGCACTTTTCCAAACCAATGGAAGACCCACGAATTTTTTCATCCAATTCCAAACTGATATCCACTCAGAATTCCCTCGTACATGTGGTTCAGCAATTTTCCATGGTTGGCCCTCAGGCCTCAGGACAACTACTCTACTCCATACGACATTTGCCCCCGGATGTGCGAAATCGAACCCTGCAGGCAGTACACGGGTCACACTCGACACGAGGAGGAGCAGTCAATTGGTTCTTTGCTTAATTTGTATACGACATGCAGATGTTAGAGTAGTCCTGAGCGTCACACCATCAAACTCTTGCATGTAGTGGATCACAACATCACATAGAACCCGCTTTCAGCACTGCATTTTTCATGGTATGCGTCATTCATCAAAGTCAGAACCAGCACCATAGTGACCAACAATATGAACATGAGCATACCTGCTGCAGTTTTTATGCATCTCAGAGTTGTACTTATAGGTCCATGGGTAAGTAGCAGAATGCCAGTACCGGAAGAATTCTAGGTTGTGCAGAAGCAGAATAAACTTGCTGATCCGTTTGTGCTTCTTCATTATATACCTTATCGACGACAATGCCTCCATTGGGTCGATGACATAAAGAGTTCTCGCAGCAATATCGATCTCACAGAGGCACCAACCCTCACCACTATCAGTGGGACCACAAACTGCAGAAGAAACAAGAAGCACAAAATAAGGAAAATGGGCACAACCTTAACCGTTGACCACATGCAACACACCAGTGTATGCCGGATACACACTGTCATGTGCCTAGGGTTCTTCGCTCGATTGGGGAAATCTTTTACCAGAACTGCCTAGAAAAACGAATGAGCCTGTTGACCAGCTTAACCCTCCCCGCTTAGTGTCCATGTCGCGTGATGTTGGTATATGACCTCACGGAACGTGCACTGTCGACGTGGGTCAGCCCCTCGACCATACGGGCCCGATACTTTTCTTCTGGACAGAGTACATGCCCGACAATATGTTCAACAACCCGTATCCCAGCGCCCCAACGGTTCGTACTACGCCGAGACCCGGTCCGGCGACGTCCGGCTCGGCCTCGGCACGTTCCGGACTGCGCACGAGGCCGCCCGCGCGTACGACGCAGGGGCGTGGCGCCTAGACAGGCCGCGCGCGTAGATGAATTTTCAGGACGTCCACACGCGACAGCAGGGGCAGGACGTCGCCCCTCCGCCTCGTCTTATCACGGATCAGGACCGTGCGGAGCATGCTCGGCTACAGCGCCACCTCCTCATCGCCGAGGAGGACGAGCGGGCCATGGCGGAGTGGCACCGGCGCCATCCGGAGGACGTCGCCGACGAGCAAGCCTACTGGGCGAAGCAGACGGCAAAGCGCCACGAGGAACGGTTGGACAGGCGCCGGCGGAAGGCCCTGGCGTTATCGCAGTGCGTTATCGTTGAAAATGGTGGGCAGTAAATCTTTACGGATAATGATCCTCGTTGGGACGACATGTGGCTCGATACCTCGGACTAGACCAGCGAGGATGACGACTGGGAGTAGGTTGTAGTTTTTATCTAGTTGCACTATCTAGTATTTTTTTTTATGTCGTTGCACCGTAGTTATTTATCTATGCTTTGGAACTATGTAAAATATCTATGTATCGTTTTATCTATCAATGTAAAATATCTATTGAAAAAGGCACGGGAATTTTTTCTATGTGCGTGCAATAGCGCGCGCTGCATTTTAGCGCGACTGCTGGAGCCAGCGCTGTCGGCCGCGCAAAACCAGACGAAAGGCGCGCGGTAAAGTAGTTTTTAGCGCGCAGCGCGTAGCATGGCTGTTGGAGATGCTCTTATGTCATGCCCAATCTCCGCTCGGTTATTTTTCTCCCATATTTTTTTACTCTGACTAGCACATTAAAAAGTGATAAGGTGAATGCAGCGAGGGAGCGCCCTTTGCGCCACCGCTAATGGGTTTAATTAATTAATTCACCTTCACAGGAATAAAATCTTGGCGCGCGGACTTTTGCTCCACATCTTCTTCCACACTTTTGCTCTTGCCACAGCGTGACGAATGCAATGTCGCCTTTGAAGAGCTTGCCGTTGGAAGAAACTGAAGGAGCAAAGGGCCCACCAAAATACTTGTGTCCTCGAGTTTATAATTGATATGTTTACAACTTATTAATATTATTATTCTATACCTATTATTAAAGGGATAGATATTCTTGATTTGATTCCGCTTTGTTTTGTCCCGTTTTGAGTATTTTTACATGCACTATTTTTTAAGTTTTGTCTGTTTGACAAACATACATGCAAACAAATAAAACCGGAACAATACAAACGAAACCAGGACGTACCTATAAAGAAAACTTAATTGAAACAAAAGCAAAATGGCTGGCCACACGTTGTAACCTCTGACCCAAAAAAATATACATGGAAGTCCGAACTAGCTACGAGCTGCCAGGTGCCGGCTAGCTTGATTCTTTCCCAGCCAAACACATGAGTACATGTTTAAGCAGGCTGGTGGATCCCGCGGCGACTACATGGATTAATTAATTGCTTCATGAGAACTTGCACATGATTCAACTAGCAGGTGCACAACCGTAGCTTTAATGAGTCAAGTTAGTCTTTTATTAATAGATGCTTCTTTTTTTCTTTTCTTCTCTTCCTAGCCGAGCATCCATGTATCAGGTCTTTATAGCTAAACTGACTACACAATAAGTAACTGTTCTACAAAGAAGAGAAAATAAGGTATTTTCATATTCCAACAATTCTGTTTTTTCGCTGGCTCATCTATTTCTATCTGACATGATATGGATTTTGCATAACTCGAAACATGCTAGACAAATATTTTGCAAGGATTGGGATCCTCTGAATGCAATGCAGATTAGCATGCATGTTACCTTTCTTTGTTCATCTTCAAGGAGAATTGGTTTTTTTGTTCATCTTCAAGGCCAAAATCATATTATTATTTTCATCGTGCTTTCAGGAAATACTTACTTATGCTAATTTGCATATCTTGGTATATACAAAGGAGTAACTGAACAACTACCTGTGCAAGCTCATATTGATCAATCAAGGTTAGCTTTTCTATAGCATTGATTGTTGAATAGTCATGCAGAGTAGCCTTTTGCAAAGATGGTGAAAGCACCAAATTTTTATTCATCTAGGAATAATCGATGTGTATCATAAATCAAATCACCGCTTATGGTTTAGGTTGTGTTTAGGCTCAAATCATCACTTGCTTACTGGGATAGGAGAGTGAGGTAAATTTTTTTCTCCCGTTGCAACGCGCAGGTGGCACTTTTGGATGTTATTATGCCATGATGATGGTCGTTTCGATGGACAGTGGGCATAATAATTTCTCTCCTGTTGCAACGCACGGGCATATGTACTAGTCTTATATAAAAGTGTATAACTTTTCAGCCCTCTAAACTTGGTATTCGTTCGTCTCTTATTTCCTAGGCATACATGATGAGGTAATCAATCTGGTCCACATTTGAAAACTCACGATCGAAGACACTCCGAGATGACAACGTTGCACTCTACTCAGTCCTGTGACTCTAGTGCTGCTTCTCGTGGGCTTCCCTCCTTTGCTGGGCGATGAACTCGAACAAGCTACCATCGAAGCAGCGGCGAACAGCTTCTCTGGAGACGAAGCCCTCCTCGTCCTTGGCAAGCACGTACAGCAGTATCCACTCTCCCTTGCTCACCAACCTGAACACTCATCAGTTCAGGCCAAACATGAGGGAAACAACGTCTTCAGTAGAGGAATCTTTTGCCTCCGTTTTATTTAAATAATAATAATTCGATGATGAAGCAGAAATGAGAGTTCCTAAGTGCTCACCACCCAAAGAAGTCATACTGCAGCCTGTTGCCTTCGGTCATCCTCCAGATGTCGCCAAAGCTGAGCTTGTCCGGCGCCGTGCGGGCGTACTTACTGAAGATGCTCTCGAAATTTACCGGCATGAACCTATATTTTGTTTCACAGTTGTAGTTAACCGTTAACGTACCTCCTTTAGAACTGAGAGATGGTGTAGATAGTAGTAGTAAGCGAGTTTGGAGTGTGGATTTTAGTTACCTTCCCTCCGTGTCGTACGTCGAGGAGTCGCTGCCATGCTTATCCTTGTGGATGTTCTTGATGTGTATGGGGAACAAGGGAGATGGTATCCAGCTCTGTATATACCCATCATGAAAAGCAAAGGTGAATAAGAGCTAGCTTTGGTGAAGCTTTTAAACAACAAAAATGTCGAGTATAGAATAATATTTTTTTTTGCGGGGGATAGAATAATAATATATTTTTTTAACAAGTTTCGGCTCCTTTTGTACTTACAGGTAGAGTTGGGAAGCTTAGACCAATATTTATGGCAATTGCCGCTATAAAACACAAGATCACGTTGAAGCCCAGCGACCGCATTCCTAGAATTCGTGCAACATAAGTTACATAACCAATCAAACCATCAACGGATAAGTGCACAGGGTACGCATTCCCAGAACCCTACGGATCACCATGCGTTACCTCGGTAAGTCTCCCAGGGATAGACGATGCCGTCGCCGTCCAGGTCGAAGAAGGACACATGCTGCTGCAGCACGCTCTTCTGGCCGTGCTCGTGCCCCTCCCCGCTCTCTCCTTCAGGATGGTACACATCGGGCACGGCCAGAGCTCGAGCCAAGTCTGCATGATACGGATGCATGTGTGTTGGTTATGTTTGCTTTGCTGATGAAAGTTGAAACCAACGCCCTCTGTGTGGCCGAAAGCACGTACAGTAAGAATTATCCGAAGGAACGGGGCAGGCACTCACATGGCTTGGGAAGGCGCGGCTCCAGGTCTGCCCGGACCGGCCGCTCGGCCGTCACCGGCGCCGCCTCCGCCACCGTCGACGTTGCGTCGCTGGGCGCCTTATCTTCCTCCGCCATAACCCGAGCTCTCTCTCTCTCTCTCTCTCTCTCTCTCTCTCTCTCTCTCTCTCTCTCTCTCTCTCTCTCTCTCTCTGCGCGCGCACCGGAATCGAAAGCAATAATCTCCGACCGGCGGTGACAAAGTCTACCGCGCGTCCTGCTCTTCTTATACTGTACAAGCGAGGAAGGAAAAGGGTGCACGATTGTTTTTACTGCACGCGAGGAAGTGAGCAGTGAGGTGTCACGTCGTGATTTGGCGCCGACAACCTTCTCCGTGGCGGCTTGTGCGGCGAGGTCGCTCGCTGGATCCGTTTGTCCGTCCATGTCAGTATGTCACGCCCATTGTCCATTAAACCGCACGCTCCCGTCTACGTCGCGCTGCGCTGTGCCACGTATATTTTGCGGATAATCTGCTTGATCGGAACGTTAAGGGCCTCTGGTTTTCGCCGCGTGCGCATTGTGATTTTTTCTAAAAAAAATAAAAATCGGAATGTTTTTCTGGTTCTTTGTTGATGTCTATCTATGTACACGTACGTAGATGATGATAAAACCACAAAGATGGTCGGTTTGTCAACTGGCCAATACAAAAAGGGCCACGGCACGTGTCGGCCAGGTGAAAATTGAAAAGAAAACCGGCCGGTCGTCTCTTGAGCCGTACAATCCACAGGGGTCGAATGGCTCAGATCATTATTCACCTGGAGTGCTAAAGCACATCAGGTTTTTCATATGTCACGTGGGAGTCCGGTTCCATAGGACGAAATCACTATTCTGACCTTTTAAACGAACTTTGTCACAAAATGAACTCGACGTTTAAGTATTTCACGATCTGACCCTTTTAGCAACGCCACAGCCAGCGGCGTTTCTGTCCAACATAGAAACGCCGAGGTAGCTAGCGTTTCTGACCAAAGAAGAAACATCGAGGTAGCTAGCGTTGCGGACCAGATAAGAAACGCCAATGACCATGGCGTTGCTGCCCTTTTTCATGTGCATGTAGAACGTGGATGAACAACCTAATTAATAAGGCTAATTAATTATGACCAAAGAGGGCAGCAACGCCGTAGTTCCTTGGCGTTTCTATGATGGCCAGAAACACCAGCACCTTCGGCGTTTCTTACCTGGCCCGCAACGCTAGCTACCTCGGCGTTTCTTCTTTGATCAGAAATGCTAGCTACCTCGGCGTTTTTTTTAGCAGAAACGCCGCGGGCTATGGCGTTGCTAAAAGGGTCAAATCGTGAAATATTTTCACGTCGAGTTCATTTTGTAACAAAGTTCGTTCAAAGGGTCAGAATAGTGATTTCGTCCGGTTCCATATGGCTAAGTTAGGATCATGGTTAACAAAGCTGCCAGTTGCTAACTATAGACATATGCCATCTCATTTCAAGTCTTCATGAAAAAACACATATAATAGACTGGTTGTTAGATTAACTATTAGGTTAGCTCTAAGAATGTAATGCTTGCATGCCTGAGGTATATGATCGGGAGGAAGCTACACGCAGGCTATATTCTCTCGGTCGATGTGTTGCATCTTTGCTGTGCATTGACGGGTTGTAAATTGATCATCTTCGTCGTGGTTTGCCACATATAATTGCGGTTGATGTGATTGATAAGAAAATGTTTAGTACCTCTCGTTTTTAGCCCCCGCGTGCAAACATGAATTGCGTTTGGCACCGAGAACCTTCCATTTGGCGGCTTGTACAGCGAGTCGCTCTTCGGATTCATTGTCCGTCCATGTCACATCATTGCCCATTGAACCGTACGGTCCCATCTCCCTTGTGCTGTGCCACATACATTTGGTGGATAATTTGCTTGATACGGAAACGTTAGGCGCCTCTGGTTTTGGCCCGCGTGCGCATTGTGAGACTTTGTGTTTTTTTTAAGAATTGCATGCGCTATTTTAAATGAAAGTTTTTCTGGTTCTCTGTTACTCTCTATCCATCTACTGATACAACCATAAGGGTGTCAGCCAATAGGAAAAGGGCCATGCTATGTACCGGTCATCTCATTTTACATAAATATTCACCCCACATTGAAAAAAAAAATCTCATCGCATTTTTGTTTAGTGTTCCTCGTAAATATTTCATCACGCATTTCATAAAAGATTCACCACATATTGAAAAAAGGTTCATCGCGTATCTAGTACACCCATTTCGAATATTGGTTTGTTGCGTATTTAAAAAATGTTTATCATATTGAAAGAACGTGGGTCACATATTCAAGAAGTATTTTTGTATTAAAACATTCATGCATTATTTATAAAATTAAAAATTATAAAAAGATTGACAAAGGGGGAAAGTATACATCTTAAGTAGTAAACTTGGAATGAAAATGATAGCGGTAAAAGAAAAAGGGGAAACCAAAGAACAAATCAACTCCCTAGAAAATACAAAACCAAAGAAGAAAAACAAATTCTTAAGAAACCCACACACTTAAATACAAAATCGGCTCGCCCCGTACAAAACCATGGGAGCTCCTTGTCGGCGCCGCCAGAAGGCTAGATGGCGCCCACATAGAATGCTCGCTGGCTGTGGCCCATTAGCATGCTCATGTGCAGCTCGCCCAAGGTTGACCAGTTGACTGGTCAACCATTGAATTTTGGAAAAAAAAGAAAAATACAAAAATACCTGGGAATTTATAAAGTGCATGGATTAAAAAAATCATGATTTTGAAAAATAACCACGGATTTGAAAAAAATAATAATTAACTTTTCAAAACAGATCACGAATTTGATATATTTTTTATTAATTTTGAAAAGTCACAAATTTGGAAAACAAATCATGATTTTCGAAAAAAGATGAATTAAAATATAACGAATTTGAAAAAAGTCATACATTAGAAAAAAGTGAAAAAAGAAAAGGAAAGCAAAAAAGGGCAACAACATGAAAACCAGAAAGTGAAAACACATAAAAAACCGGTAGAAGCCGCTCCCTGCGGCAGGTTGTCGCCCGCACGCACAGTGAGGATAAGACTGGGCCAGCTCATGAAGGTAGCGGCAGGCTGCGATAGCGAACTATAGCTACTAAAAAATGCTAATAAGAAAAGCGTGCTAGCAGGGGATGGAACCCAACATCTTTTTTTTTAATATCAGTACAGACACAAGTGCTCATATAAACGTGCATACCCTCACCTCTATAAACGCACACATGCATACCTTACCCCTATGAGCATCTCCGAGAGCCTGAGCCAGCATATAATCTTGAGATTTTATTAAGTCACTGTAGGCGTCACGTAGTTGACGGAAACGTCTCCTCCCACTAAAAGCGCATCACCGAAAAATCTGAAATAAATCCAGGATAAATACGAGCACCAGGATTTGAACCCTGATGGGCTGGGATACAAATGTCCACCTAACCATCCAATCACAAGTTGGTTCGCATGGAACTCAGCATCTCATCCTATTGACGATGCCCAACAACCGGAAGAATTAGCAAGCTGTAATGGTTCTAAGACAGCGAAAATCATCGAGAACCAAAAGCCCAACGAAGTTCCCAATATTTTTGAAAAAAAATGAACATAATTTAAGAAAAAAAATGAATGTTTTACTGACTGAAATACTTTTCAAAATTGTGATGAATTGTTAAAAAATATTTTTTTTCCAAAATCACGAACAATTTTGTGAAATTCCAGAACAAAATTCGAAACATTAACATTTTTCAAAAATTCTGAACAAAATTTGAAAACAAGAACATTTATTTAAATTTCGACCAATCTTTAATCTCCCAAAAAGTGGAAATGTGTTAAAAAAATGTGAACATTTTTAGAAAAATTGGGAGCATTTTTCGAATTTCCAAAAAATTTCTGAAAAGTTGTGAATAATTTGAACAAAAACTTTTGTATTTTTTGTAAAAACAGGAATAAACTTTTAAAAACACGAACAATTTTGTGAAATTCCAAAACAAAATTTGGAAATGGAAACATTTTATTAAACTCCCGAACAAAATTTGGAAAAAAAATATATTTTCTGAAATATTTGAACAATTTTAGAAACTGCTGAAAAAGTGAAAACATGAACATTGTTTTAAAAATGGAAATATTTTGGAAATTCCGAACATTTTCTGGAAACTTGTGAAAAATTGAGCAAAAACAATCCGAATAATTTTTGAAAAACAGGAACAAAATTTTAAAACATGAACAGTTTTAAAATTTGAACAATTTTTGAAAACGAATACTTTTTGAAATTCTGAACATTTTTTTTGAAAATTTTGAACCCAAACATCGCAAACAATTTTTGGAAAACACTTTTTTTTTCCAAATCCCAAATATTTTTGAAAATTTGAATATTTTCTGAATTTCCAATGATTTTACTAATACATGAATATTTTGTTTTCAAAAAGAAGCCTGAACAGAAAAATAAATAAGAAAAAGAACAGAAAAGCAAAAAAATAAAATTTAAAACGGATAAACAAAAATAAAAAAGGAAAACCGGTATAAGAAACAAAAACCCGGATGCCTAACATTGGATTATTGAATCTAAGATAGTTAAATAGAAGGGATGAGCAAAAGGATTCATTCTGCCTATTCATTGCGTTGTTCTTATTTTTGCCACAACCGACATCATCATCAGATGCTACAACCCGCACGGGGATTTGCTGCGACCAGTCGCGGCATCGTGTCGTGCGGCCATGGCGGCGATGTGTTTTTGGTTGGGACCGACATATAAGGCTGGTAACAATGGGCAAGAATAAGTAACTTACACACTTCCTAGACTATGTTACTACCTCCACAATGGGTAGGAACATCTATGTAGTGTCATGCAACAATGTATTTATTAGGTTATAGACTCATTGTTTTTTGGAGTGTGTAATGTTCCGGTAACTTAGCTAGTTACCACAAGCACCTCTCTTTTCATTAAATATGTGACACATAAGCAAAGTTGTATTAAAGTGTGTGATGTTACTTCTAAGTTCTTCCTCATTGTGACCAGCCTAAGAGTGCTACAGTCGGCACGTGCCAGTGCTGGAACCAGGACTTTGCGCAGGTTACGACTTTCTACGACAATGGCCGTGGTGACAACTGTTGCTACAACGGGCCAGTCCATTTGCTGGAACCGGCCATGGCAGCTACTTTTTTTTGGGTGAAACGAGTATATATATTAATCAGTGATACTAGCTACACTCGTTTTCACAAATCTTGCAAAGATCATCAGGCCATGGCAGCTACTACAACCGGACATGGCCGTGTTGCCACGGCATGGACATTTACCGGGTTGCTACAACATATCGAAGAAAAAAGGATAGCGGCTCTGTTTAAAAATTCGTTCGATTAACCAGTTAATTTACAGATTAATCCCTACTTGTACAGTAATCGAATAGCCGATAAACTGATAAATCAGACAATTAACTGATTAACTTGCAATTTAGCCTATTAATCCCTTACTCGCTAGCTAACCGAGCAACTACCAATTAGCGATTTCCTCAACAATGAATAGCGGAGAGCGAAGAACAGGGGGAGAATGATGACGCGGTTTTCTGCTATTTTGAGGGACCAGATCCAACAAACCAAAACTGCTGAATCGGACGGTTGGGGAGGCGATCGGCCGAAATTTCGACCGTCTGTCTGATGATCTGTTTTTTTTTTTGAACCAACTCGATCACCGGTCACTCGGATAAGAGGTCGAAGCATAAACCCAGCCCAATAACCAACTCGTCAATACCATGTTCATGTCATATTGAAGGAACACAACTCCTTTGAACTGACCCTCAGAAACAATCCTTTGAACTGTTTTATTTTATACCCTAAAAGTTTAACAATTGAACCAACGAACCGGTGGCGTGGCCATTAAAAACCTGAATCGACAATCTTGTTCGGTTTTTTAAACTATGGTTTTAATCCTTTTCATCAATATGTCTATGGAAAGATTAGTTGTGGGTTCTCGTTCACCGTCTATGAAAAGTGCTTGATACTCCCTTCGTCTCAAAATAAGTGTTTCAAACTTAGTACAACTTTATATTAAAGTTAGTACAAAGTTAAGACATTTATTTTGAGACGGAGGAAGTATGTTGGAGTGGCCGCCGTATGCTAATTAAGTAATCTATTCACACGATTTGATTCAAAAAAGAAAGAAAAGCACACGACTACAAAACCAATCTCAGTAAATTAGGATGCTTTGTTGGACTCGAAAACGTGTTCAAAGGCTCGTCTCCAAGACGGAGTCGATTTAGCGTCGAACAGCCGGCCTAGCTAGCTATATAATGATGCATACGAACGTACCATGCATACGTGTGTAACTCTCATAGGCATCAGCCGAAGCCGCCTAACGAACAGCGCGCCGGCCGGCCGGTTCCAAGCAGCGACGTTCCGTGTTTGCTCCTCGCCTGGCAACGCCGGCCATGGCGCTGCTGAAACGCAGCTTCAACGCAGCGCTGCTAGACAAGGACGACGACTCGTACCCGTCCAAGATGCCGGGCAGCCTCGCGCGGACCACCGCGCCGGTGGCCAAGATGATGCGGCTGCGGAACTACAAGGAAGGCGCGGGTCTTGGCGCGCACGGCCAAGGCATCGTCGTCCCTGTAAAGACCGAAAAGCGTTCTTCAAACGCCGGCGTCGGCCACTCCGAGAAGCCCTACGACAACGGCCTGCCGGGCGCGCCGGCGCCGCCGCCAGCGGAAGACAGGAGGGGCGAGTGGGCGGCTGCCTCACGAGCCCTCGGCCTTGAACGGGACTGCTACGAGAAGATCCTCGCGCTGCTGCGCGACGTGAAGCTTGAAGGCGACGACAGCGCGGAGACGGCGGACGCGCTGGCGGCGATCGTCAAGTCCGAGGAGGTGCTCCAGGGGAAGCGCGCTCTGGGGGCGTGGAGGACCGCGCTGCCTCCCTCCGCCGTGCAGCACATCGTCGAGCAGGTTCTCGCGCCCAGGATGGCCATGAAAGCGCGAGAGTGGGAGCCGGTGTGGAACCCGGGCTGCGACCATTGGCTACGCCCGTGGATTCCCTTGATCGGACACCTGCCGGAGAGCCTCTACGGCATCGTGGAGAGCAAGATCAGCGGCGGCAGCCACGACACCATCTCCCATGGAAGTGATAAGAAAATAGACAGTTTTTCGATTAAATTAATTCATGAATAAATCATGAGCATGACAATGACGGCATTGACAACACACTGGTTGCGATCTAACAGAGCATGTACTATGCATATAGTAGAAATATCTACGCATATCGCTAGTACTGCTACAACAGAAAGAAACATGAGAGGAATAAACGATGTATACCCTCCAATCGGCCATGCGGCGGCGGTGGCGGTGGTAGTAGCCACGGCATTCTCGGCGGCCTTCTTGTCGGCTTCGGCCTTCTCAGCGGTGGCACGGTCGGCGTCGGTCGACATGGTGATGACGAAGATGATGTGGACGTAGATGAACAGAAGCGAGCAGTCGCGTAGTCGCTACCCAAAAACCTAATCGCCCCTCTCCCGTATAGGATCCGGAGAGGCGGGGTTTCGGAGGCCTGCTCTCCCGTCAACCGTGTACGCGGTGAACGGGACGGAGTCGCCGGCGACAGCAGCAGCAGAGGAACGACGTGGGCGTGGAGGCGAAGATGCGTTCTGTTTCGTGGCGGCTAGGGTTGGCAGCGCCCCACATATATATGTGCGGTTGCGCGTGGAGAGACGTGGGCTGAACCCACGTCCAAGTCGGTAGCCCACGATCCGACGTATCAGATCGTGGCCCCACCTGTCAAAGACTCTCCGTTCCTGACCGGCAAAAAGAAGCACATAGGAGCTCGGCTCGGCTCGGCTCAATCCCGCAACCCGCGGCGCGTCGTGACGAGGCGTGGCGTGGCGAGCGGAGGAGGAGGAGTGCGCGAGGGCTTCATCTCTTCTCAAGCTCCAATGGCATGAGGAAGCACATTACTAGAAAAAACCTTATACACATAAGTTTATCAGCAGCGCGGTTAGCAGTAGCGAGGGATATAAAAACCACGCTACTACTAAGTTGATAGTAGTAGCGAGGGGTATAAACCCGCGCTGCTACTAAATAGTCTCCAACAATGCCCCGAGATAGGCCATAGTAGTAGCGAGGGTATAAAACCGGCGCTACTACTAAGTAAGTAGTAGTAGCGCAGGTAAGACACCCACGCTACTACTAAGCGTGTCCACCCCGGCCCGATCCACACTCCCACCCCACCAATCGTCCCACACCACCCACTCCTGTCTGTATAAAAAAAAAGCAGCCCGATCCAGATCCCCAACCCACTCGCCGCCGGCCTCCCTTCCACCTCCTCTCCTCCCTCCGTCCGCCCCCACGCCCCTCGTCGCGTGCGCCACGCCGGCGGCCGCTCGCCCCCCCCCCCCCCCCCCCCTCCGCCACGCACGTGCCCGCCCGCCGCGGCGCCAGCTCCTCCTCCGCTACGGCATGCCGCTGCACCGCGGCCTCCTCCCCCGCGGCATCGGCGTCGGCGTGGGACTGGATCCGCTGGAGCCGGCACTTCGCCGAGGTGGACCAGGCCGAGAGCTACGCGTCCGTGCTGCGCTTCCAGCTGGAGGAGGCCGAGGACTTCGCCGAGGCCGCCGCCCTCAAGCGCGCCCTCCTCGATGCCACCGCCGCCGACGCCGTCTCCCGTGTCATGGCCGAGCTCAAGGTCCGCTCACTCGCCGCCTCCTCACCGATTCCAGCCCTGATTGTTAGTACCTAGGTTATGTATCAGTTTTTCAATCTAATTTTTCAATTGAATCACTTCTCGTGCATGACTGCATGACCGCAGGTTGATAGACCACTTCTATCTTATTACTCTTTTCAATCTAATTTTTCACATGTCCATGAATTCCTAGTTGGATATAAACTGCAGCCATCCATTGATTTAGTATCAGTTTTTCAGAAATCATGGTCATCTAATTTGATAAGAAACTGTAATCTAAGTCCATCGATTCCGAGTTTCTTGCCATATTATTTTCTTATAGTAAGTACACTTCACCGGTTTCTTTTGCACACCATGACAGTCTAATTTGAGTGTTGTTGAAACGTACTGATTTTACTCTACGCAAGTCAACCTGTATCACTAGATAATTTTTTTGTACACAATTGAAGGGAATGAAGTATGTACAGTAGTAGTATCAGCATATTCAGAAGTATCACTAACTGAAGGACATCTGCACGTATATGTAAATCGGTAGCAATCCTTTTGCATAATCAAACTGAATTCAGTTCGGTTCAGTTAGTCGAGTCAAACACTGACGAATTCATCCAACCCGACCATGGTCACTCACATCTTACTCCTCTCAGAACCTTGGAACTAATGTGCTCAATGTGTAAAGAGAAGACCAGGCTTTTGATTGTAAATTATGCATGACAGACATATTAAATGATGGTCTGCATGTTTCCATTATGGCTTTCCCTCTGAATTTTTAGAACACATCATTACAAGGATATCAGATTTCTTTTTTGCCTAATTCTACACCTAACTACCTATTTCAATTCATGACCATTACTTGGTCAACCATGCTTTTAGCACTTCACCATACTGTTTGCATCTGTCCCAGTGAAGTTTTTTCATAGGCGATTGATGCATTGACATAATGTGCAAACAGCAAGACGTTGATTTGTGAACTATATATTTACATGCAGTATAGGTTAATATTGATCTGTGATTTTCCTTACTTGGTCAACCTGTTTTTAGCACTTAATCATATTCTTTGCATCTTTGTTCCAGTGACATATATGAGTATATCATGTGCGATTGAGGCTATCCTGCTGAAGGGAAGGAAGATGGAGGAGCAGATTCTAACAGCAAGCGTTAATTTCTTTACTTTGCTGTTAAGTAATTGTTGTCTTACTTCCTCTTATTTGTTTCAGGCGAATGTATACCCATCCACCTGATGGTTTTCTTAGTTTATCAAGCAGTCCACGAACGCCAACATTCCAGCCAATGCACTATCCATCTCATGTCCCCCCTCCTAGACAACAGCAACAGGAGAATCTCCATTTTGTCGGTGTCCCCTCACATGTTGCATTCTCAACACCACCACCACCACCAGTTCATACTAAAAGGAAAAAAAAACACCATCCAAGTCTGGTTCTGGTAGAGGTTCTTTACAAAAAAAAAGCCCATGTTGTAGAACAGGCCGGTGATGTCTTTGGTTGTCATGAGGCTGGCCGGTGAGAATGCCACGTTGCCGGAGCCAAATGAGCCCGGCGTAAACCTGCGGAGGAACATGACAGATACAGGATTTTCTGAAAATGAAAGCGAGTTCACCATGACTACGACAGATACTAGGTAGTTTAGCTTGGGATAGAATACAATGCACGGGTTGCAACAGAAGTTATTTCTTGTCTCAGAATTACTGATTGCTCTTTGTTCTCATTTTCCTTGTTAGCTGAAACTATTCCTTGTCTACAGATAAGCGGAAGCCGTGTTCGGAGCCACCAACAGTGTCTTCCTTGGATTCGTTCGTGCAATAAGGAGGGTACCCAGCCTTCTTCACGTGTCGAGCAACAAGTAAGGACCAGCCTTCGGCTGTTACTATTGATTCATGTGCATGCGCAAAAACGAAAGAAAATACAATACTAGATTTGGACACAGCACGTGAACCAACAAGTTTTCACTTTCCTGACATGGGTGCAGGGGTGATCGAGGAGGATTTTCGTGGCCCGGTGGGTGTCGTGCTCTTCAACCACTTGGAGGCGGACTTCACCGTGAAGCACAGTGACTACTGCACACAGATGATCATCCAGGTGATTGCGATGTCGGAGGTCGCCAAGGTGGAGGTCCTCGACGCCACCGTCCGGGGGGAGGTCCACCGGTGTCTGAACTCCAAGCCTTAGTAGATACATCTAGAGAAGTGGTCTGTTTAGGTTGGTGGTGGAATGCTAGGGAAGGTACCCACCTTTAGATGATGGTTGTGTTCGTCTGATGTTAAATGGGATTTCATGATTTCTTTCAGTTGAGATGTTGTTCCTTCACACGAGTCTGATGTTAAATGGGATGTTGTGATTTCTTTCAGTTGAGATGTTGTTCCTTGACATGAGTTTATTTTGCACTGGGCATGTCTATTTTCTATCCAGGAATAATGCAGCTAAATTTTATTTTTTTAATTTGTAATTAGCTACTAGTAGCGTGGGAGGAGAAGTGCATGCTACTACTACCTAGGATAGTAGTAGCGTTAGCTGTAGCACCTTATTGGTAGCGCGGGTGCCCGCGCTGCTGATAGGCCTAAAACCCGCGCTGCTGCTAGGCTTTTCCCTAGTAGTGAAGAGAATCCCTTATAAACCACTCCAACTCTCCTTTCACTTCTAAGGTGGGACTAAACTTCTCACCACCTTGTCATGCCACCTACATGGGCCCTTAGAGATCAAATCTGAAATTGTCATATGGGCTCTAGGCTCATCTCATAGTTCAACAATCCCCCATCAGATCTCAGGGGCCCAGTTTGTCCTTTGTTCCAAACGCTGTTTTGATATACCAGCATCTCAGTGGAGACCGAGTAAGATTGAGCTCCACCTAGACCAAGTAGTTACACTCCTTCACAACTGAACAATGGACTATGCCTTGAATTGTCAGTTTGGCGTCAAGAAGTTTCACCACAAGTCTCACTGATATGAGGCTGCCGAAGGCCGACCCCTCAGGTGGAGCATATTAGTCACACTCCTGGCCTGTTCATGAGCTTGCTAGAGATCACCCCAATCTCATAGACTGTGTGACCAGCAGTCGGGCTCATATAGGTGTGTTCCTCCAAAGATCGCTCTGTAGGATAGCATCTTGCTTATGCATATAAGCCTTGGAACACATTAAGACAGTAGTCATCCTTCCATACAGTTTCCGAGAGTATTGCATCTCCAACGGAGTGGGTTAGTAAAGTTACTCTCCTCAGTTCACCACTGGCTTGTTTTCCCAGGTCCTACTTCACGGGATCTTCGATCACATAGGTTGGGTTACTACCATGGCAACTCATGTGGGTCTCATACCCATCTCCCTTGATGTGTTATCTATCACAACACGTGATAGCCCTTTAGTAAAGGGATCTGCCAGATTCTTAGCCGTTTGAATATAATCCAACGCTATCACTCCGGAGTTCCTCAATTTTCTGACAGCTTTCAATCTCATTCTTATGTGTTTGTTGGACTTCATGTTGTCCTTTGAACTCTTCACCTTGACAATAATTGTTTGATTGCCACAGTTCATAAGGATGGCCGGAATCGACTTCTCAACCACTCGCAAGTCCATCAACAGATCTCGAAGCCATTCTGCTTCGCCACCCGATGTGTCTAATGCTGTTAATTCTGCTTCCATTGTCGATCTTGTTAAGATCGTTTGCTTGCAAGACTTCCAGGAAACAGCACCACCTCCAAGAGTAAATATATACCCAGTTGTGGCCTTCATCTCATCAGCATCAGAGATCCAATTCGCATCACTATACCCTTCAAGTACCGACGGGTATCCGGTATAGTGAAGTCCATAGTTCATAGTACCTTTCAGATAGCGCATAACTCTCTCAAGAGCATGCCAATGTACATCACCCGGTTTGGAAACAAATCGGCTCAGTTTGCTAATAGCAAATGCGATGTCAGGCCTCGTTGCGCTCGCTAGATACTGTAGTGAACCAACAATCTGAGAGTATCTCAATTGATCTATAGCTGTGCCTTTAGACTTTCGAATCAGCACACTAGAATCATATGGTGTTTGAGATGGTTTGCAGTCCGAATATCCAAAACGACTCAACACCTTCTCAACATAATGGGATTACAAAAGTGTAATCCCACCCTCATCATCTCTCAATAGCTTGATGTTCAAGATAACATCAGCCACTCCAAGGTCCTTCATCTCAAAGTTCTGAGATAGGAAAGACTTAACCTCCTCGATTAACTTGAGATTAGTCCCAAATATCAGTATGTCATCAACATACAAACACAGTATAACTCCTTCGCCCCCACCATAGCGATAGTATACACATTTGTCAGCCTCATTAACAACAAAGCCAACAGATGTCAACGTTTCATTAAACTTGTCATGCCATTGCTTAGGCGCTTGTCTCAGGCCATACAAAGATTTCACCAACTTACACACCTTTCCTTCCTGACCATCCATCACAAAGCCATCAGGCTGTTGCATATAGATTTCCTCCTTTAGCTCTCTGTTCAGGAAAGCCGTCTTAACATCCATCTGATGAATGAGAAGACCATGCGAGGCCGCCAACGAGAGTAATACTCGAATGGTGGTTAGTCTGGCCACAGTTGAATAAGTGTCGAAGAAATCTTCTTCTTCTTTCTGGGCGTAGCCCTTGGCCACAAGCCTAGCCTTGTACTTTTCTATCGTACCATCGGGCCTAAGCTTCTTCTTGAACACCCACTTGCATCCCAATGGTTTGCAACCATAAGGACGTTCAGTAAGCTCCCAAGTATCGTTAGCCATGATGAAATCCATCTCGCTACGGACCGCATCCTTCCAGTAGTCAGCTTCTGGAGATGCATACGCTTCTGAAATAGAAGTGGGATTATCCTCCATGAGGTATATGAAGAAATCATCACCAAAGGTCTTTACAGTCCTTTGTCTCTTGCCTCTACCAAGGGATTCCTCATTATCCTCCTCAGGATTTTCATCATGTGTTTGATTATAATATTCCATCGGAATGGTAGGTTCAGGAGTCTCCTCAGATTCCTATCTAGAAGTGCTTTGTACATCTCTCATGGGAAAAATGTCCTCAAAGAATGTAGCATCTTTAGACTCCATAATTGTACCGACTTTCATGTCAGGTACCTCAGATTTCACTACTAGAAATCTATAGCCAACACTATTCATAGCGTAGCCCAAATTAACACAGTCCACAGTCTTTGGTCCAAGCTTACGCTTTTTGGGGATCGGCACATTAACTTTCGCCAAGCAGCCCTAGGTACGTAAGTACGAGAGTGTTGTCCTTCTCTTGGTCCACTTCTCGTAAGGAGTGATCTCGTTATCCTTTGTCGGAACTTTATTCAGGACATGACAGGATGTCATTATAGCCTCCCCCCACCATGCCTTGGATAAACCCGATGTATCTAACATGGCGTTAACCAAATCAGTTAGAGTACGGTTTTTTTGCTCGGCAACCCCGTTTGACTGGGGTGAGTAGGGAGGCGCCCTCTCGTGAATAATGCCGTGTTCCGCACAAAAGGCATCAAACTCTTTCAAGAAGTACTCTCCACCACGATCTGATCGGACTCGTTTAATTTTCTTTTCAAGTTGATTCTCAACTTCTGCCTTATAGATTTTGAAGTAGTGTAGAGCCTCATCTTTAGTATTTAACAGATACACATAGCAATATCTAGTGGAATCATCTATCAAAGTCATGAAATATTTCTTTCCACCTTTAGTCAACACACCATTCATCTCACAAAGATCAGAATGTATGAGTTCCAGTGGCGCCAAGTGTCTCTCCTCTGCTGCCTTGTGAGGCTTGCGAGGTTGCTTAGATTGCACACACAAATGGCACTTAGAACCTTTGGCTAAAGTGAAACTCGGGATTAAATTCAATTTTGCTAGCCGCTCATAACACCGAAACTAATGTGACAAAGACGTGAATGCCATACTTCAGATTCATTAACACTCAAATGAATATTGTTCACGACTTTATTACATAGATCTGCAAGAGAAAGGCGGAACATGCCTCTGCATTCATAACCCTTTCCAACAAATAGTCCATATTTCGTAACAACTAATTTATTAGACTCAAATACCAACTTAAACCCTTCTCTACATAGAAGGGAGCCACTAACGAGGTTCTTCTTGATGGCGGGGACATGCTGCACGTTCTTCAGCTGCACGATCCTTCCCGAAGTAAACTTCAGATCGACCGTGCCAACACCAAGAACGGAAGCACTCGCGCCATTCCCCATTAGTACGGACCCGTGACCTGTGGCCTGGTAAGAAGAAAACAATGAAATGTCAGCACACACATGAACACCTGCACCTGTGTCGACCCACCAATCGGTGGACGGTCAAACTGAAAATACAGCAAATAAATTACCGTACCCAGATGCACCACTCTCATTGTTGCTCACAATCATATTGACAGACTTGGAGTCCTGCCCTTGCTTCTTATACTTGTTTGGGCACTTGTTGGCCCAATGTTCAAGCGAACCACAAGTAAAGCAGCCCTCATCCTTCTTGTTCTTCTTGAAGGTCTTCTTACCCTTCTTCTTAAAGTCGGCACTCTGTTGGACACCGTTCTTTCCCTTGGGCTTGTGGGAATTGGAGTTCTTCTGATGCACCATGTTGGCCACATAAGTTCCTTCGACCCCTTTTCCGTGCGAGTTCTTTGCCCTTGAATTCTGCTCAACACTCAGATGGCCAATGACATCCTCCACAGAGAATTCACGCCTCTGATATTTCAGAGTGGTGGCAAAGTTCCTCCAGGAATTGGGAAGCTTAGCGATTATGCAGCCCGCGACAAACTTGCCCGGTAACTCGCACTTAAGAAGCTCAAGCTCCTTAACAATGCATATTATCTCACGAGCCTGCTCCAATACAGGACGGTTTTCAACCATCTTGTAATCATGGAACTGCTCTATAATATACATCTCGCTCCCTGCATCGGCAGCCCCGAACTTAGATTCGAGCGCCTCCCACAAGTCCTTGGCAGACCGCACATGCAAATATGCGTCAACCAGCTTATCTCCAATCACACTCAGAACTGCCCCGAGGAACACGACAGTGGCCTCCTTGAACGCCTTCTCCTGATCAGGAGCAATCATTCCTGTGGGAGTCACACCGGCGACCCAGAACACGTTCATGGCAGTGAGCCATAAGGTGGTTTTAGTCTGCCAACGCTTAAAGTACGTCCCCGTAAACGGCGACGGTTTCAGTGCAGCAGCAAAACCAGAATTCGAGAAACTCCTACACATATTAGGTTTTTGGATTGATAAGAAAATAGGCAGTTTTCCGATTAAATTAATCCATGAATAAATCATGAGCATGACAATGACAACATTGATAACACACTGGTTACGATCTAACAAAGCATGTACTATGCATATAGTAGAAACATCTACGCATATCGCTAGTACTGCTACAACAGAAAGAAACATGAGAGGGATAAACGATGTATACCCTCCAATCGGCCATGCGGCGGTGGTGGCGGTGGCAGTAGCCGCGGCATCCTCGGCGGCCTTCTTGTCGGCTTCGGCCTTCTCAGCGGCGGCATGGTCGGCGTCGGTCGACATGGTGATGACGAAGGTGATGTGGACGTAGATGAACAGAAGCGAGTAGTCGCGTAGTCGCGAGAGGCGGGGTTTCGGAGGCCTGCTCTCCCGTCAACCGTGTACGCGGTGAACGGGACGGAGTCGCCGGCGGCAGCAGCAGCAGAGGAACGACGTGGGCGTGGAGGCGGAGATGCGTTCTGTTTCGTGGCGGCTAGGGTTGGCAGCGCCCCACATATATATGTGCGGCTGCGCGTGGAGAGACGTGGGCTGAACCCACGTCCAAGTCGGTAGCCCACGATCCGACGTCTTAGATCGTGGCCCCACCTGTCAAAGACTCTCCGTTCCTGACCGGCAGAAAGAAGCGCATAGGAGCTCGGCTCGGCTCAATCCCGCGGCGCCGCGGCGCGGCGCGTCGTGACGAGGCGTGGCGAGGCGAGCAGAGGAGGAGGAGTGCGCGAGGGCCTCATCTCTTCTCAAGCTCCAATGGCATGAGGAAGAGAATCCCTTATAAACCACTCCAACTCTCCTTCCACTTCCAAGGTGGGACTAAACTTCCCACCACCTTGTCATGCCACCTACATGGGCCCTTAGAGATCAAATCTGAAATTGTCATATGGGCTCTGGGCCCATCTCATAGTTCAACAGGAAGGACTACTTCGACCCGGCGCATTGGGAGATCTTCTCCCGGCGCCACGTCTTGCCTAGGCTGACAAGGTGGCTGCAACAGCTGAGGATCACGCCCCCGAAGCAGATCGACATCAAGTTCCGCACGGTGATGGAGTGGGCGCCTCTCGTGCGCACTGAAGACGCGGTGTCGATCCTAGAACAAGAGTTTTTCGGCAAATGGGAGAGCGCGCTGCGCCATTGGTTGCAGTCCGCGAAGACATCGCCGGGGGAGGCCGACGCGTGGTGCACCAGCTGGAAGAACCTGTTCACTCCAGAACTGCTCGACGACGAACGCGTGCTCGCGCGTCTGGAGGTCGGCGCTGCCATAGCGGATCGACAAACGGAAGACCTCAACCGTCTTGTTCGTCATAGTTGATAGTGATACTCCTGCGTCAACAGCTTGTATATATGGTTGTAGTCACTCATGATTAGCAATGTAATGGTGATCTTGTATGCTATGATATGTAAAAGGGATCATCTAGACATGAGATGCCTGAAATTGCTTTCTGTTCAGTCACTTTTTCCCCCTTCATCTATACATGCTCCTACCGATCACAGTTCAAAACAAACTTTCCTAGATGAAATCCTATCGCGGAATGGTCAGAGTCTGAACTAAGCCATTAACCTGCTGAAATGGTGCATCAATGCAGAGGTTAATTTAATTGGGTTGCCTCCTGGAAGAACCTTCAGTACTAGCATACTGGCCCAGACCAAACGACTTGTGAAAGAGAATAAAGATCTACCCTACCTACGATGGGGAAGCTTCGCAAAGATCGTAATATCATCCTGTTAGCAGCAATACAGTACCTTATGTAAGTGATCTTTTGTAGGGCTGCCTGTAGGAGGATGTGTCAAACCCGGTCAAAGTGGTCAAAATCTGGTTTTGAACTAAACTTAACCGGTTTTGAGACTTGAAGGACCAAATGTGTACCAAAAAATCTTGAGGGACTGAGCCTATAATTTTGGGAAACTTGAGGGATCAAAAACATAATTTTTTTCTCTTCTTTTAACTACAGATTTAGAGAAACTTTTTGTTCTACTCACATCTATTGCTAAGAATACTTTGCTTCCGTGATGCCATCAAAGAAGCATTGATGTAGACAAAATCATGTTGGATGTCAATTGGTGGAGTATTTGACAAAAAAAAAACTACAGCTTTTCAGGCATCTATCCCATAGAACAATCACTTTACACCCCCCGGCAGAACTACCAAGTTGGTTCTATTTTTTTTCTTAAAACCCACCACTTTCGATAAGGTACCATTTCAGGCCGTTTAACCTAGATTATGACAGGCCGGGATCGCAGGTGGCCCACCTGTCAGGTGCCACGTCGGCGGGCTGGAAGACGGCGTGCACCTGACGGCCGTTAGCGTCATTCAGCAATGCCTTCGTGGAACGACGGGGAGGAGAGCACGGACAATGACATGTCCATGGTTGGCATGGACATGGAGCTTTCCGTAAGCCACTTCTTGCTCCTAGGATTAGCTCTTTTTGATTTGGGGATTTGTTTGATTTGTGCTCGGATTTGTTTGATTAGTATTAGGGATCTTGTTGCAATGTTTGCAGGATACCCCTAACACCGTAGTGGATCCATGTTTCTGTGGTGCGGTGCTGGAATCCGAGGCAAAGTGCATGCTACACCACAGAGGCCCAAGAAGATGGTGGCTTTTGATGGGATTGACACTGAGAGGATATTTCTAGGTTGTGTTGTGCAAGTTAGTGATGAACTTGTTATCTCTAGCTTACCAATAGTCAGATCCAATAGCCAGTCCGTTCTGTGCTTTGTAGGGATGTGAGTGGTCTAGGGATGTAGCGGTCAATGATGAAGTTGTTGATTACTGTTGAAATTATAGTGTATGGGTTTAACTGAGTGTCACTAAGCATGTGCCTGTAACTAAATGTGGCACTGAATTTAATCAAATTATGCTTTCCAGTGCATTATTGCTCTATTTGTGCATTACTGGTCAATGATGAATTTGTACATTAAGATTTGTTTAACACAAAATGTACATTGGGGCTCATGAGAGAGAGGTGACCAAGCTAAGAAGGAGAATGAGCAGTTGGTCAATCTCTACAGCCAGCTAGTGGGTGATGTTTCCAAGCTATTTGACTACCAAGATGGCGTGAAGTCCCATGACATGGACTACACTAGCTAGGCAATAATGGTGTTTAAGAAGAAGGAAAAACTCATCTAGTTAGTATTTATAGATCATCCAAAAAATACTACACAAATAAAAAAATTATGTTTGGGAGCTCGAATTTGAGTCTCACAAATTCTTTTGCGCTATATCGGTGTTGCATATGGATAAAACAAGCAATCCAATCCAATTCATCCACCTCCCCCTACTTGACCTGAAACTCGCAAACTCTTGGCAGTTCGGTTGGTCATTGATGATTTTGTTTTACTGGAACTCTTCGAATGTAAGAATAGAAACAAAAAAAACACATGGTAGAGATGTCACACACTTGTGAAGTATGGTTTAAAACCAATAATGCTACACCACAAAGAACTATAACCGTTTACTTAACCTTCCAAACTAATTCTATCTCCCCCTCTGAATGTAAGTGGGGCTGGGCCCCCTCATCTCGCTATTACCAATCACAATCCTCCGCGTCTGTTTGTATGTAAAATCTTTAAATAAACCTTTGTAGATGTAGCATCACTCGTTTAAAACATAGGAATATTGTAAGAGTAGCCTTTGGATAGTATAGTACATGAAAAATATACTCAGGAGTTTTAGAGTATTTAGGAGAGACAATAGATACTGCATGTACCAAAATATCGAACGTTTTGCAATTTAATTAAACTGCAAAATCATCGCAAGGGTAAGAGATAGAGTTGCATTTAACCTATGAAACCAGAAGGAAAGTAAAAAAATAACTTGAACGTCGTGTTTGGTTGGGGGTAATTAGAGTCAGGGAATGGAAATTAAAGGGATACAAGACTTCAAATCTATTGTTTGGTTGGGGGATTGGGAACTGATAAAGAAATAGGCATAGGACTTCAACTTCAACTCTCACCATTTTATTAACAGGGGAGGGGATGTGAGTTGGGTAGGAATTGTTTTAGTCAGTCAATCTTAATCCTTCATCGTAACTTATATTCACTTCCCTGGTCTAGTCCCTCATCAACTCTCATGAACCAAATAAGAGAATACAAATTCTTACACATAATTCATACCAAAAAAGGCTTTCGCCCCGCTTTATAAATAAAGCAACCACCATGCAAAGAGTAACAAGGTAACAACGGAACACGACACACACCGACACAATGCCGCCGTAGGTAGGGTCCAACACAGACAGACACAAACACACACAGACCCAAGTTCAGCTGTGGGCACAACATAACAAGCCCAGCACAAACGCACTACGAAGCTCCCCAAGGCAACGGCGGCGGAGCACAAAGACGGCGATCTAATCTGGTTCCGGAGGTGGCTGGGGAAGCGGTGGAGCCAACCGGAGAGCCATCGCGCGAAGCTGAGTGATGATGGAGGTGATGGCGTCTCTCTCCCTAGGACGGCTAAGCGGTCGCCAAAGCTGCAAGTAACCAGACCATTCGGACAAAGCGTCAGTAGCATGACGAAGAGGAATATGCTGAATCACAAGTTTATTCCTAACAGTCCACAGCGTCCAGGTAAGGACCCCAATGGTCAGCCACCTAATGTGGCGTAACACGGGTGGGATCGCCTGGAGTTTGGCAAAGAGAGCGGGGAAGTTGTTGCGGTCCCAGCTTCCACCCACAATCTCGCGGAAATAGCTCCATAGGAACTGCGCGGACACACAGGTGAAGAAGATATGGTTCGAGTCTTCTTCGGTCCCATAGAGCGGGCAGAGCCCATCTCCAGGACCATTGCGTTTCGAACCTCCACGCCAGAGGGGAGGTGGACGCGAATCCATTGCCACAAGAAGATCCTACTTTTGAGGGGGAGGCGAATCTCCCAAATGGAGGAGAGCGCCTCATGGCCAGGGGAAGGGGCGATGGCCAGGTATAGAGATTTGGTGGAGAATCGACTGGAAGGCTCAAGCCGCCAATTTGCATGGTCGTCGTCTATCGTGAGATCAGGCTCGTGGAGTGCAATACAGTCGAGTAGCTCCTGCCAGTCTGCGTTCTCATCCGGGCCAAATGGTCTCCGGAACACAAGTTGCCCTAAGTCAGCAAGGGCGGTCGCCACCGAAATCCGAGGGGCAACCGCAATGAAGAACAAGTCTGGGAAGCAGGCTGCAAGGGGCGTGTCTCCAGCCCATCTATCGAACCAGAACAACATGGCGGAGCCGGACCCAATCTTTATCGAAGTCCCGATCCGGAGGACAGGGAGGAGCTGAATGATGGATTGCCAGAACTAAGAGCCCCCAGACCGCTGGCAAAAGGAGAGACGCTGGCCACGGAGGTATTTCTGCTGAATAATGTGGAGCCATAGGCCACCATCTCCATTGGCAATCCGCCAAAGCCACTGAGTCAGGAGGGCAATATTCATGCGCTTGGACATAATCCCGAGTCCGCCCTGGTCACGAGGTTTGCAGATCTTGGACCACCTAACCATGTGGTACTTCTGATTATCACCCTCGCTGGCCCAGAAAAAGCGCCCCTGAACGGTGGCAATCTCGTGGTGAAGGGTCTCCGGAAGGCTGTAGAAGCTCATGATGAATAGAAGAAGGCTAAAGAGGGATGAGTTAATGAGCACCGTACGGGCCGCTTTCGAAAGCCACCGACCCTGCTAGGGCTTGATATGGTGCTGAAGCTTCCCCACGGTGGGGCGCAGCTCAGCTGCCGTAAGCCTGGAGTCACTAATGGGGATCCCCAAATAAGTCGTGGGGAAGGACCCGAGCTGGCAATTAAGCCTATCCGCAATGCTCTGCCGCTCGTCTTGGGCGTAGCCCAAGACCATCACCTCGCTTTTGGCGAAGTTGATCCTAAGGACAGACATCTGCTGGAAGCAGAGAAGGAGGAATTTGAGGTTTGAAATATCACTCTCCGACTCCTCCACCATAATGATGGTGTCATCCGCATATTGGAGAAGGGAAAGCCCGTTTCCCCCAACTAGATGCGGCACTATCCCCTTAATGTGTGATGACCCACAAGTATAGGGGATCTATCATAGTCCTTTCGATAAGTAAGAGTGTCGAGCCCAACGAGGAGCAGAAGGAAATGATAAGCGGTTTTCAGCAAGGTATTCTCTGCAAGCACTGAAATTATAAGTAACAGATAGTTTTGTGATAAGATAATTTGTAACGACAACAAGTAATAAAAGTAAATAAAGTGCAGCAAGGTGGCCCAATCCTTTTTGTAGCAAAGGACAAGCCTGGACAAACTCTTATATAGAAGAAAGCGCTCCCGAGGACACATGGGAATTATCGTCAAGCTAGTTTTCATCACGTTCATATGATTCACGTTCGGTACTTTGATAATTTGATATGTGGGTGGACCGGTGCTTGGGTGCTGTCCTTACTTGGACAAGCATCCCACTTATGATTAACCCCCATTTCAAGCATCCGCAACTACACCAGAAGTATTAAGGTAAACCTAACCATAGCATGAAACATATGGATCCAAATCAGCCCCTTACAAAGCAACACATAAACTAGGGTTTAAGCTTCTGTCACTCTAGCAACCCATCATCTACTTATTACTTCCCAATGCCTTCCTCTAGGCCCAAATAATGGTGAAGTGTCATATAGTCGACATTCACATAACACCACTAGAGGAGAGACAACATACATCTCATCAAAATATCGAACGAATACCAAATTCACATGACTACTAATAGCAAGAATTCTCCCATGTCCTCAGGAACAAACATAACTACTCACAAAGCATATTCATGTTCATAATCAGAGGGGTATTAATATGCATATAGGATCTGAACATATGATCTTCCACCAAATAAACCGACTAGCATCAACTACAAGGAGTAATCAACACTACTAGCAACCTACAGGTACCAATCCCAAACTTAGAGACAAGAATTGGATACAAGAGATGAACTAGGGTTTGAGAGGAGATGGTGCCGGTGAAGATGTTGATGGAGATTGGCCCCCTCCCGATGAGAGGAGCGTTGGTGATGACGATGGTGATGATTTCCCCCTCCCGGAGGGAAGTTTCCCCGGCAGAACAGCTCCGCCAGAGCCCTATATTGGTTCCGCCAAGGTTTCGCCTCGTGGCGATGAAGTCTTGTCCCGAAAGCTTGCTTATTATTTTTTCTCAACGAAAGACTCCATATAGCAGAAGATGGGCATCGGAGGGCCACCAGGGGGCCCACGAGGCAGGGGGCGCGCTCCCCACCCTCGTGGCCAGGGTGTGGGCCCCCTCTGGAACTTCTTGCGCTCAGTATTTTTTATATATTCTGAAAATAGCTTCCGTGAAGTTTTAGGACTTTTGGAGCTGTGCAGAATAGGTCTCTAATATTTGCTCCTTTTCCAGCCTAGAATCCCAGCTGCCGGCATTCTCCCTCTTTATGTAAACCTTGTAAAATAAGATAGAATAGGCATAAGTACTGTGACATAATGTGTAATAACAGCCCATAATGCAATAAATATGGATATAAAAGCATGATGCAAAATGGACGTATCAACTCCCCCAAGCTTAGACCTCGCTTGTCCTCAAGCGAAAGCCGAAATCGAAAAATATGTCCACATGTTTAGAGATAGATGTGTCGATAAAAATAAAATACGGACATGAAGGCATCATGATCATTCTTAGAACAACAACTTATATAATTATTGCCATATGATCTCTTATGCTAGAGTAACAATTCAATCACAATTTCAAGTATGAATCATAAACTTCATTGAAAACCAACAAACTATAATCTCAGTCATTGAAGCAATTGCAATTTATCATAACATAGGAAAGAGTCAATATAAGAGCTTTTCAGCAAGTCCACATACTCAACCATCATGTAGTCTTTCACAATTGCTAACACTCACGCAATACTTATGAGTATGGAGTTTTAATTGGACACAGAGAAAGATAGGGGCTTATAGTTTTGCCTCCCAATGTTTTACCTCAAGGGTAATGTCAACAATTATAGTTCATGAAAACTCACATCCAATTAGCCATATATACTAGGATCTTTCCAACATATTGTGCTTCCCAAAAGATAAAATGTAAAAAGGAAAGGTGAAGATCACCATGCTCTTATGTAAGGTAGGAGATAAAAGTAAAAGACAGGCCCTTCGCAGAGGGAAGCAGAGGTTGTCATGCGCTTTTATGGTTGGATGCATAAAATTTTAATGCGAAAGAACGTCACTTTATATTGCCACTTGTGATATAGACCTTTATTATGCAGTCCGTCATTTTTATTTCTTCCACATCACAAGATCATATAAAGCTTATTTCCTCCACACCAATCAATCATACATATTTAGAGAGCAATTTTTATTGCTTGCACTGATGACAACTTACTTGAAGGATCTTACTCAATCCATAGGTAGATATGGTAGACTCTCATGGCAAAACTGGGTTTAAGGGTATTTGGAAGAACAAGTAGTATCTCTAATTGGTGCAAAGAATTTGGCTAGCATGAGGGGAAAGGCAAGCTCAATCATGTTGGATGATCCATGACAATATAATTTATCTCAGATGTAAGAAAACATAACCCATTACGTTGTCTTCCTTGTCCAACGTCAACTCTTTAGCATGTCATATTTTAATGAGTGCTCACAATCATAAAAGATGTCCACGATAGTGTATTTATATGTGAAGACCTCTCTTTCTTTATTACTTCCTATTAATTGCAATGATGACCAAAACTATGTTTGTCAACTCTCAACAACTTTTAATCATCATACTCTTTATATGTGAGCTCATTACTCCCCATAAGATTGTTGGGGAACGTAGTAATTTCAAAAAAATTCCTACGCACACGCAAGATCATGGTGATGCATAGCAACGAGAGGGGAGAGTGTGATCTACGTACCCTTGTAGACCGACAGCGGAAGCGTTAGCACAATGCGGTTGATGTAGTCGTACGTCTTCACGGCCTGACCGATCAAGCACCGAAACTACGGCACCTCCGATTTTTAGCACACGTTTAGCTCGATGATGATCCCCGGACTCCGATCCAGCAAAGTGTCGGGGAAGATTTCCGTCAGCACGACGGCGTGGTGACGATCTTGATATACTACCGTCACACGGCTTCGCCTAAGCACCGCTACAATATTATCAAGGACTATGGTGGAAGGGGGCACCACACACGGTTAAGAATATGATCACGTGGATCAACTTGTGTCTCTAGAGGTGCCCCCTGCCCCCGTATATAAAGGAGCAAGGGAGGAGGAGGCCGGCCCTAGGAGGGGGCGCGCCAAGTGTGGAGTCCTACTAGGACTCCCTAGTCCTAGTAGGATTCCACCTCCCATATGGAATAGGAAAAGAGGAAGGGAAAAGGAGAAGGAAGGAAGGGGGCGCCCCCCTTCCCTAGTCCAATTCGGACCAGACCAAGGGGAGGGGTGCGGCCACCCTTGAGGCCCTTTTTCTTCTTTCCCGTATGGCCCAATAAGGCCCAATACGTATTCCCGTAACTCTCCGGTACTCCGAAAAATACCCGAATCACTCGGAACCTTTCCGATGTCCGAATATAGTCGTCCAATATATCGATCTTTACGTCTCGACCATTTCGAGACTCCTCGTCATGTCCCCGATCTCATCCGGGACTCCGAACTTCTTCGGTACATCAAAACTCATAAACTCATAATATAACTGTCATCGAAACCTTAAGCGTGCGGACCCTACGGGTTCGAGAACAATGTAGACATGACCGAGACACGTCTCTAGTCAATAACCAATAGCGGAACCTGGATGCTCATATTGGCTCCTACATATTCTACGAAGATCTTTATCGGTCAGACCGCATAACAACATACGCTGTTCCCTTTGTCATCGGTATGTTACTTGCCCGAGATTCGATCGTCAGTATCTCAATACCTAGTTCAATCTCGTTACCAGCAAGTCTCTTTACTCGTTCTGTAATACATCATCTCGCAACTAACTCATTAGTTGCAATGCTTGCAAGGCTTATGTGATGTGCATTACCGAGAGGGCCCAGAGATACCTCTCCGACAAACGGAGTGACAAATCCTAATCTCGAAATACGCCAACCCAACATGTACCTTTGGAGACACCTGTAGAGCTCCTTTATAATCGCCCAGTTACGTTGTGACGTTTGGTAGCACACAAAGTGTTCCTCCGGCAAACGGGAGTTGCATAATCTCATAGTCATAGGAACATGTATAAGTCATGAAGAAAGCAATAGCAACATACTAAACGATCGGGTGCTAAGCTAATGGAATGGGTCATGTCAATCACATCATTCTTCTAATGATGTGATCCCGTTAATCAAATAACAACTCTTTTGTTCATGGTTAGGAAACATAACCATCTTCGATTAACGAGCTAGTCAAGTAGAGGCATACTAGTGACACTCTGTTTGTCTATGTATTCACACATGTATTATGTTTCCGGTTAATACAATTCTAGCATGAATAATAAACATTTATCATGATATAAGGAAATAAATAATAACTTTATTATTGCCTCTAGGGCATATTTCCTTCAGTCTCCCACTTGCACTAGAGTCAATAATCTAGTTCACATTGCCATGTGATTTAACACAATTCACATCATTATGTGACCAACACTCAAAGGGTTTACTAGAGTCAATAATCTAGTTCACATCGCTATGTGATTAACACCCCAAGAGTACTAAGGTGTGATCATGTTTTGCTTGTGAGATAATTTTAGTCAACGGGTCTGTCACATACAGATCCGTAAGTATTTTGCGAATTCTATGTCTACAATGCTCTGCACGGAGCTACTCTAGCTAATTGCTCCCACTTTCAATATGTATCTAGATCGAGACTTAGAGTCATCCAGATTTGTGTCAAAACTTGCATCGACGTAACTTTTTACGACGAACCTTTTTGTCACCTCCATAATTGAGAAATATTTCCTTATTCCACTAAGGATAATTTTGACCGCTGTCCAGTGATCTACTCTTAGATCACTATTGTACTCCCTTGCTTAACATAGTGTAGGGTATACAATAGATCTGGTACACAGCATGGCATACTTTATAGAACCTATGGCTGAGGCATAGGGAATGACTTTCATTCTCTTTCTATCTTCTGCCGTGGTCGGGCTTTGAGTCTTACTCAATTTCACACCTTGTAACACAACCAAGAACTCTTTCTTTGACTGTTCCAATTTTTGAACTACTTCAAAATATTGTCAAGGTATGTACTCATTGAAAAAAACTTATCAAGCGTCTTGATCTATCTCTATAGATCTTGATGCTTAATACGTAAGCAGCTTCACCGAGGTCTTTCTTTGAAAAACTTCTTTCAAAACACTCCTTTATGCTTTGCAGAATAATTCTACATTATTTTCAATCAACAATATGTCATTCACATATACTTATCAGAAATGTTGTAGTGCTCCCACTCACTTTCTTGTAAATACAGGCTTCACCGCAAGTCTGTATAAAACTATATGCTTTGATCATCTCATCAAAGCGCATATTCCAACTCCGAGATGCTTGCACCAGTCCATAGATGGATCGCTGGAGCTTGCACATTTTGTTAGCACCTTTAGGATTGACAAAACCTTCTGGTTGTATCATATACAACTCTTCTTTAATAAATCCATTAAGGAATGCAGTTTTGTTTATCCATTTGCCGGATTTCATAAAATGCGGCAATTGCTAACATGATTCGGACAAACTTAAGCATAGATACGAGTGAGAAACTCTCATCGTAGTCAACACCTTGAACTTGTCGAAAAACTTTTTTTTGCGACAATTCTAGCTTTGTAGATAGTAACACTACTATCAGTGTCCGTCTTCCTCTTGAAGATCCATTTAATCTCAATGGCTCGCCGATCATTGGGCAAGTCAATCAAAGTCCATACTTTGTTTTCATACATGGATCTCATCTCAGATTTCATGGCCTCAAGCCATTTCGCGGAATCTGGGCTCATCATCGCTTCCTCATAGTTCGTAGGCTCGTCATGGTCAAGTAACATGACCTCCAAAACTGGATTACCGTACCACTCTGGTGCGGATCTCACTCTGGTTTTACCTACGAGGTTCGGTAGTAACTTGATCTGAAGTTACATGATCATCATCATTAGCTTCCTCACTAATCGGTCTGGTAGTCACAGGAACAGATTTCTGTGATGAACTACTTTCCAATAAGGGAGCAGGTACAGTTACCTCATCAAGTTCTACTTTCCTCCCACTCACTTCTTTCGAGAGAAATTCCTTCTCTAGAAAGGATCCATTCAAAGCAACGAATATCTTGCCTTAGGATCTGTGATAGAAGGTGTACCCAACATTTTCTTTTGGGTATCCTATGAAGATGCACTTCTCCGATTTGGGTTTGAGCTTATCAGGTTGAAAATTTTTCACATAAGCATTGCAACCTCAAACTTTAAGAAACGACAGCTTAGGTTTCTTGCCAAACCATAGTTCATACGGTGTCGTTTCAACGGATTTAGATGGTGCCCTATTTAACGTGAATGCAGCTGTCTCTAATGCATAACCCCAAAACGATAGTGGTAGATCGGTAAGAGACATCATAGGTCGCACCATATCTAATAAAGTACGGTTATGACGTTCGGACACACCATTACATTGTGGTGTTCCAGGTGGCGTGAGTAGTGAAACTATTTCACATTGTTTTTAACTGAAGGCCAAACTCGTAACTCAAATACTCTTCTCTACGCAGATCGTAGAAACTTTATTTTCTTGTTACGATGATTTTTCACTTCACTCTGAAATTCTTTGAACTTTTCAAATGTTTCAGACTTATGTTTCATCAAGTAGATATACTCATATCTGCTCAAATCATCTGTGAAGATCAGAAAATAATGATACCTATCGTGAGCCTCCATATTCATCGGACCACATACATCAGTATGTATGATTTCCAACAAATCTGTTGCTCGCTCCATTGTTCCAAAGAACAGAGTCTTAGTCATCTTGCCCATGAGGCATAGTTCGCAAGCATCAACTGATTCATAATCAAGTGATTCCAAAAGCCCATCAGCATGGAGTTTCTTCATGCGCTTTACACCAATATGACCTAAACGGCAGTGCCACAAATAAGTTGCACTATCATTATTAACTTTGCATCTTTTGGTTTCAATATTATGATTATGTGTATCACTACGATCGAGATCCAATGAACTATTTTCATTGGGTGTGTAACCATATGAGGTTTTATTCATGTAAACAGAACAACAATTTATTCTCTTACTTAAATGAATAACCGCATTACAATAAACATGATCAAATCATATTCATGCTCAACGCAAACACCAAATAACACTTATTTAGGTTCAACACTAATCCCGAAATTATAGGGAGTGTGTGATGATGATCATATCAATCTTGGAACCACTTCCAACACACATCGTCACTTCACCTTTAACTAGTCTTTGTTTATTCTGCAAATCCCGTTTCAAGTTACTAATCTTAGCAACTGAACTAGTATCAAATACTGAGGGGTTGCTATAAACACTAGTAAAGTACACATCAATAACATGTATATCAAATATACTTATGTTCACTTTGCCATCCTCCTTATCCGCCAATCACTTGGGGTAGTTCCACTTCCAGTGACCAGTCCCTTTGTAGTAGAAGCACTTAGTCTCAGGCTTAGGACCAGACTTGGGATTCTTCACTTGAGCAGCAACTTTCTTGCTATTCTTCTTGAAGTTCCCCTTTTTTCCTTTGCCCTTTTCTTGAAACTAGTGATCTTGTCAACCATCAACACTTGATGCTCTTTCTTGATTTCTACCTTCATCGATTTCATCATCAAGAGCTTGGGAATCGTTTCCGTTATCCCTTGCATATTATAGTTCATCACGAAGTTCTACTAACTTGGTGATGGTGACTAGAGAATTCTGTCAATCACTAAATTATCTGGAAGATTAACTCCCACTTGATTCAAGCGATTGTAGTACCCAGACAATCTGAGCACATGCTCACTGCTTGAGCGATTCTCCTCCATCTTTTAGCTATAGAACTTGTTGGAGACTTCATATCTCTCAACTCGGGTATTTGCTTGAAATATTAACTTCAACTCCTGGAACACCTCATATGGTCCATGACGTTCAAAACGTCTTTGAAGTCCCGATTCTAAGCCGTTAAGCATGGTGCACTAAACTATCAAGTAGTCATCATATTGAGCTAGCCAAACGTTCATAACATCTGCATCTGCTCCTGCAATAGGTCTGTCACCTAGCGGTGCATCAAGGACATAATTCTTCTGTGCAGCAATGAGGATAAATCTCAGATCACAGATCCAATCCGCATCATTGCTACTAACATCTCTCAACACAATTTTCTCTAGGAACATATCAAAATAAACACAGGGAAGCAACAACGCGAGCTATTGATCTACAACATAATTTGCAAAATACTACCAGGACTAAGTTCATGATAAATTTAAGTTCAATTAATCATATTACTTCAGAACTCCCACTTAGATAGAGATCCCTCTAATCCTCTAAGTGATTACGTGATCCAAATCAACTAAACCATGTCCGATCATCACGTGAGATGGAGTAGTTTCATTGGTGAACATCACTATGTTGATCATATCTACTATATGATTCACGCTCGACCTTTCGGTCTCCGTGTTCCGAGGCCATATCTGTATATGCTTGGCTCGTCAAGTATAACCTGAGTATTCCGCGTGTGCAACTGTTTTGCACCCGTTGTATTTGAACGTAGAGCCTATCACACCCGATCATCACGTGGTGTCTCAGCACGAAGAACTTTCGCAACGGTGCATACTCAGGGAGAACACTTCTTGATAATTATTGAGAGATCATCTTAAAATGCTACCGTCAATCAAAGCAAGATAAGATGCATAAAAGATAAACATCACATGCAATCAATTTAAGTGATATGATATGGCCATCATCATCTTGTGCTTATGATCTCCATCTTCGAAGCACCGTCGTGATCACCATCGTCACCGGCGCGACACCTTGATCTCCATCGTAGCATCGTTGTCGTCTCGCCAATCTTATGCTTCCACGACTATCGCTACCGCTTAGTGATAAAGTAAAGCATTACAGCGCGATTGCATTGCATACAATAAAGCGACAACCATATGGCTCCTGCCAGTTGTCGATAACTTGGTTACAAAACATGATCATCTCATACAATAAAATTTAGCATCATGTCTTAACCATATCACATCACAACATGCCCTGCAAAAACAAGTTAGACGTCCTCTACTTTGTTGTTGCAAGTTTTACGTGGCTGCTACGGGCTTAAGCAAGAACCAATCTTACCTACGCATCAAAACCACAACGATAGTTTGTCAAGTTGGTGCTGTTTTAACCTTTGCAAGGACCGGGCGTAGCCACACTCCGTTCAACTAAAGTTGGAGAAACTGTCACCCGCTAGCCACCTTTGTGCAAAGGACGTCGGGAGAACCGGTCTCGCGTAAGCGTACGCGTAATGTCGGTCCGGGCCGCTTCGTCCAACAATAGCGCCGAACCAAAGTATGACATGATGGTAAGCAGTATGACTTATATCACCCACAACTCACTTGTGTTCTACTCGTGCATATAACATCAACACATAAAACCTAGGCTCGGATGCCACTGTTGGGGAACGTAGTAATTTCAAAAAATTTCCTACGCACACGCAAGATCATGGTGATGCATAGCAACGAGAGGGGAGAGTGTGATCTACGTACCCTTGTAGACCGACAGCGGAAGCGTTAGCACAACGCGGTTAATGTAGTCGTACGTCTTCACGGCCCGACCGATCAAGCACCGAAACTACGGCACCTCCAAGTTTTAGCACACGTTCAGGTCGATGACGATCCCCGGACTCCGATCCAGCAAAGTGTCGGGGAAGAGTTCCGTCAGCACGATGGCATGGTGACGATCTTGATATACTACCGTCGCAGGGCTTCGCCTAAGCACCGCTACAATATTATCGAGGACTATGGTGGAAGGGGGCACCACACACGGTTAAGAATATGATCACGTGGATCAACTTGTGTCTCTAGAGGTGCCCCCCTGCCCCCGTATATAAAGGAGCAAGGGAGGAGGAGGCCGGCCCTAGGAGGGGGCGCGCCAAGTGTGGAGTCCTACTAGGACTCCCTAGTCCTAGTAGGATTCCACCTCCCATATGGAATAGGAAAAGAGGAAGGGAAAAGGAGAAGGAAGGAAGGGGGCGCCCCCCTTCCCTAGTCCAATTCGGACCAGACCAAGGGGAGGGGTGCGGCCACCCTTGAGGCCCTTTTTCTTCTTTCCCGTATGGCCCAATAAGGCCCAATACGTATTCCCGTAACTCTCCGGTACTCCGAAAAATACCCGAATCACTCAGAACCTTTCCGATGTCCGAATATAGTCATCCAATATATCGA
This sequence comes from Triticum urartu, assembly GCF_056163025.1. Lineage (NCBI taxonomy): Eukaryota > Viridiplantae > Streptophyta > Magnoliopsida > Poales > Poaceae > Triticum > Triticum urartu. Next base: position 594,166,213 of record NC_141874.1, read on the forward strand.
TCTTTACGTCTCGACCATTTCGAGACTCCTCGTCATGTCCCCGATCTCATCCGGGACTCCGAACTCCTTCGGTACATCAAAACTCATAAACTCATAATATAACTGTCATCGAAACCTTAAGCGTGCGGACCCTACGGGTTCGAGAACAATGTAGACATGATCGAGACACGTCTCTAGTCAATAACCAATAGCGGAACCTGGATGCTCATATTGGCTCCTACATATTCTACGAAGATTTTTATCGGTCAGACCGCATAACAACATACGCTGTTCTCTTTGTCATCGGTATGTTACTTGCCCGAGATTCGATCGTCGGTATCTCAATACCTAGTTCAATCTCGTTACCAGCAAGTCTCTTTACTCGTTCTGTAATACATCATCTCGCAACTAACTCATTAGTTGCAATGCTTGCAAGGCTTATGTGATGTGCATTACCGAGAGGGCCCAGAGATACCTCTCCGACAAACGGAGTGACAAATCCTAATCTCGAAATACGCCAACCCAACATGTACCTTTGGAGACACTTGTAGAGCTCCTTTATAATCGCCCAGTTACGTTGTGACGTTTGGTAGCACACAAAGTGTTCCTCCGGCAAACGGGAGTTGCATAATCTCATAGTCATAGGAACATGTATAAGTCATGAAGAAAGCAATAGCAACATACTAAACGACCGGGTGCTAAGCTAATGGAATGGGTCATGTCAATCACATCATTCTTCTAATGATGTGATCCCGTTAATCAAATAACAACTCTTTTGTTCATGGTTAGGAAACATAACCATCTTCGATTAACGAGCTAGTCAAGTAGAGGCATACTAGTGACACTCTGTTTGTCTATGTATTCACACATGTATTATGTTTCCGGTTAATACAATTCTAGCATGAATAATAAAAATTTATCATGATATAAGGAAATAAATAATAACTTTATTATTGCCTCTAGGGCATATTTCCTTCAAAGATCCATATGATCTCTTTTATTTCTTTTATTCTTTCTCTTTTCTATTGTTCACTCAAGATCATGGCAAAATAATCAAACCCTTGACTCAACACTAAACTTTATTATATATAGCTCACGGACTCGATTACATAGAGGGATCATAAAGCAAAAATCAAAACTTAGATCATAACAAAAACCTTATTCTACTAGATCAAGATATTACTAAAAGGATCGAACTAAGAAAAATGGTAAAGATAGAGATGTGATGGTGATACGATACCAGGGGCACCTCCCCCAAGCTTGGCAGTTGCCAAGGGGAGTGCCCATACCCATGTGATTATATCTCTTTTGCCGGTGAAGGAGTTGGAGTTGTTGATGATGTAGGCTTGTCATCCCTCTTCCAAGGCATAGGCTCACCATCATAGAAGGATGATCGAGTCTCCTGAGTCCTCAAATCTGCAGCCAAACTCATCCTTTTGAATCTATATTCATACTCACAGTTTTGATTTTGCAGGTCATAGATCTGGGCTTGGAGGTGCTCAATTTTCACATGAAGCTTGAAGATGGCCTCCCCAATGTCCTTGACGTCCAGCTTGTGGTTGTTGGTGAACTCCGTGATCATAATGTGATTGGAGTCGAGTCCACACTCCACCATCTCCTGACACTTGAAAACTTGTTGCTCCAATGCCTCGAGCCTTGCCTCCGTGCTTCCAGTCTTCCTTGGTCCCTCAGCATTGCGGATGTGCAACAACCCCTCACGCATCTCAATGGTTTGAGGGTGTTGCAGCACCTCCGCGAGGTAGGGGTTGATGACCTTCTCGAAGAACTTGTCCTTGGGGGCACTTGAAGACGACATGTCGACCTAGATCTGTCAGAAAAACAGCTCGAAACAAAGACGAGAGATATTTGCGTGATACATGAGTCAAAACCTCTGGGAGATTATATAATGATTTTTTACTGACCAAAATACGTAATGTGCAAGAAAACAGAGTCCGAAGAGCGCACGAGGTGCCCACGAGGTTGGGGGGTGCGCCCAGGGGGTAGGGCGCACCCTCCACCCTCGTGGAGCCCTCGTGTCCTTCCCGGACTGCTTCTTATTTTTCTATTTTTCTAAATATTCCAAAACGGAGAAAAATTCCATTAAAACTGTTTTGGAGTCGGTTTACTTACCGTACCACATACCTATTCCTTTCCGGAGTATGAAACATTCCGGAAAGTGTCCGTTATGTATTCCTATGGGGTTACGGTTTCAATAACATTGGTTTCAACATTTATAGGATTACCTGAGATATAATGTTTTATTCTTTGACCGTTCACCACCTTCGGATTTGTGCCTTCGAAGTTGTTGATTTTTATGGCACCGGAACGATAGACCTCCTCGATAACGTAAGGACCTTCCCATTTAGAGAGAAGTTTTCCTGCAAAAAAATCTTAAACGAGATTTGTATAGCAATACATAGTCACCTACATTAAACTCACGCTTTTGTATCATCTTGGCATGCCATCTTTTAACCTTTTCTTTAAACAATTTGGCATTCTCATAGGCTTGGGTTCTCCATTCATCAAGTGAGCTAATGTCAAATAACCTCTTCTCACCGGCAAGTTTGAAATCATAATTGAGCTCTTTAGTAGCCCAATACGCCTTATGTTCTAGTTCGAGAGGTAAGTGACATGCTTTTCCATAAACCATTTATACGGAGACATGCCCATAGGATTTTTATATGCAGTTCTATAGGCCCATAATGCATCATCAAGTTTCTTGGACCAATTCTTTCTAGATCTATTAACAGTCTTTTGCAAAATTAATTTGAGTTCTCTATTACTCAATTCTACTTGAACACTAGACTGTGGGTGATAAGGAGATGCAATTCTATGATTAACATCATACTTAGCAAGCATTTTACGGAAAGCACCATGAATAAAATGTGAACCACCATTAGTCATTAAATATCTAGGGACTCCAAACCTTGGAAAAATAACTTCTTTAAGCATCTTAATAGAGGTGTTATGATCAGCACTACTAGTTGGAATAGCTTCTACCCACTTAGTAACGTAATCAACAACAACTAAAATATGTGTATATCCATCAAAGGCAGGAAAAGGTCCCATATAATCAAAGCCCTAAACATCAAATGGTTCAATAACAAGTGAATAATTCATAGGCATTTCTTGACGTCTACTAATATTACCAATTCTTTGACATTCATCACAAGATAAGACAAATTTACGAGCATCCTTGAAGAGAGTAGGCCAATAAAAACCGGATTGCAATACCTTATGTGTAGTTCTATCTCCAGCATGGTGTCCTCCATAAGCTTCGGAGTGACACTTGCGTAGGATATGTTCCTGTTCATGCTCAGGTGCACAACGTCTAATAACACCATCTACTCCTTTATAGAGATGTGGGTCATCCCAAAAGTAATTTCTTAAATCATAGGAAAACTTTTTCTTTTGCTGGTATGTGAAACTAGGTGGTATAAATTTAGCAACAATGTAATTAGCATAATCAGCATACCATGGAGCAGTATGAGAAGCATTTATGACATTTAATTGTTCATCAGGAAAGCTATCATCAATAGGTAGTGGGTCATCAAGAACATTTTCTAACCTAGACAAGTTATCTGCAACGGGGTTCTCAGCTCCCTTTCTATCAATAATATGCAAATCAAATTCTTGTAGCAAGAGAACCCATCTAATAAGTCTAGGTTTAGCATCTTTCTTTTCCATAAGATATTTAATAGCAGCATGATCAGTGTGAATAGTTACTTTAGAATCAACAATATAAGGTCTGAACTTATCACAAGCAAATACAACTGCTAAGAATTCTTTTTCGGTAGTAGCATAATTTCTCTGGGCATTGTCTAGAGTTTTACTAGCATATTGAATAACATTTAATTTCTTATCAACTCTTTGCCCTAGAACAACACCTACAGCATAATCACTAGCATCACACATAATTTCAAAAGGTAAATTCCAATCAGGTGGCTGAACGATAGGTGTAGAGATTAATACTTTCTTAAGTATTTCAAATGCTTCTACACAATCATCATCAAAGACGAATGGTATATCTTTTTGTAATAAATTAGTCAGAGGCCGAGAAATTTTTGAAAAGTCCTTAATGAACCTCCTATAAAAGCTGGCATGACCAAGGAAACTTCTTATACCTTTGATGTCCTTGGGACACGACATCTTTTTAATAGCATCAACTTTAGCTTTGTCAACTTCAATACCTCTTTCAGAAATTTTATGCCCCAAGACAATACCTTCAGAATAGGTCCCTGTTTAAGGAACACCTCATCTATTTCCCTTCTTTCATTCATAAACATATCATTTTCATGGTCTAGCAAATATTGTTCTAAAGGATCACTAGGAGATACGGCAATAGAAGGAAGACCAATAATTTCATCTTTACTAGGCAATTCCTCTTCACGGTGTTGTCTACGAAATTTAGAAAAGTTGAACTCATGAGACATATCACCTAAACCAATAGTAACAACATCCTTTTCGCAGTCTATCCTAGCATTAACAATGTTTAAGAAGGGCCTACCAAATATAATGGGACAAAAGCTATCTTGTGGGGAACCAAGAACAAGAAAATCAGCAAGATATTTAGTTTTCCCACACAAGACTTCAACATCTCTAACAATCCCAATTGGTGAAATAGTATCTCTATTGGCAAGTTTAATTGTGACATCAATATCTTCTAACTCAGCAGGTGCAATATCATGCATAATTTCTTTGTATAAGTCAATAGGTATTGCACTAGCACTAGCACCCATATCACACAAGCCATGATAACAATGATCTCCTATTTTAACAGAAATAATAGGCATGCCTACCACATGTCTATGTTTATCTTTAGCACAAGGTTTAGCAATTCTAGCAGTTTCATCACAGAAGTAAATAACATGCCCATCAATATTATCAACCAAGAGATCCTTAACAATAGCAACATTAGGTTCAACTTTAACTTGCTCAGGAACCACAGTTGAAGCTTTAGCATGATCTTTTATCCTAACAGGAAAAGGTGGTTTCTCAACATAGGCAGTAGGAATAGTAGGATCATTATAAGTGATAGTCTTTTCTTCAACTTTAATAGGTGTAGCTACTTTTACTTCTATGGTAGGATGATATTTAAACCACTTCTCCTTAGGGAGATCAACATGAGTAGCAAAAGATTCACAGAAAGAAGCTACTATCTCAGAGTCAAGTCCATATTTAGTGCTAAATTTACGGAAAGCATCGGTATCCATAAAAGATTTAACACAATCAAACTTAGGTGTCATACCTGACTCCTTACCTTCATCGAGATCCCAATCTTTAGAGTTGCGTTTAATTCTTTCCAATAAATCCCATTTGAATTCAGTAGTCTTCATCATAAAAGATCCAGCATAAGAAGTATTGAGCATGGTGCGATTGTTATCAGAAAGCCGAGCATAAAATTTTTGGATAATCATTTCTCTTGAGAGCTCATGATTGGGGTAGGAATATAACATTGATTTAAGCCTCCCCAAGCTTGAGCGATGCTTTCGCCTTCACGAGGCCAAAAATTATATATATAATTACGATAACGATGAACAATATGCATAGGATAAAACTTCTGATGAAACTCCAGTTTCAATCGTTTGTAGTTCCATGATCCCATATCATCACATAGCCTATACCATGTCAATGCATCTCCCTTCAAATATAAAGGGAAGACCTTCTTCTTGATAACATCATCGGTCATACCTGCAAGCTTAAATAATCCACAAACTTCATCCACATATATTAGGTGCTCATCAGGATGTAATGTTCCATCTCCTACAAAAGGATTAGCTAGCAGTTTTTCTATCATACCCGAAAAAATTTCAAAGTAGACATTTTCATTTTCAGTAGGTTCAGTAGGTTGAGGAGCAACTCTTTTCTCTACTGGTCGAGGTGAAGATACCCCGAACAAGCCGCTCAAAGGATTACTTTCCATAGTAACAAGTGACAGTAAATTTCAGCACACTATATAAATTTTTTCCTTACCAAATTCCACCTACCAAAGGCGCTTCACTCCCCGGCAACGGCACCAGAAAAGAGTCTTGATGACCCACAAGTATAGGGGATCTATCGTAGTCCTTTCGATAAGTAAGAGTGTCGAACCCAACGAGGAGCAGAAGGAAATGATAAGCGGTTTTCAGCAAGGTATTCTCTGCAAGCACTGAAATTATAGGTAACAGATAGTTTTGTGATAAGATAATTTGTAACGAGCAACAAGTAATAAAAGTAAATAAAGTGCAGCAAGGTGGCCCAATCCTTTTTGTAGCGAAGGACAAGCCTGGACAAACTCTTATATAGAAGAAAGCGCTCCCGAGGACACATGGGAATTATCGTCAAGCTAGTTTTCATCACGTTCATATGATTCGCGTTCGGTACTTTGATAATTTGATATGTGGGTGGACCGGTGCTTGGATGCTATCCTTACTTGGACAAGCATCCCACTTATGATTAACCCCCATTGCAAGCATACGCAACTACAATAGAAGTATTAAGGTAAACCTAACCATAGCATGAAACATATGGATCCAAATCAGCCCCTTACGAAGCAACACATAAACTAGGGTTTAAGCTTCTGTCACTCTAGCAACCCATCATCTACTTATTACTTCCCAATGCCTTCCTCTAGGCCCAAATAATGGTGAAGTGTCATGTAGTTGACGTTCACATAACACCACTAGAGGAGAGACAACATACATCTCATCAAAATATCGAACGAATACCAAATTCACATGACTGCTAATAGCAAGACTTCTCCCATGTCCTCAGGAACAAACGTAACTACTCACAAAGCATATTCATGTTCATAATCAAAGGGGTATTAATATGCATGTAGGATCTTAACATATGATCTTCCACCAAATAAACCGGCTAGCATCAACTACAAGGAGTAATCAACACTACTAGCAACCTACAGGTACCAATCCCAGAGTTAGAGACAAGAATTGGATACAAGAGATGAACTAGGGTTTGAGAGGAGATGGTGCTGGTGAAGATGTTGATGGAGATTGGACCCCTCCCGATGAGAGGAGCGTTGGTGATGACGATGGTGATGATTTCCCCCTCCCGGAGGGAAGTTTCCCCGACAGAACAGCTCCGCCAGAGCCCTAGATTGGTTCCGCCAAGGTTCCGCCTTGTGGCGGCGGAGTCTCGTCCCGAAAGCTTGCTTATTATTTTTTCTCAACGAAAGACTCCATATAGCAGAAGATGGGTATCGGAGGGCCACCAGGGGGCCCACGAGGCAGGGGGCGCGCCCCCACCCTCGTGGCCAGGTGTGGGCCCCTTTTGGAACTTCTTGCGCTCAGTATTTTTTATATATTCTGAAAATAGCTTCCGTGAAGTTTCAGGACTTTTGGAGCTGTGCAGAATAGGTCTCTAATATTTGCTCCTTTTCCAGCCCAAAATCCCAGCTGCCGACATTCTCCCTCTTTATGTAAACCTTGTAAAATAAGAGAGAATATGCATAAGTATTGTGACATAATGTGTAATAACAGCCCATAATGCAATAAATATCGATATAAAAGCATGATGCAAAATGGACGTATCAATGTGACCTGCCGCCTTGGCCTTATCCAGGATGGCCGCCAGAGCATCGACAACCATGTTAAACAGGAATGGAGAGAAGGGATCACCCTGGCGAACCCCATAGAATGTGTGGAAGAAAGGGCCAATCTCCCCATTGATGTTCACCGCGGTGCGGCCCGAGGATACCAACTGCATCACTCGGGTTATCCACATGTTGTCAAAGCCCTTACGGAGCAGGCATTCCCGAAGGAAGGGCCAACTAACCGTGTCGTATGCCTTGTGGAAGTCCAGTTTCAAGAAGACTGCCTTGAGGTGTTTGGAGTGCACCTCATGGAGAGCTTCGTGGAACACCAAGACCCCATCAAGGATATATCGGCCCTGAATGAAGGTCGACTGGTCTAGATGGGTAATCCGGTCGGCAATAGGGGCCACCCTGATGGCGTACCCCTTTGCAAGGATGCGGAAGATGACATTAATCACCGTAATCGTCCAGAACAGTCAGATGTCCGAGGCCCCAGTCACTTTGGGGATGAGGGTGATTACCCCATAGTTCAGCCGAGCAAGGTCAATGGACCCAACAAAGAACTCGTCAAATAGGGCCATCACCTCGGGCTTGATTACCTCCCAGAAAGTCTGAATTTTAGTGGGAGGCCATCTGGGCCAGGAGCCGAGGCGGGGTTCATGCCCTTAATTGCCGCCCAAACCTCCGCCTCCGTGAACGGGGCTATGAGGGACGCGTTATCCTCAGGCGAGACGCAGAAGTGGGCCGGCCAGATATCATGCGCCAGGGCAAGACCTCCCCGAGGGGGGGGGCAGAGAATAGGTCTCTGTAGAAGCTGTCTACATGAGCCGGATGTCCTCCGGCCGCTGCAGGAGGGACTCTCCATCCCACAAGAGGGGATGGAGTTACGGCGTCTACGGCCGTTAGCAATGGCCTGGAAGTAGGCAGTATTGGCGTCCCCCTTGAGGACCCAATTCTGCGTACCTCGTAAGCCCCAGTATGCCTCCTCGTCAGTGTAGATGACTGTGAGCTGGTCTTCCAAGTCGTACCTAAGCATCCATTCGTCTGCTGAGAGGCCCGCGGCGTCAGCACGTAGGTCGAGGGCCTGGATGCCCTCCATAAGGGCTTTCTTCCTCTCACGGATGTTCCGGCCCATGTTGGCACCCCACCCTTTCATAAATTGACGTGACCGCATGGCGCAGAAATGCCAGGAGTCAACGACGGACAGAGCACGGTGGGGCACCTCCCGCGCCCCGCGCCACCTGGCGGCCACCGCGGCGGTGAAGCCCGGTTGACGCACCTAGAAGGTTTCGAAGCGGAAACGGGGGTAGGGGAGGACGCTCGTTCTCCGAAGAGAGGAGTAGGGGACGTGGTCGGAACCAATCCGCGTAATCGCCCGAAGTGACGCTAGGGGACAACGAATGTCCCACTCTGGGGAGGCGAAGACCCGATCAAGAACCGAGCGAGTGGGATCAACTTGGCGGTTTGTCCAAGTGAACCTGGCCCCAACTCGATCGAGCTCTCGCAGCCCCATGTCTGTGATGCAATCATTGAACATTTGCATCCGAGGGAAGATCACTAAATTATTGCTCTTGTCTTCTTCTGATCTGATGAGGTTGAAATCGCCGCCCACTATCACCGGAAGCTGGGCGGCCGCAACCTTTCTACGGAGCTCAGCGAGGAAGGCCTCCGAGCGGCGGCGGTCGGCTAGCCCATAAACTACAATGATTTCCCATTTGAAGTTTATGGCCCTCTCGAAGACCTCCATGCTAACAAAGAACTCACCTCAGTCCATGCCTCCAACCTCAAAGGTGGCATCCTTTATGCCTAGTAGGATGCCACCCGAGTGGCCCGCACTCCCACTAGAAGGGAGCCAATGCCAAGCAAACAAGTCGGAGCTCAGATGCTCAAGTTCCGACAGGAAGAATTTCGTACGCATCGTTTCTTGAATGACCACAATGTCGATTCGCTCGGAGCGCATGTACTCGATGAGTTGGTGGCGCCGACCATCTTGGCCGAAGCCGCGAATGTTCCAGAAAAGGGCTCGCATCACGCATCCATCGGGGGGCTTCTTGATACCAAGACACGTGAGGCGCTCTGGGCGCGGAGGGCAGCGGTGCGGGAGCGGGTGCGTCCCCGGATGACATCTGGGGCGGCCGTCGCGAGGGAAGGGGCGCTCGGGGTAGCCCCAGAAGGGGCGCTCGAGGTAGGAGGGGGGCATGCATGGGCCTCGACAAGGCGGCCATCAAGGATCTCCCGTGCACGGATGGCCTCAATCTGAACTAGCGGGGGGCAACATCCCCGCTGAACACTATGGCCGAGTTCGCCGCCACCTTAGCGAGGTGGCCAAGCGGAGCCGACTCCAAAGCAGAAAAGGAACAAGTAGCAGAAGTGGTCGGGACGGACGGGGTACCTGGCTCGAGGTTCCGGGCAGTGGCCCGGAGGGCAGCCTGCTCAGGGATAGGTAGGGCCGGGCTGCCAGCCGGTCTGGACGCCTCAATCCGAGCACTGCGGCGCGAGGAGGTCACCGGGGACGAGGTCGACCTGCCTGATACGTCTCCAACGTATCTATAATTTTTGATTGTTCCATGCTATTATATTATATGTTTTGGATGTTAATGGGCTTTATTTTACACTTTTATATTATTTTTGGTACTAACCTATTAACCGGAGGCCCATCCCAAATTGCTATTTTTTGCCTATTTCAGTGTTTCGTAGAAAAGAAATATCAAACGGAGTCCAAACAGAATGAAACCTTCGGGGACGTGATTTTTGGAACAAACGTGATCCAGAGGACTTGGAGTGGACGCCAAGCAATCAACGAGGCAGCCACGGGGTAGGGGGCGCACCCTCCCCCTCGTGGGCCCCTCGTAGCTCCACCGACCTACTTCTTCCTCCTATATATGTTCACATACCCCGCAAACATCCAGGAGCACCACGAAACCCTATTTCCACCACCGCAAACTTCTGTACCCAAGAGATCCCATCTTGGGGCCTTTTCCAGAGCTCCGCCGGAGGGGGCATTGATCACGGAGGGCCTATACATCAACTCCATGGCCCCTATGATGATGTGTGAGTAGTTTACTTCAGACCTTTGGGTCCATAGCTAGCTCTTTCTTTGGATCTCAATACAAAGTTCTCCTCGATTCTCTTGGAGATCTATTCGATGTAATCCTCTTTTGCGGTGTGTTTGTCGAGGTCCGATGAATTGTGGGTTTATGATCAAGTTTATCTATGAACAATATTTTAATCTTCTCTGAATTCTTTTATGTATGATTGGTTTATCTTTGCAAGTCTCTTCGAATTATCAATTTGGTTTGGCCTACTAGATTGATCTTTCTTGCAATGGGAGAAGTGCTTAGCTTTGGGTTCAATCTTGCGGTGCTCGATCCCAGTGACAGAAAGGGAAATGACACGTATTGTATTGTTGCCATCGAGGATAAAAAGATGGGGTTTACATCATATTGCATGCGTTTATCCCTCTACATCATGTCATCTTGCTTAAGGCGTTACTCTGTTCTTATGAAGTTAATACTAGATGCATGCTGGATAGCGGTCGATGTGTGGAGTAATAGTAGTAGATGCAGGCAGGAGTCGGTCTACTTGTCACGGATGTGATGCCTATATACATGATCATGCCTAGATATTCTCATAATTTTTCACTTTTCTATCAATTTCTCGACAGTAATTCATTTACCCACCGTAATATTTATGCTATCTTGAGAGAAGCCACTAGTGAAACCTATGGCCCCCGGGTCTATCTTCCATCATATTAATCTTCCAACACTTAGTTATTTCTATTGCCGTTTATTTTACTTTGCATCTTTATTTCTCTTTATCATAAAAATACCAAAAATATTATCTTTTCATATCTACCAAATCTCACTCTCGTAAGTGACCGTGAAGGGATTGACAACCCCTTTATCGCGTTGGTTGCGAGGTTCTTATTTGTTTGTGTAGGTGCATTGGGACTCGAGCGTGATCTCCTGCTGGATTGATACCTTGGTTCTCAAAAACTGAGGGAAATACTTACGCTACTTTACTGCATCACCCTTTCCTCTTCAAGGGAAAACCAACGTAGTGCTCAAGAGGTAGCAAGAAGGATTTCTGGCGCCGTTGCTGGGGAGATTCGCGCCAAGTCAAGTCAACATTTGACTCCCAACAACGAGCCATCTCTGGCACCGTTGCCGGAGTCTACGCACAAGTCAATACATACCAAGTACCCATCACAAACTCTTATCCCTCGCATTACATTATTTGCCATTTGCCTCTCGTTTTCCTCTCCCCCACTTCACCCTTGCCATTTTATTCGCCCTCTCTTTTCTATTCGCCTCCCTCTTTCTTTTGCTCCTCACTCTTCCTGTCATTATGTCTGAAATTGGGGAAATTATTGTCGATATGGACAATAATAATAACATGGAAAATTCCGATGCTCCTGCTGAAGAACCCCCTATCTTACATACAAAAAATTCCGAATCGGTAGTGGTAATATTATTGGAAAAGGAGTTATCCAAGATTTCTTTACTTGTGTCGGTGCTTTGCCTTCTATGGGTAGCTCTATTCTTCATAGAACTAGTAGTCTTGCGGACGCTATCGCCATGCTTGTAGTTGAACTTGAAAGGCAATTTATGCACATGCATCCTTGCATACAAAGGATTTTCCTATAATTTTATAGTATTGAGCATTCTTATGTTAAGCGTGCCGCTACTATCTTTTTGGCTCATGAGTTTAGATTTATAATAAAATGGGCCAAAGAAATCTTTGCGCACTATAGGGTGGACGCTGGCCGTCCTCCCATAGAGGCAATCCTCTTTGATCAAGAGGAAATAATGCGTTTTCAATCTTTACACTATGTTGCTTTTAATGAGAACCTTAGAAAAAAGATTCCTACCAATGTTCTAGTTGATAGAATTTCTGAACTTAATAATGATTTTGCTATTCGAAACAATGAGCTAGGATATTCTCTCGAGTATAGGCTCATGAAGTTATGTCAAAAGAATGCTTATAATGATGAATTGGTTGTGCAATATGAAGGGCCAAAGGAGGAACCTATACCTCCCAAAATTGATCTTGGGGACTTCTGTCCCATTATATTTAGCCCTTTTGATTACTTTTGCTTGCCTCAAAGAAAACTTGCTGCTGAACGTAGAGAATATGAAATGAGTTTTCGTGATCTATCCTATTATTATGGCAATACCTAGATCTATCATTGCTTTTATGCCTAGCTAGGGGCGTTAAACGATAGCGCTTTTTGGGAGGCAACCCAATTTTATTTTTATTCCTTGCTTTTTGCTCCTCTTTAGTAATAAATAATTTATCTAGCCTCTGTTTTGGTTGTGTTTTTTGTGTTTAATTATGTTGGGGACGTAGTAATTTCAAAAAAAATCCTACGCACACGCAAGATCATGGTAATGCATAGCAACGAGAGGGGAGAGTGTGTCCACGTACCCTCGTAGACCGAAAGCGGAAGCGTTAGCACAACACAGTTGATGTAGTCGTACATCTTCACGATCCGACCGATCAAGTACCAAACGCACGTCACCTTCGAGTTCTGCACACGTTCAACTCGACAACATCCCTCGAACTCCGATCCAGCCGAGCTTTGAGGGAGAGTTCCGTCAGCACGACGGCGTGGTGACGATGATGATGTTCTACCGACGCAGGGCTTCGCCTAAGCACCGCTACGATATTATCGAGGTGGATTATAGTGGAGGGGGGCACCGCACATGTCTAAGAGATCCAAGAGATCAATTGTTGTGTCTCCAAGGGGTGCCTCCCTCCCCGTATATAAAGGAGTGGAGGAGGGGGAGGGGCCGGCCACCCTAGGCGCGCCCCATGAGGAGTCCTACTCCCACCGGGAGTAGGACTCCCCCCTTCCATCTGGGAGTAGGAGAGGAGATGGAAGCAGAGAGAGGGGGAAAGGAAAGGGGGGCGCCGCTCCCCTCCTTGTCTAATTCGGACTGGGGGGGGGGGGGGAAGGGGGCGTGCGGCTCCCCTTGGCTGCCCCTCCTCTTCTCCACTAGGGCCCAATAGGCCCATTAGTCTCCCCGGGGGGTTCCGGTAACCCCCCGGTACTCCGATATATGCCCGAAACTCCCCGAAACCATTCCGGTGTACGAACATAGTCGTCCAATATATTGATCTTTACATCTCGACCATTTCGAGACTCCTCGTTATGTCCGTGATCACATACGGGACTCCGAACTACCTTTGGTATATCAAAACACATAAACTCATAATATAACTGTCATCGAACTTTAAGCGCGCGGACCCTACGGGTTCGAGAACTATGTAGACATGACCGAGACACGTCTCTGGTCAATAACCAATAGAGTAACCTAGATGCTCATATTGGCTCCCACATATTCTACGAAGATCTTTATCGGTCAAACCACATAACAACATATGTTGTTCCCTTTGTCATCGGTATGTGCTACCTCTTGAGCACTTGCGTTGGTTTTCCCTTGAAGAGGAAAGGGTGGTGCAGCAAAGTAGCGTAAGTATTTCCCTCAATTTTTGAAAACCAAGGTATCAATCCAGTAGGAGGCTACGCGCGAGTCCCTCGCACCTACACAAAACAAATAAATCCTCGCAACCAACGCGATAAGGGGTTGTCAATCCCTACACGGTCACTTACGAGAGTGAGAGATAGATATGATAAGATAATATTTTTTGGTATTTTTATGATAAAGATGCAAAGTAAAATAAGAGCAATGAAAATAACTAAGTATTGGAAGATTAATATGATGGAGATAGACCCGGGGGCCATAGGTTTCACTAGTGGCTTCTCTCAAGAGCATAAGTATTTTACGGTGGGTGAACAAATTACTGTTGAGAAATTGACAGAATTGAGCATAGTTATGAGAATATCTAGGTATGATCATGTATATAGGCATCACATCCGAGACAAGTAGACCGACTCCTGCCTGCATCTACTACTATTACTCCACACATCGACCGCTATCCAGCATGCATCTAGAGTATTAAGTTCAAGAGAATAGAGTAACGCTTTAAGCAAGATGACATGATGTAGAGGGCTAAATTCATGCAATATGATAAAACCCCATCTTGTTATCCTCGATGGCAACAATACAATACGTGCCTTGTGATACGTCCATTTTGCATCATGCTTTTATATCGATATTTATTGCATTATGGGCTGTTATTTCACATTATGTCACAATACTTATGGATATTCTCTCTTATTTTACAAGGTTTACATAAGGAAGGAGAATGCCGGTTGTTGGAATTCTAGGTTGGAAAAGGAGCAAATATTAGAGACCTATCCTGCACAACTCCAAAAGTCCTGAAACTCCATGGAATATCTTATAATAAATAATGAAAAATCCTCGCCAAAGATGAAGACTAGGGGCCCACACCCTTTCCACGAGGGTGGGGGGCGCCCCCCATAGGGCGCTGATCGTCCATTTTGCATCATGCTTTTATATTGATATTTATCGCATTATGGACTATTATTTCACTTTATATCACAATACTTATGGCTATTCTCTCTTATTTTACAAGGTTTACATAAAGAGAGAGAATGCCGACAGTTGGAATTCTGGTCTGGAAAAGGAGCAAATATTAGAGACCTATTCTGCGCAACTCCAAAAGTCCTGAAACTCCACGGAACGTCTTAAAAGAAATAAAGAAAAATCCATGCCAAAGATGAAGGCCAGGGGGCCCAAACCCTTCTCACGAGGGTGGGGGGCGCCCCCCTAGGGCGCGCCCCCTACCTCGTGGGCCCCCTGGTGGCTCTCCGACGCCCATCTTCTCCTATATGAGGTCTTTCGATGAGAAAAAAATAAAGGGGAACTTTTCGGGATGAGACTCCGCCGCCACGAGGCAGAACCTTGGCGGATCCAATCTAGAGCTCCGGCAGAGCTGTTCTGCCGAGGATACTTCCCTCCTGGAGGGGGAAATCATCACCATCATCATCACCAATGCTCCTCTCATCGGGAGAGAGCAATCTCCATCAACATCTTCACCAGCACCATCTCATCTCCAAACCCTAGTTCATCTCTTGTATCCAATTCTTGTCTTAAAGTTCGGGATTGGTGCTAGTAGGTTGTTAGTAGTGTTGATTACTCCTTGTAGTTGATGCTAGTTGGTTTATTTGGTGGAAGATCATATGTTCAGATCCTATATGCATATTATTACCCCTCTGATTATGAACATGAATATGCTTTGTGAGTAATTACGTTCGTTCCTGAGGACAAGGGAGAAGTCTTGCTATGAGTAGTCATGTGAATTTGGTATTCGTTTGATATTTTGATAAGATGTATGTTGTCTAGCCTCTAGTGGTGTTATGTGAACGTCGACTACATAACACTTCACCATTATTTGGGCCTAGAGGAAGGCATTGGGAAGTAATAATTAGATGATGGGTTTCTAGAGTGACAGAAGCTTAAACCCTAGTTTATACGTTGCTTCGTGAGGGGCTGATTTGGATCCACATGTTTCATGCTATGGTTAGGTTTACCTTAATACTTTTGTTGTAGTTGCGGATGCTTGCAATAGAGGTTAATCATAAGTGGGATGCTTGTAGCACCCAAGCACCGGTCCACCCACATATCAAATTATCAAAGTATCGAACGCGAATCATATGGACGTGATGAAAACTAGCTTGACGATATTCCCATGTGTCCTTGGGAGCGATTTTCCTATTATAAGAGTTTGTTCCGGCTTGTCCTTTGCTACAAAAGGGTTGGGCTACCTTGCTGCACTTTATTTACTTTTGTTACTTGTTGCTCGTTACAATTTATCATGTCACAAAACTATCTGTTACCACTTATTTCAGTACTTGCAGAGAATACCTTGCTGAAGACCGCTTATCATTTCCTTCTGCTCCTCGTTGGGTTCGACACTCTTACTTATCGAAAGGACTACGATAGATCCCCTATACTTGTGGGTCATCAGGCGCGCCCCCCTACCTCGTGGGCCCCCTGGTGGCTCTCCGATGACCATCTTCTCCTATATGAAGTCTTTCGTCAAGAAAAAATAAGAAGCAACCTTTCGGGACGAAACTCCACCGCCACGAGGTGGAACCTTGGCGGATCCAATCTAGAGCTCCGGCAGAGCTGTTCTGCCGGGGAAACTTCCCTCCCGGAGGGGGAAATCATCGCCATCGTCATCACCAACGCTCCTCTCATCGGGAGAGGGCAATCTCCATCAACATCTTCATCAGCACCATCTCATCTCAAAACCCTAGTTCATCTCTTATATCCAATTCTTGTCTCCAAGTCCGGGATTGGTGCTAGTAGGTTGCTAGTAGT
The DNA here is from genome assembly GCF_056163025.1 of Triticum urartu. Classification (NCBI taxonomy): domain Eukaryota; kingdom Viridiplantae; phylum Streptophyta; class Magnoliopsida; order Poales; family Poaceae; genus Triticum; species Triticum urartu. The sequence continues at coordinate 594,182,977 of NC_141874.1, forward strand.
GTTAATTACTCCTTGTGGTTGATGCTAGTTGGTTTAATTGGTGGAAGATCATATGTTCAGATCCTTTATGCATATTATTACCCCTCTGATTATGAACATGAATATGCTTTGTGAGTAGTTACGTTTGTTCCTGAGGACAAGGGAGAAGTCTTGCTATTAGTAGTCATGTGAATTTGGTATTCGTTCGATATTTTGATAAGATGTATGTTGTCTAGCCTCTAGTGGTGTTATGTGAACATCGACTACATAACACTTCACCATTATTTGGGCCTCGAGGAAGGCATTGGGAAGTAATAAGTAGATGATGGGTTGCTAGAGTGACAGAAGCTTGAACCCTAGTTTATGCGTTGCTTCATAAGGGGCTGATTTGGATCCATATGTTTCATGCTATGGTTAGGTTTACCTTAATACTTTTGTTGTAGTAGCGGATGCTTGCAATAGAGGTTAATCATAAGTGGGATGCTTGTTCAAGTAAGAACATCACCCAAGCACCGGTCCACCGACATGTCAAATTATCAAAGTACCGAACGTGAATCATATGAACGTGATGAAAACTAGCTTGACGATATTCCCATGTGTCCTCGGGAGCGCTTTTCCTTATATAAGAGTTCGTCCAGGCTTGTCCTTTGGTACAAAAAGGATTGGGCCACCTTGCTGCACTTTATTTACTTTTGTTACTTGTTGCTCGTTACAAATTATCTTATCACAAAACTATCTGTTACCACTTATTTCAGTACTTGCAGAGAATACCTTGCTGAAAACCGCTTATCATTTCCTTCTGCTCCTCGTTGGGTTCGACACTCTTACTTATCGGAAGGACTACGATAGATCCCCAATACTTGTGGGTCATCAAGACTCTTTTCTGGCACCGTTGCCGGGGAGTGAAGCACCTTTGGTAGGTGGAATTTGGTAAGGAAAAATTTATATAGTGTGCTGAAATTTACTGTCACTTGTTACTATGGAAAGTAATCCTCTGAGGGGCTTGTTCGGGGTATCTTCACCCCGACCTGTAGAGCAAAGAGTTGCTCCTCAACTTACTGAACCTACTGAAAATAAAAATGAAAATGAAATTCCTTATGAGTATCCTTCGGTATGATAGAAAAACTGCTTGCTAATCCTTTTACAGGAGATGGAACAAAGCATCCTGATGAACACCTAATATATGTGGATGAAGTTTGTGGATTATTTAAGCTTGCAGGTATACCTGATGATGTTGCTAAGAAGAAGGTCTTCCCTTTATCTTTGAAGGGAGACGCGTTGATATGGTATAGGCTATGTGATGATACGAGATCATGGAACTATAGAAGATTGAAATTGGAATTTCATCAAAAGTATTACCATATGCATCTTGTTCATCGTGATCGCAATTATATATATAATTTTTGGCCTCGCGAAGGAGAAAGCATCGCTCAAGCTTGGGGGAGGCTTAAATCAATGTTATATTCATGCCCCAATCACGAGCTCCCAAGAGAAACAATTCTTCAAAAAAATTATGCTCGGCTTTGTGAAAACAATCGCACCATGCTCGATACTTCTTGTGCTGGCTCTTTTATGATGAAGACTATTGGATTTAGATGGGATTTATTGGATAGAATTAAACGCAACTCTGAAGATTGGGATCTCGACAAAGGTAAGGAGTCAGGTATGACACCTAAGTTTGATTGTGTTAAATCTTTTATGGATACCGATATTTTCCGTAAGTTTAGCACTAAATATGGACTTGATTCTGAGATAGTAGCTTCTTTCTGTGAATCTTTTGCTACTTATGTTGATCTCCCTAAGGAGAAGTGGTTTAAATATCACCCTCCCATAGAAATAAAAGTAGCTGCACCTATTAAAGTTGAAGAAAAGACTATTATTTATAATGATCCTATTGTTCCTACTTCTTATGTTGAGAAACCACCTTTCCTTGTTAGGATAAAGGATCATGCTAAAGCTTCAACTGTGGTTCGTAAAAGCAATATTAGAACTTATATACCTCCTGAACAAGTTAAAGTTGAACCTAATGTTGCTATTGTTAAAGATCTCTTGTCTGATAATATAGATGGGCGTGTTATTTATTTCTGTGATGAAACTGCTAGAATCGCTAAACCCCGTGATATAGTAAACCTAGACATGTGGTAGGTATGCCCGTTATTTCTGTTAAAATAGGAGATCATTGTTATCATGGCTTATGTGATATGGGTGCTAGTGCTAGTGCAATACCTATTCACTTATACAAAGAAATTATGCATGACATTGCACCTATTGAGTTAGAATATATTGGTGTCACAATTAAACTTGCTAATAGAGATACTATTTCACCAATGGGAATTGTTAGAGATGTTGAAGTCTTGTGCGGGAAAACTAAATATCCTGCTGATTTTCGTGTTCTTAGTTCCCCACAAGATAGCTTTTGTCCCATTATATTTGGTAGACCCTTCTTGAACACTGTTAATGCTAAGATAGACTGCGAAAAGAATGTTGTTACTATTGGCTTGGATGATATGACTGATGAATTTAATTTCTCTAAATTTAGTAAACAACACCGTGAAGAAGAATTGCCTAGTAAGTATGAAATTATTGGTCTTGCTTCTACTGCCGTACCTCCTAGTGATCCTTTAGAACAATATTTGCTAGACCATGAGAATGATATGTTTATGAATGAAAGAAGGGAAATAGATGAAGTATTCTTTAAATAGGAACCTATGCTGAAACACAATTTGCCTATTGAAATCCTAGGGGATCCCCCTCCACCTGAGGGTGATCCCGTGTTTGAGCTTAAACCCTTGCCTGATAATCTTAAATATGCTTATCTTGATGAAAAGAAGATATATCCTGTTATTATTAGTGCTAACCTTTCAGAGCATGAAGAAGAAATATTATTGAAAACTCTGAAGAAGCGTCGTGCTCCTATTGGATATACTCTTCATGATCTTAAGGGAATTAGTCCCACTCTATGTCAACATAAAATAAATTTGGAAGCAGATGCCAAACCAGTTCGTGATCCTCAACGATGTCTGAATCCTAAAATGAAAGAAGTGGTAAGAAAAGAAATACTAAAGCTTCTAGAGGCAGGTATAATTTATCCCGTTGTTGATAGTCAGTGGGTAAGTCATGTTCATTGTATCCCTAAGAAGGGAGGTATTACTGTTGTTCCTAATGATAAAGATGAATTGATTCCACAAAGAATTATTACAAGTTATAGGATGGTGATTGATTTCCGCAAATTAAATAAGGCTACTAAGAAAGATCATTACCCCTTACCTTTTATCGATCAAATGCTATAAACATTATGCAAACATACACATTACTGCTTTCTAGATGGTTATTTTGGTTTTTCTCAAATACCTATGTCGGCTAAAGATCAATCAAAGACTACTTTTACATGCCCTTTTGGTACTTTTCCTTATAGACGTATGCCTTTTGGTTTATGTAATGCACCCGCTACCTTTCAAAGATGCATGATGGCTATATTCTCTGACTTTTGTGAAAAGATTTGTGAGGTTTTCATGGATGACTTTTCCGTTAATGGATCTTCTTTTGATGATTGCTTGAGCAATCTTGATCGAGTTTTGCAGAGATGTGAAGAAACTAATCTTGTCTTGAATTGGGAAAAGTGCCACTTTATGGTTAATGAAGGTATTGTCTTGGGGCATAAAGTTTATGAAAAAGGTATTGAAGTTGATAAAGCCAAGGTTGATGCTATTGAAAAGATGCCATGTCCCAAGGACATCAAAGGTATAAGAAGTTTCCTTGGTCATGCCGGATTTTATAGGAGGTTCATTAAGGACTTCTCAAAAATTTCTCGGCCTCTGACTAATTTATTACAAAAAGATATACCATTTGTCTTTGATGATGATTGTGTAGAAGCATTTGAAATACTTAAGAAGGCATTAGTCTCTGCACCTATTGTTCAGCCACCTGATTGGAATTTACCCTTTGAAATTATGTGTGATGCTAGCGATTATGCTGTAGGTGTTGTTTTAGGGCAAAGAGTTGATAAGAAATTAAATGTTATCCATTATGCTAGTAAGACTCTAGACAATGCTCAAAGAAATTATGCTACTACTGAAAAAGAACTTTTAGCAGTTGTATTTGCTTGTGATAAGTTCAGACCTTATATTGTTGATTCTAAAGTAACTATCCACACTGATCATGCTGCTATTAAATATCTTATGTAGAAGAAAAATGCTAAACCTAGACTTATTAGATGGGTTCTCTTGCTACAAGAATTTGATTTATGTATTGTTGATAGAAAAGGAGCTGAGAACCCCATTGCAGACAACTTATCTAGGTTAGAGAATGTTCTTGATGACCCACTACCTATTGATGATAGCTTTCCTGATGAACAATTAAATGTCATAAGTACTTCTCGTAGTACCCCTTGGTATGCTGATTATGCTAATTACATAGTTGCTAAATTTATACCACCTAGCTTCACATACCAACAAAAGAAAAAGTTCTTCTATGATTTGAGACATTACTTTTGGGATGACCCACATCTTTATAAAGAAGGAGTAGATGGTGTTATTAGACGTTGTGTACCTGAGCATGAACAGGAACAGATCCTACACAAGTGCCACTCTGAAACTTATGGAGGACACCACGCGAGAGATAGAACTGCACATAAGGTATTGCAATCCGGTTTTTATTGGCCTACTCTCTTCAAGGATGCCCGTAAGTTTGTCCTATCTTGTGATGAATGTCAAGGAATTGGTAATATTAGTAGACGTCAAGAAATGCCTATGAATTATTCACTTGTTATTGAACCGTTTGATGTTTGGGGCTTTGATTATATGGGACCTTTTCCTGCCTCTAATGGATATACACATATTTTAGTTGTTGTTGATTACGTTACTAAGTGGGTAGAAGCTATTCCAACTAGTAGTGCTGATCATAACACTTCTATTAAAATGCTTAAAGAAGTTATTTTTCCGAGGTTTGGAGTCCCTAGATATTTAATGACTGATGGTGGTTCACATTTTATTCATGGTGCTTTCCGTAAAATGCTTGCTAAATATGACGTCAATCATATAATTGCATCTCCGTATCACCCACAGTCTAGTGGTCAAGTAGAATTGAGTAACAGAGAACTCAAATTAATTTTGCAAAAGACTGTCAATAGATCTAGAAAGAATTGGTCCAAGAAACTTGATGATGCATTATGGACCTATAGAACTGCATATAAAAATCCTATGGGTATGTCTCCGTATAAAATGGTATATGGAAAAGCATGTCACCTACCTCTCGAACTAGAACATAAGGCATATTGGGCTATTAAAGAACTCAACTATGATTTCAAACTTGCCGGTGAAAAGAGGTTATTTGATATTAGCTCACTTGATGAATGGAGAACCCAAGCTTATGAAAATGCCAAGTTGTTTAAAGAAAAGGTTAAAAGATGGCATGAAAAAAGGATACAAAAGCGTGAGTTTAATGTAGGTGATTATGTATTGCTATACAACTCTCGTTTAAGATTTTTTGCAGGTAAACTTCTCTCTAAATGGGAAGGCCCCTATGTTATCGAGGAGGTCTATCGTTCCGGTGCCATAAAAATCAACAACTTCGAAGGCACAAATCCGAAGGTGGTAAACGGTCAAAGAATCAAACATTATATCTCAGGTAATCCCATAAATGTTGAAACCAATATTATTGAAACCGTAACCCTGGAGAAATACATAAGGGACACTTTCCAGAATGTTTCAGACTCCGAAAGGGAATAGGTATGTGGTACGGTAAGTAAACCGACTCCAAAACAATTTTTAAGGCAATATTTCTCCGTTTTGGAATATTTAGAAAAATAGAAAATTAAGTAGCAGTCCGGGAAGGACACGAGGGCCCAACGAGGGTGGAGGGCGCGCCCTACCCCCTGGGCGCGCCCCCCTACCTCGTGAGCTCCTCGTGTGCTTTCCGGACTCCGTTTTCTTGCACGTTGCGTATTTTGGTCGGTAAAAATTCACTATATATTCTCCCGAAGGTTTTGACTCCCGTATCACGCAAATATCTTCTGTTTTTGTTTTGAGCTATTGCTGCTGCAGATTAGAGCAAGATGTCTTCTCAAGAGTCAGTCGGGGAGAGCCGGGTATCTAATCCGGCACCGGAACCAAGGGCAAACAGCGACCCTGACCACTTTGGGCCAGCAATGGAGGAAGAGATGGAGGCTGACCTAATGAGGGTAGATGCCATGGAGGATCAAGAAGTCACCTCTCGCTTCCGAGCTAGGTTCACAATGGGGGAACTACAGAGCTCAGCTATTCCAAACTCGGTTATCCCTTCCAATGTTAGATTTCTTTCTTATGAAAATATGAAGAGGAGTGTCACTTGTTCTCCAGTAGCTATGAAACACCCTTGGGTGCAAGGAGCTTTAGCCGTCACAGGAAAGCTTCATAAGGAAACAATGGACCTCAAGCAGCAAGTCAACAAGCTCGAGGAGGAGAATCGTATCCTGAGAGGAATCATTGCAAAGAATATTTCACCAACAATGAAGGAGATATAATCACATGGGTATGGGCACTCCCCTTGGCCACCGCCAAGCTTGGGGGAGGTGCCCTGGTATCGTATCACAATCACAACTCCTATCTTTACCGTTTTTCTTAGTTCGATCCTTTTGGTAATATTTTGATCTAGTAGAATAAAAGTTCTTAGTATGATCTAGTCATGAGTTTTGCTTTATTATCCTCCTATGTAATCGAGTCCTTGAGCTATATAATAAAGACTAGTGATTGAGTCAAGGGCTTGCTTATTTTTGCCATGATCCCAAATAAAAGAAAAAAAGAGAAAAAGAATAATAAGAAACAAAAGTTCATATTGATCTTATTGATAGTAATGACTTCACATAGAAAGAGTGTGATGATTAAAAGTTGTTGGGAGTTGGCAGACATAGCTTTGGTCATCGTTGCAATTAATATGAAGTAATAAGGAAAGTGAAATTTCACATATAAATATACTATTATTGACATCTTTTATGATTGGGAGCACTCATCAAAATATGACATGCTAAAGAGTTGATGTTGGACAAGGAAGACAATGTAATGGGTTATGTTTTCTTATATCTGCGATAAAGTATGTTTTCATGGATCATCCAATATGTTGAGCTTGCCTTTCCCCCTCATGCTAGCCAAATTCTCAGCACCAAGTAGAGATACTACTTGTGCTTCCAAATACCCTTAAACCAGTTTTGCCATGAGAGTCCACCATATCTACCTATGGATTGAATAAGATCCTTCAAGTAAGTTGTCATCGGTGCAAAGCAATAAAAATTGCTCTAAATATGTATGATTAGTGTGGGAGAAATAAGCTTTATACGATCTTGTGATATGGAAGTAATAAAAGCGATGGACTGCGTAATAAAGGTTCATATCACAAGGGGTAATATAAAGTGACGTTCTTTCGCATTAAGATTTTGTGCATCCAACCATAAAAGCGCATGGCAACCTCTGCTTCCCTCTGCGAAGGGCCTATCTTTTATTATTATCTTCTACCTTATGCAAGTGTCATGGTGATCTTCACCTCTCCCTTTTTTCATTTTATCCTTTGGCAAGCACAGTGTGTTGAAAAGATCCTGATAGATATATCTAATTGGATGTAGGGGGGCATGAGTCATTATTGTTGACATTACTCTCGAGGTAAAAGGTTGTGGGGCGAAACTATAAGCCCCTATCTTTCTCTGTGTCCGATTAAGACTCCGTAACCACAAGTATTGTGCGAGTGTTACCAATCATGAAGGACTAGATGATGGTTGAGTATGTGGACTTGCTTTTTAGCTCTAACATAGACTCTTTCTGATGTTATGATAAATTGCAATTGCTTCAATGACTGAGGTTATAGTTTGTTGGTTCTCAATAAGGTTTCTGATTCATACTTTTTCATTGTGAATAGATCATCACTTGAACATAAGTAATCATATGACAATATCTATGCATGTTGCTGTTATGAGAATAATCATGATGCCCTCATGTCCGTATTTTACTTTTATCGACGCCTCTACCTCTAAACATGGGGACATATTTATTGTTATCGGTTTTCGCTTGAGGACAAGCGAGATCTAAGCTTGGGGGAGTTGAAACGTCCATTTTGCATCATGCTTTTATATCGATATTTATTGCATTATGGGTTGTTATTTCACATTATGTCACAATACTTGGCTATTCTCTCTTATTTTACAAGGTTTACATAAGGAAGGAGAATGCCGGCAGCTGGAATTCTGGGCTGGAAAAGGAGCAAATATTAGAGACCTATTCTGCACAACTCCAAAAGTCCTGAAACTCCACGGAATATCTTATAATAAATAATGAAAAATCCTCGCCAAAGATGAAGACCAGGGGCCCCACACCCTTTCCACGAGGGTGGGGGCGCCCCCCCAGGGCGCGCCCCCTACCTCGTGGGCCCCCTGGTGGCTCTCCGATGACCATCTTCTCCTATATGAAGTCTTTCGTCGAGAAAAAAATAAGAAGCAACCTTTCGGGACGAAACTCGGCCGTCACGAGGCGGAACCTTGGCGGATCCAATCTAGAGCTCCGGGAGAGCTGTTCTGCCGGGGAAACTTCCCTCCCGGAGGGGGAAATCATCGCCATCGTCATCACCAACGCTCCTCTCATCGGGAGAGGGCAATATCCACCAACATCTTCATCAGCACCATCTCATCTCAAAATCCTAGTTCATCTCTTGTATCCAATTCTTGTCTCCAAGTCCGGGATTGGTGCTAGTAGGTTGCTAGTAGTGTTAATTACTCCTTGTAGTTGATGCTAGTTCGTTTAATTGGTGGAAGATCATATGTTCAGATCCTTTATGCATATTATTACCCCTCTGATTATGAACATGAATATGCTTTGTGAGTAGTTATGTTTGTTCCTGAGGACAAGGGAGAAGTCTTGATATTAGTAGTCATGTGAATTTGGTATTCGTTCGATATTTTGATAAGATGTATGTTGTCTAGCCTCTAGTGGTGTTATGTGAACGTCGACTACATAACACTTCACCATTATTTGGGCCTAGAGGAAGGCATTGGGAAGAAATAAGTAGATGATGGGTTGCTAGAGTGACAGAAGCTTGAACCCTAGTTTATGTGTTGCTTCGTAAGGGGCTGATTTGGATCCATATGTTGCATGCTATGGTTAGGTTTACCTTAATACTTTTGTTGTAGTTGCGGATCCTTGCAATAGAGGTTAATCATAAGTGGGATGCTTGTTCAAGTAATAACAGCACCCAATCACCGGTCCACCCACATGTCAAATTATCAAAGTACCGAACGCGAATCATATGAACGTGATGAAAACTAGCTTGACGATATTCCCATGTGTCCTCGGGAGCGCTTTTCCTTATATAAGAGTTCGTCCAGGCTTGTCCTTTGGTACAAAAAGGATTGGGCCACCTTGCTGCACTTTTTTTTAATTTTGTTACTTGTTGCTCGTTACAAATTATCTTATCACAAAACTATCTGTTACCACTTATTTCAGTACTTGCAGAGAATACCTTGCTGAAAACCGCTTATCATTTCCTTCTGCTCCTCGTTGGGTTCGACACTCTTACTTATCGAAAGGACTACGATAGATCCCCTATACTTGTGGGTCATCACCTTGCTGCCCCTACTGTCACTGGGAAAGGACACCGCAAGATTGACCCAAAGCTAAGCACTTCCCCCATTGCAAGAAAGATCAATCTAGTAGGCCAAATCAAACTAATAATTCGAAGAGACTTGCAAAGATAACCAATCATACATAAAAGAATTCAGAGAAGATTCAAATATTGTTCATAGATAAACTTGATCATAAACCCACAATTCATCGGTCTCAACAAACACACCGCAAAAGAAGATTACATCTAAAGAGAGAAGAAGCCATCTAGGTAATAAGTATGGACCTGAAGGTCTGAGGTAAACTACTCACACTTCATCGGAAGGGCTATGGTGTTGATGTAGAAGCCCTCTGTGATCGATGCCCCCTCCGGCGGAGCTCCGGAACAGGCCCCAAGATGGGATCTCATGGATACATAAAGTTACGGCGGTGGAATTAGGGTTTTGGCTCCGTATCTAATCGTTTGCGGTACGTAGGTATATATAGGAGGAAGGAGTACGTTGGTAGAGCAACAGGGGGGCCACGAGGGTGGAGGGCGCGCCTGGGGGGTAGGCGCGCTCCCCTACCTCGTGGCTTCCCTGTTGGTTGCTTGACGTAGGGTCCAAGTCTCCTGGATCATGTTCGTTCCGAAAATCACGTTCCCGAAGGTTTCATTTCGTTTGGACTCCGTTTGATATTATTTTTCTGCGAAACTCTGAAATAGGCAAAAAACAGCGATTCTGGGCTAGGCCTCCGGTTAATAGGTTAGTCCCAAAAATAATATAAAAGTGAATAATAAAGCCCAATAATGTCCAAAATGGGAGATAATATAGCATGGAGCAATCAAAAATTGTAGATACGTTGGAGACGTATCAGTATGTTACTCGCCCGAGATTTGATCATCGGTATCTCAATACCTAGTTCAATCTCGTTACCGGCAAGTCTCTTTACTCGTTCCGTAATACATCATCCTGCAACTAACTCATTAGTTACAATGCTTGCAAGGCTTAAGTGATGTGTATTACCGAGTGGGCCCAGAGATACCTCTCCGACAATCGGAGTGACAAATCCTAATCTCGAAATACGCCAACCCAACAAGTACCTTCGGAGACACCTGTAGAGCACCTTTATAATCACCCAGTTACGTTGTGACGTTTGGTAGCACACAAAGTGTTCCTCCGGTAAACGGGAGCTGCATAATCTCATAGTCATAGGAACATGTATAAGTCATGAAGAAAGAAATAGCAACATACTAAACGATCAAGTGCTAAGCTAACGGGATGGATCAAGTCAATCACATCATTCTCCTAATGATGTGATCCCGTTAATCAAATGACAACTCTTTGTCTATGGCTAGGAAACATAACCATCTTCGATCAACGAGCTAGTCAAGTAGAGGCATACTAGTGGCACTCTGTTTGTCTATGTATTCACACATGTATCATGTTTTCGGTTAATACAATTCTAGCATGAATAATAAACATTTATCATGATATAAGGAAATAAATAATAACTTTACTATTGCCTCTAGGGCATATTTCCTTCAGTCTCCCACATGCACTAGAGTCAATAATCTAGATTACACAGTAATGATTCTAACACCCATGGAGCCTTGGTGCTAATCATGTTTTGCTCGTGGAAGAGGCATAGTCAACGGGTCTGCAACATTCAGATCCGTATGTATCTTGCAAATCTCTATGTCTCCCACCCGGACTTGATCCCGGATGGAGTTGAAGCGTCTCTTGATGTGCTTGGTTCTCTTGTGAAATCTGGATTCCTTTGCCAAAGTAATTGCACCAGTATTGTCACAACAGATTTTCATTGGACTCGATGCACTAGGTATGACAACTAGATCGGATATGAACTCCTTCACCCAGACTCCTTCATTCGCTGCTTCCGAAGCAGCTATGTACTCTGCTTCACATGTAGATCCCGCTACGACGCTTTGTTTAGAACTACACCAACTCACAGCTCCACCGTTTATTAAAAACACGTATCCGGTTTGCGATTTAGAATCGTCCGGATCAGTGTCAAAGCTTACATCGACGCAACCATTTATGATGAGCTCTTTGTCACCTCCATAAACAAGAAACATATTCTTCGTCCTTTTTAGGTATTTCGGGATGTTCTTGACCACTGTCCAGTGATCCACTCCTGGATTACTTTGGTACCTCCCTGCTAAACTAATAGAAAGTCACACATCAGGTCTGGTACACAGCATTGCATACATGATAGAGCCTATGGCTGAAGCATAGGGAACATCTTTCATTTTCTCTCTATCTTCTGCAGTGGTCGGGCATTGAGTCTTACTCAACTTCACACCTTGTAACACAGGCAAGAACTCTTTCTTTGCTTGATCCATTTTGAACTTCTTCAAAACTTTGTCAAGGTATGTGCTTTGTGGAAGTCCAATTAAGCGTCTTGATCTATCTCTATAGATGTTGATGCCTAATATATAAGCAGCTTCACCGAGGTCTTTCATTGAAAAAACTCTTATTCAAATATCCTTTATGCCATCCAGAAATTCTATATCATTTCCAATCAACAATATGTCATCCACATATAATATCAGAAATGCTACAGAGTTCCCACTCACTTTCTTGTAAATACAGACTTCTCCAAAAGTCTGTATAAAACCATATGCTTTGATCACACTATCAAAACGTTTATTCCAATTTCGAGAGGCTTGCACCAGTCCATAAATGGATCGCTGGAGCTTGCACACTTTGTTAGCTCCCTTTGGATCTACAAAACCTTCCGGTTGCATCATATACAACTCTTCTTCGAGAAATCCATTCAGGAATGTAGTTTTGACATCCATTTGTCAAATTTCATAATTATAAAATACGGCAATTGCTAACATGATTCGAACAGACTTAAGCATCGCTACGGGTGAGAAGGTCTTATCGTAGTCAATCCCTTGAACTTGTCGAAAACCTTTTGCAACAAGTCGAGCTTTATAGACAGTAACACTACCATCAGCGTTAGTCTTCTTCTTGAAGATCCATTTATGGATGAAGTCTATTTTAAACCTTGAGTTCATAGAGATGGTCGTAATCAAACCCTGAACTCTGAATCCCTGAAATCGGTACCCTGTATTCAGTGATCCCGGTCAATCTCAACCCAAAATATGCTTGATGTTGTTTGGCGCACCAGGAAAAAGGCGATCCCGGTTGGGATCCCACACTACCCTCACTGACTATGTTGACCCACATGTCATACCTATATTCTTCACTCAACGGCTTAGCCCCGTAAGTAACTCCATTAAGAGGGAAAAACTGGGCACTCCGGTCCCAAGAGGATGCGGCTGTAGCCGGTCTCTTCGCCTGCTCCCGCTTGCATCAGCCATGCTACAGCCTCGACGGCGGGACAGGACCCTGCACCGCACCACACCAGTCTTCACCAACGACAGGGAAGAGATAAGTAGCGGCAGTGGTGCCCGTGTCGCGTGTTTTTCGACGCGATCAATCGATCTACAGCAGGCGTATATATATGTGCAGTTGGCTAGTGCAAAGCTAGCTACATACGGGTGCCTGTGTTTCGTAGCTAGGAAATCCATCCAGCTGCTTAGGCATAGCGTGTGCCTGTGCAAAGGCGGCGGCGAGACCGCGAGAGTACGTGCATATCGTCTATTTGTCTCTCGGCTGAAAGCAAATGGCTATAGCTGACTCGTACGTGCATCTGGTCGGTGTTAGCCCACAAAAAATTGCAGACTAGCTTGCTTTGCCGGGTACAGAGTGAAACAAGATCAAAGAGAATAGCTATGGTGGACACGAGCTGAACTAGATAAGCTGAACTTGCTTATATTCAGTGTACACACATATAGACTAGTACTTCATAAGCTAGCTATCCTACTACTCGATGCTTGAATCGCTAGTTGAATTGGACTGCTTACAACCGAAGGACCTGGGGTCCTTTTATAGGCCCGGATGGACATGCACAACATACACACACGAAGTTACCATGAAGGTGCACATCACTTGCGTGTGCTACTACGACTATGCTCAGCTCAGCCTTTTTTATCCTGCTAAAGGCTACTACTACTCTCCATCTCAGGCTTTTAACATCAGAAAAGCCTACATGCAACAACACTTGATGGAAAGCCTACATGCAACGACCTGTAGACTGGGTTTTGGTCGACAATCTCCCCCTCAACCCTGTCGAAGGGACTTGACGTCGAGGATCCCAACTTTGTCGCGCAGCTCCTGGAACCGAACGCGGCCAATAGCTTTTGTCAGGATGTCCGTCTTCTGCTCACCGGTCCTGATGAACTCTAGGATTACCGTGCCTTTCTCGACGCAGTCACATACGAAGTGATAGCGGAGATCGATGTGCTTGCTGCGGTTGTGAAGCATTGGATTCTTGTAGAGGGAAAATCGCCGATTTGTTGTCGACGAAGATGAGCGCAGGGGCGGTGTCCTGATTCAGCATCTCGTCAAGAAGGCAAGCCAACTAGATTCCCTGACATGCCGCTGTAGTTGCCGCGATGTACTCTACCTCGCATGAAGAAGCGGCGACAACCTTCTGCCTCACCGATTGCCAGCTGACGGGGCTATTCCCGAGAAGGAACAGTATGCCCGAGGTGCTCTTCCGGGAGTCCACATCACCAGCGTGGTCGGAGTCGCTGTATCCGACCAAGCTCTCGCCGTTGCCACGACGGTACACACATCCATGCATGAGCGTACCCGCGATGTACCGGAGCAGGTGCTTGACGGCAGCAAGGTGATCGCTTGCCGGGACTTCCATGAACCTACTCAGGTACCCGACAACGAACGTAATGTCCGGTCGGGTGTGCACGAGATACCTGAGGCTCTCGATGATGATGCAGTAGAGCGTAGCGTCCACCACCTTCTTGGAGCTATCCTTGCTGAGTTTCAGCCGTGCCTCCATTGGAGCATGCACGGCATGGCAGTCCTTCATGCCTGCCCGCTTGAGCATCTTCGCGGCGTAGGCCGCTTGCGTGATCGTGATGCGACCACCCTCCTGGTTCACCTCCAACCCGAGGTAGTACCGGAGCAGCCCAAGGTCGCTCATGCTGAAGAGATGATGCATCTCTCCCTTGATGCGTCGAACCTCTGATGGCCAGCAAGGAGCCGACCTCCAACCCGACGTACGTGCTCATCCTTTTTCACCTTGAACACCCACTTGAGCCCGATGGCTCGGTGCCCAGCAGGCAGTGTGGTGAGTGTCCAAGTGGCATTGTCGTTGAACCACGCCAGCTCATCCAGCATCGCGTGGCGCCAACAATCCTCTTGCTCGGCCTTCGCAAACATGGTCGGCTCCTCGCTGGCCATCAGATGCAAGACGTCGTCGTCATCAACGTCTTCTTCCTCGGGCTGTTGCGGTGTTGCCGCAGCCTCGCCGAGGAGATCACCCATGCATCGAAACCTGTGGGGGGCGCCAACGCTGTCATCGGCGTCGAACAGCTCCAACCTTGTTGTTGGCGGGGTCGCAAACTGCCTCCCGGGACCCACCTTGCTTGACGTCGGGGTGTCCGGGGACACCGTACCCGAGGATGGTGTTCTCGGGGTTGCAGTTCCCGGACCAACACCTCTCGGGCTTCTCGGGGTCTTGCTTCCCGGGGTTGTAGAGTACATCGGGTACTCCATAGTGAAGGAGCTACTTGTTGGGGCCTCCCCTGACGCCTCCCAAGTCCATCGCGCGTCTTTGTCAAAGATGACATCGTGTGAGACATGAACATGCTTTGAGAGGGGGTCGTACGTCTTGTACGCCTTAGAGCCCGTCTCGTAGCCCATGAACACCAACGGGGTGCTCCTGTCGTCGAGCTTCTTCAGCTGTGGGCGCGTCATCTTGACGTGCCCGATGCAGCCAAAGGTGCGGAGGAAGCGTACATCGGGCTTCCTCCCATACCACGCCTCGTAAGGTGTCTTGCCGTGGACGCTCCTTGTGAAGGAGCGGTTGAGGATGAAGACGGCCATGAGTATGGCCTCCCCCCCAATACATGCTCACCTACTTTGCCTTGAGCATGCAGTGTGCCATCCCAAGCACCGTCTGGTTCCTCCGTTCGACGACGCCATTCTACTGCGGCGAATAAGGGGCTGTGAGGTGACGCTGCACCCCTTTCTCGGTGCAGTGCTTGTAGAACGTGGCCGACGTGAACTTGCCGCCACAGTCCATGCGCAGCACACGCAGCTTGTGGCCGCACTCGACCTCGGCTGCCACTTGCTGCTTGACGATGGCTCGCTCCGCCTCGTCCTTGGAGGCGAGGAGCAGCACCCACATGAACCTGTTGTAGTCATCGACGAGCAGCAGGATGTAGTGACGCCCTCCTGGTGTTGCCGGGGTGATTGGCCCGCAGAGGTCCCCATGAACCAACTCCAGGGGTTTCTGCGCCCGATAGCGTGCCTTTTTGGGGAAGGGAAGGCGCCGCTGCTTCCCGGCAAGACACGCATCGCACAGCTCGTCGGCGTGCTCGATGTGAGGTAGCCCGTGAACGAGGTTGCCTCGCGCCATCTTCTGCAACCCGTCGAAGTGTTGGTGTCCTAGCCGGGCATGCCAACGCCACCCGTCGGAGACATGGCCCACGGCAAGGCACACATGATGCATGGGTCGAAAGAAGAGCTTGTAGAGGCGGTTTGCCGAACAGGTTACCTCGATGAGCAGCCTCTTCTGCTGGTCGCGCACGGTGAGAACACCACGGCGGATGCCGATGTCGAACTAGCCCTCGTCGAGCTGTCCGACACTCACGACGCTGCTCTTGAGCGCCGGGATGAAGTAGACGTCCATAAACGGCCTGTGATCACCCCCTTTGTCAGTGAAGACGACGGTCCCGTGCCCGTGGATCTCCACCATAGATCCGTCTATGAACCGCTCTTTCCCGGTGACTGAGTGGTCCAGCTCTGCAAACGCGTCGACCGAACCAGTCATGTGGTTCGTGGCGCCGATGTCGAGGAACCAACCCTCACTTTGCTTGCCTTCTGCAAGCATGGGTCTGGTCACGGCTCTCTCCTCGTTGAGGAAGACGTAGCTGCACGCACATGCCGTTGTCGGGGAGCCACCTCCCGTCAACAACGTGGACCCCAAACAGTTTGATGTCGGGGTGTGGCTGAGCTGAGTCTCCGTGTGCTCCTGCACAGAGTCAACAGTCGCCAGCATCATGGTCGGAGCATGGTCCGCCATATGCGTCATTGCCGTGCCAACTTGCGCAGCCTTGTCGGGTCCCGAGGTTGTCAGGGACACCGTCACCGGGGTGTGGCTCCCCCACACCCGAGCCTTCATCACCTCCTAGTCGACAGGCCCCGGGAACGTCGTTGTTGAGGTGTGGATTGTCACTAGAGTGATGGTTCCCGTGGACGGGCTCCGTGCCTCCTACACGGAATGGGTGGTTGTCGGGGCCGTGGTCGCGGGGGACGATGAGCTCTCCTGCTAGGGCTTGATAACCCACAAGTATAGGGGATCAATTGTAGCCTCTTTCGATAAGTAAGAGTGTCGAACCCAATGAGGAGCTAAAGGTAGAACAAATATTCCCTCAAGTTCTATCGACCACCTATACAACTCTACGCACGCTTAATGTTCGCTTTACCTAGAAGAAGTATGAAACTAGAAGTATTTTGTAGGTGTTTTTGGATAGGTTTGCAAGATAATAAAGAGCAGGTAAATAAAAAGTAGGGGCTGTTTAGATAAAGCAGCAATAAAGTTAGTATAGCGAGTGTGGAAAAGTGGTGGTAGGAGTTGCGAAATTGTCCCTAAGCAATTGACTACTTTACTAGACCGATAGCAAGTTTTATGTGGGAGAGGCCACTGCTAGCATGTCATCCCTGACATGGAATTCTATGCACTTATGATTGTAACTATTAGCAAGCGTCTGCAACTACTAACGTTCATTAAGGTAAAACCCAACCATAGCATTAAGATATATTGGTCCCCCTTCAATCCCATATGCATCAAATTCTATGCTAGGTTGAAGTTTCTGTCACTCTTGCCCTCCAATACATAGTCCTATCAATATAAAACTAACCCTATGGTGTGATCCACGCGCGCGCTCATATGATGGGCACTAAAGGATAGCAACATAACCACAAGCAAATTAAATCAATCATAGAAATTCATCAACCACCGATAGGACAACAAAAATCTACTCAGACATCATAGGATGGCAACACATCATTGGATAATAATATGAAGTATGAAGCACCATGTTCAAGTAGAGGGTACATCGGGTTGCATGAGAGTCGACCATGCTACGTCTTGAGCTTGCGTTGGTTTTCCCCGAAGAGGAAGGGATGATGCAGCAGAGTAGCGTAAGTATTTCCCTCAGTTTTTGAGAACCAAGGTATCAATCCAGTAGGAGGCCACGCTCAAGTCCCTCGTACCTGCACAAAACGATAGCTACTCGCAACCAACGTGATTAGGGGTTGTCAATCCCTTCACGGTCACTTACGAGAGTGAGATCTGATAGAAATAATATTTCTGGTATTTTTGGTATAAAGATGCAAAGTAAAAAGCAAAGCAAGATTAAAGTGATGGAGATTGATATGATGAGAATAGACCCGGGGGCCATAGGTTTCACTAGTGGCTTCTCTCAAGAGCATAAGTATTCTACGGTGGGTGAACAAATTACTGTTGAGCAATTGACAGAATTGAGCATAGTTATGAGAATATCTAGGCATGATCATGTATATAGGCATCACGTCCGTGACAAGTAGACCAAAACGATTCAGCATCTACTACTATTACTCCACTCATCGACCGCTATCCAGCATGCATCTAGAGTATTAAGTTAAAAACAGAGTAACGCCTTAAGCAAGATGACATGATGTAGAGAGATAAATTCATGCAATATGAAATAAACCCCATCTTGTTATCCTCGATGGCAACGATGCAATACGTGCCTTGCTGCCCCTTCTGTCACTGGGAAAGGACACCGCAAGATCGAACCCAAAGCTAAGCACTTCTCCCATGGCAAGAACTACCAATCTAGTTGGCCAAACCAAACGGATAATTAGAAGAGACTTGCAAAAATAACCAATCATTCATAAAAGAATTCAGAGAAGATTCAAATATTATTCATAGATAGACTTGATCATAAACCCACAATTCATCGATCTCAACAAACACACCGCAAAAAGAAGATTACATCGAATAGATCTCCACAAGAGAGGGGGAGAACTTTGTATTGAGATCCAAAAAGAGAGAAGAAGCCATCTAGCTACTAACTATGGACCCGAAGGTCTGAGGTAAACTACTCACACTTCATCGGAGAGGCTATGATGATGTAGAAGCCCTCCGTGATGACGGCCCTCTTCCGGCGGAGCTCCGGAACAGGCCCCAAGATGGGATCTCGTGGATACAGAAAGTTGCGGCGGTGGAATTAGATTTTTAGCTCCGTATCTGGTCGTTTGGGGGTATGTATGTATATATAGGAGGAAGAAGTATGTCGGTGGAGCATCGAGGGGCCCACGAGGCAGGGGGCGCGCCCTAGGGGGGCGCCCCCCACCCTCGTGACCGCCTCTCTGATGCCTTGGCATAGGGTCCAAGTCTCCTAGATCACGTTCGGTGAGAAAATCACGTTCCCGAAGGTTTCATTCCGTTTGATATTCCGTTTCTTCGAAACACTGAAATAGGCAAAAAAACAGATATTCTGGGCTGGGCCTCCGGTTAATAGGTTAGTCCCAAAAATAATATAAAAGTGGAAAATAAAGCCCAATATAGTCCAAAACAGTAGATAATATAGCATGGAGCAATCAAAAATTATAGATACGTTGGAGACGTATCAGGCATCCCCAAGCTTAATTCCTGCTCGTCCTCGAGTAGGTAAATGATAAAAAGAGAATTTTTGATGCGGAGTGCTACTTGGCATAATTTCAATGCAAATCTTCTTAATTGTGATATGAATATTTAGATTCGAAAGATTCAAGACAAAAGTTTATATTGATATAAAAATAATAATACTTCAAGCTTACTAACAAAGCAATTATGTCTTCTCAAAATAACATGGCCAGAGAAAGTTATCCCTACAAAATCATATAGTCTGGCTATGCTCTATCTTCACCACACAAAGTATTTAAATCATGCACAACCCCGATGACAAGCCAAGCAATTGTTTCATACTCTAACTTTTTCAAAACTTTTTCAATCTTCATGCAATACATGAGCGTGAGCCATGGATATAGCACTATAAGTGGAATAGAATGGTGGTTGTGGAGAAGACAAAAAGGAGAAGATAGTCTCACATCAACTAGGCGTATCAACGGGCTATGGAGATGCCCATCAATAGATATCAATGTGAGTGAGTAGGGATTGCCATGCAACGGATGCACTAGAGCTATAAGTATATGAAAGCTCAATAAGAAACTAAGTGGGTGTGCATCCAACTTGCTTGCTCATGAAGACCTAGGGCAATTTGAGGAAGCCCATCATTGGAATATGCAAGTCAAGTTCTATAATGTAAAATTCCCACTAGTATATGAAAGTGATAACATGAGAGACTCTCTACTATGAAGATCATGGTGCTACTTTGAAGCACAAGTGTGGTAAAAGGACATTAACATTGTCACTTCTCTCTTTTTCTCTCATTTTTTTATTTGGGCCTTTTCTCTTTTTTTATGGTCTCTTTTTATTTGGGCTTCTTTGGCCTCTTTTATTTATTTATTTTTATTTTTCATCCGGAGTCTCATCCCGACTTATGGGGGAATCATAGTCTCCATCATTCTTTCCTCACTTGGGAAAATGCTCTAATAATGATGATCATCACACTTTTATTTTTCTTACAACTCAATACTTAGAACAAAATATGACTCTATATGAATGCTTCCGCCGGTGTACCGGTATATGCAATATGACAATGATGAATGTGTCATGATAAACGGAATGGTGGAAAGTTGCATGGCAATATATCTCAGAATGGCTATGGAAATGCCATAATAGGTAGGTATGGTGGCTGTTTTGAGGAAGGTATATGGTGGGTGTATGATACCGGCGAAAAGTGCGTGATATTAGAGAGGCTAGCAAAGGTGGAAGGGTGAGAGTGCGTATAATCCATGGACTCAACATTAGTCATAAAGAACTCATATACTTATTGCAAAAATCTAGAAGTTATCAAAGCAAAGTATTACACGCATGCTCCTAGGGGGATAGATTGGTAGGAAAAGACCATCGCTCGTCCCCGACCGCCACTCATAAGGAAGATAATCAATAAATAAATCATGCTCCGACTTCATCACATAACGGTTCACCATACGTGCATGCTACGGGAATCACAAACTTTAACACAAGTATTCTTTAAATTCACAACTACTCAACTAGCATGACTTTAATATTATCACCTCCATATCTCAAAACAATTATCATGTTTCAATCTTTTCTTAGTATTCAACACACTCAAAAGAAAGTTTCACAAATCTTGAATACCAAGCATATTATTATTAAGCAAATTACCATGCTATTAAGGGACTCTCAAAATAATTTAAGTGAAGCATGAGAGATCAATAGTTTCTTTAAAACAAATCCACCACCGTGCTCTAAAAGTTCTAAGTGAAGCACATAGAGCAAAATTATAGCGCTCGAAAAATATAAGTGAAGCACATAGAGCAAAACTACTTAGCTCAAAAGATATAAGTGAAGCACATAGAGCAAAACTACTTAGCTCAATAGATATAAGTGAAGCTCATAGAGTATTCTATCAAATTTTAATTCATGTATGGCTCTATCAAAAAGGTGTGTACAGCAAGGATGATTGTGGCATACTAAGACACAAATAATACAAGACGCTCCAAGCAAAACACATATCATGTTGGCGAATAAAAATATAGCTCCAAGTAAATTACCGATGGAAGTGGACGAAAGAGGGGATACCTTCCGGGGCATCCCCAAGCTTTGACTTTTTGGTGTCCTTGGATTATCTTGGGGGTGCCATGGGCATCCCCAAGCTTAGGCTCTTGCCACTCCTTGTTCCATAATCCATCAAAAGAATTCACCCAAAACTTGAAAACTTCACAACACAAAACTTAAAGTAGAAAACTCGTGAGCTCCGTTAGCGAAAGAAAACAAAAGACCACTTCAAGGTACTGTAATGAACTCATTATTTATTTATATTGGTGTTAAACCTACTGTATTCCAACTTCTCTATGGATTATAAACTATTTTACTAACCATAGATTCATCAAAATAAGCAAACAACACACGAAAAACAGAATCTGTCAAAAACAGAACAGTCTGTAGTAATCTGTAGCTAGCGCAAGATCTGGAACCCCAAAAATTATAAAATAAATTTCTTGACGTGAGGAATTTACCTATTAATCATCTGCAAAAAGAATTAACTAAATATCACTCTTCAAATAAAAATGACAGCAGTTCTCGTGAGCGCTAAAGTTTCTGTTTTTTACAGCAAGTTCAACAAGACTTTCCCCAAGTCTTCCCAACGGTTCTACTTGGCACAAACACTAAGTAAACACAAAAAACACAACCTAAACAGAGGCTAAATAATTTATTTATTACTAAACAGGAGCTAAAAGCAAGTAATAAAAATAAAATTGGGTTGCCTCCCAACAAGCGCTATCGTTTAACGCCCCTAGCTAGGCATAAAAGCGAGGATAGATCTAGGTATTGCCATCTTTGGTAGGCAATTCTTCGATGAGGCATCTGTTTCCCTTAGGAATTTCTTTCTTTCTAGTGATTATTAAACTTTTAGGCACAAGATCGAAAAATTCATTTGTAGCAATCGGTTCCTTAATGATATCAAAAAGATTGGGATGAATACTTATAGATTTAAGATCCGCAGTTTTCTTAGATGATTCACCCTTATTTTTAGGAACATACAAAAGCTTGGAAATTTTAGTAGGAGGCCTTGGAGTATTCTTTATGGAAGAAAAAGCGGTTCCCAAGTTTGTAATGATACCCTCAAGTTTATCAATTCTAGTAGAATCTAAGTTCGTCTTCTCATTAACTATGGGTTCTTTTTCCTTAATATTTTTCAAAGTCATTCCTACCTTAGATCCATATTGAGTAATCTGATTGTGGATCTTTTTATCTAGATTTTCAATTGATTCAATAGTAGCAACTTTATTTTCAATAATTTCAAGTCTTTGCATAACATGCTCCAAAGTTAACATGGTTCCATTAACCAAAAGAGGTGGTGAGCCAAATAAATTTAGCATAGCATTATAAGAATCAAAAGTATGGCTACCCAAGAAGTTCCCTCCGGTAATGGTATCGAGGATATATCTATACCAAGGATTAACACCTACATAAAAATTGCGGAGAAGAAGTAAGGTAGATTGCTTCCTGGTAGATCTATTTTGAGCATTGCAAATTCTATACCAAGCATTTTTTAGTTTTGTCCCTCCCTTTGTTTAAAATTTAGAACTTCACTCTCGGGAGACAACGGAGAAGATATGAGACTAGCCATGACGACAAGCAAACAAACTAGCACACGAGCAAACAAGAGCAAATGGGCAAAAGAGGCAAATAGAGAGGGGGGATAGAGAGAGAGAGAGGGCGAATAAAACGGCAAGGGTGAAGTGGGGGAGAGGAAAACGAGAGGCAAATGGAAAATAATGTAATGCAAGAGATAGGGATTGTGATGGGTACTTGGTATGTTGACTTTTCACGTAGACTCCCCGGCAACGGCGCCAGAAATCCTTCTTGCTACGTCTTGAGCTTGCGTTGGTTTTCCCTGAAGAGGAAGAGATGATGCAGCAGAGTAGCGTAAGTATTTCCCTCAGTTTTTGAGAACCAAGGTATCAATCCAGTAGGAGACCACGCTCAAGTCCCTCATACCTACACAAAACGATAGCTACTCGCAACCAACGCGATTAGGGGTTGTCAATCCCTTCACGGTCACTTACGAGAGTGAGATCTGATAGATATAATATTTTTGGTATTTTTGGTATAAAGATGCAAAGTAAAAAGTAAATGCAAAGTAAAAAAGCAAAGCAAGATTAAAGTGATGGAGATTGATATGATGAGAATAGACCCGGGGGCCATAGGTTTCACTAGTGGCTTCTCTCAAGAGCATAAGTATTCTACGGTGGGTGAACAAATTACTGTTGAGCAATTGACAGAATTGAGCATAGTTATGAGAATATCTAGGCATGATCATGTATATAGGCATCACGTCCGTGACAAGTAGACCGAAACGATTCTGCATCTACTACTATTACTCCACTCATCGACCGCTATCCAGCATGCATCTAGAGTATTAAGTTAAAAACAGAGTAACGCCTTAAGCAAGATGACATGATGTAGAGAGATAAATTCATGCAATATGAAATAAAATCCATCTTATTATCCTTGATGGCAACGATGCAATACGTGCCTTGCTTCCCCTTCTGTCACTGGGAAAGGACACCGCAAGATCGAACCCAAAGCTAAGCACTTCTCTCATGGCAAGAACTACCAATCTAGTTGGCCAAACCAATCGGATAATTCGAAGAGACTTGCAAAGATAACCAATCATGCATAAAAGAATTCAGAGAAGATTCAAATATTATTCATAGATAGACTTGATCATAAACCCACAATTCATCGATCTCAACAAACACACCGCAAAAAGAAGATTACATCGAATAGATCTCCACAAGAGAGGGGGAGAACTTTGTATTGAGATCCAAAAAGAGAGAAGAAGACATCTAGCTACTAACTATGGACCCGAAGGTCTGAGGTAAACTACTCACACTTCATCGGAGAGGCTATGATGATGTAGAAGCCCTCCGTGATGACGGCCCTCTTCCGGCGGAGCTCCGGAACAGGCCCCAAGATGGGATCTCGTGGATATAGAAAGTTGCGGCGGTGGAATTAGGTTTTTGGCTCTGTATCTGGTCGTTTGGGGGTACGTATGTATATATAGGAGGAAGAAGTACGTCGGTGGAGCATCGAGGGGCCCACGAGGCAGGGGGCGCGCCCTAGGGGGGCGCCCCCACCCTCATGACCGCCTCTCTGATGCCTTAGCGTAGGGTCCAAGTCTCCTGGATCACGTTCGGTGAGAAAATCACGTTCCCAAAGGTTTCATTCCGTTTGGACTCCATTTGATATTCCGTTTCTTCGAAACACTGAAATAGGCAAAAAAACAGCAATTCTGGGCTGGGCCTCTGGTTAATAGGTTAGTCCTAAAAATAATATAAAAGTGGAAAATAAAGCCCAATATAGTCCAAAACAGTAGATAATATCGCATGGAGCAATCAAAAATTATAGATACGTTGGAGACGTATCAGACCACTGTAGATAGATGGGGGAAGGTGATGGAGATGTTGGTGAAGATGGCGGAGGTGTTGGTGTAGATTGCGGTTATGATGATGGCCCCCGGCGGCGTTCCGGCGCCACCGAAAGCGAGGGAGAGAGCCCCCCTCCTTCTTCTTCTTCTTCCTTGACCTTCTCCCTAGATGGGAGAAGGGTTTCCCCTCTGGTCCATGGTCTCCATGGCGTGGGAGGGGCGAGTGCCCCTCCGAGATTGGATATGTCTCTCTGTCTCTCTCTGTTTCTGCGTTCTCAGATTCTGCCCTTTCACCGTTTCTTATATTCCTGGAGATCCGTAACTCCGATTGGGCTGAAATTTTAACATGATCTTTATCCGGATATTAGCTTTCTTGCGGCTAAAGAAGGGCATC
Source organism: Triticum urartu (assembly GCF_056163025.1). Classification (NCBI taxonomy): domain Eukaryota; kingdom Viridiplantae; phylum Streptophyta; class Magnoliopsida; order Poales; family Poaceae; genus Triticum; species Triticum urartu. Next base: position 594,208,073 of record NC_141874.1, read on the forward strand.
AACTGCCTTATGGGGTGGCCACGAGGGCCCAGGGTGCGCCCCCTGCCTCGTGGCCCCCTCGGGCATCGTCTCGCGTTGATTTTTCTTCCAAAAAATCACATATATTCCAAAAAAAATCTCCGTCAGTTTTTATCCCGTTTGGACTCCATTTGATATGGATTTACTACGAAACAAAAAACATGCAACAAACAGGAATTGGCACTCGACACTGGATCAATATGTGAGTCCCCAAAAATAGTATAAAAAGTTGCCAAAAGTATATGAAAGTTGTATAATATTGGCATGGAACAATCAAAAATTATAGATATGACGGATACGTATCGGCATCCCCAAGTTTAATTCATGCTCGTCCTCGAGTAGGTAAATGATAAAAAAGATAATTTTTGATGTGGAATGCTATCTCACATAATCTTGATCATATATCTAATCATGGCATGAATATTAAGACACGAGTGATTCAAAGCAATAGTCTATCATTTGACATTAAGACAATAATACTTCAAGTATACTAACCAAGCAATTATGTCTTATCAAAATAACATAGCCAAAGAAAGCCCATCCCTACAAAATCATATAGTCTGGCTATGCTCCAGCTTCACCACACAAAGCATTCAAATCATGCACAACCCCGATGACAAGCCAAGCAATTGGTTCATACTTTTTAACGCGCTTCAGCCTTTTCAACCCTAACGCAATACATGAGCGCAAGCCATGGACATAGCACTATGGGTGGAATAGAATATGATGATGGAGGTTGTGTGGAGAAGACAAAAAAGGAGAAAGTCTCACATTGACGCGACTAATCAACGGGCTATGGAGATGCCCATCAATTGATGTCAATGTGAGGAGTAGGGATTGCCATTCAACGGATGCACTAGAGCTATAAGTGTATGAAAGCTCAAACTGGAAACTAAGTGGGTGTGCATCCAACTTGCTTGCTCATGAAGACCTCAGGCATTTGAGGAAGCCCATCGTTGGAATATACAAGCCAAGTTCTATAATGAAAATTCCCACTAGTATATGGAAGTGATAACTCAAGAGACTCTCTATATGATGAACATGGTGCTACTCTGAAGCACAAGTGTGGTAAAAGGATAGTAGCATTGTCCCTTGCTACGTCTTGAGCTTGCGTTGGTTTTCCCCGAAGAGGTAGGGATGATGCAGCAGAGTAGCGTAAGTATTTCCCTCAGTTTTTGAGAACCAAGGTATCAATCCAGTAGGAGGCCACGCTCAAGTCCCTCGTACCTGCACAAAATGATAGCTACTCGCAACCAACGCAATTAGGGGTTGTCAATCCCTTCATGGTCACTTACGAGAGTGAGATCTGATAGATATAATATTTTTGGTATTTTTGGTATAAAGATGCAAAGTAAAAAGTAAAGGCAAAGTAAAAAAGCAAAGCAAGATTAAAGTGATGGAGATTGATATGATGAGAATAGACCCGGGGGCCATAGGTTTCACTAGTGGCTTCTCTCAAGAGCATAAGTATTCTACGGTGGGTGTACAAATTACTGTTGAGCAATTAACAGAATTGAGCATAGTTATGAGAATATCCAGGCATGATCATGTATATAGGCATCACGTCCGTGACAAGTAGACCGAAACGATTCTGCATCTACTACTATTACTCCACTCATCGACCGCTATCCAGCATGCATCTAGAGTATTAAGTTAAAAACAGAGTAACGCCTTAAGCAAGATGACATGATGTAGAGAGATAAATTCATGCAATATGAAATAAACCCCATCTTGTTATCCTCGATGGCAACGATGCAATACGTGCCTTGCTGCCCCTTCTGTTACTGGGAAAGGACACCGCAAGATCGAACCCAAAGCTAAGCACTTCTCCCATGGCAAGAACTACCAATCTAGTTGGCCAAACCAAACGGATAATTCGAAGAGACTTGCAAAGATAACCAATCATACATAAAAGAATTCAGAGAAGATTCAAATATTATTCATAGATAGACTTGATCATAAACCCACAATTCATCGGTCTCAACAAACACACCGCAAAAAGAAGATTACATCGAATAGATATCCACAAGAGAGGGGGAAAACTTTCTATTGAGATCCAAAAAGAGAGAAGAAGCCATATAGCTACTAACTATGGACCCGAAGGTCTGAGGTAAACTACTCACACTTCATCGGAGAGGCTATGATGATGTAGAAGCCCTCCGTGATGACGGCCCTCTTCTGGCGGAGCTCCGGAACAGGCCCCAAGATGGGATCTCGTGGATACAGAAAGTTGCGGCGGTGGAATTAGGTTTTTGGCTCCGTATCTGGTCGTTTGGGGGTACGTATGTATATATAGGAGGAAGATGTACGTCGGTGGAGCATCGAGGGGCCCACGAGGCAGGGGGGCGCGCCCCCCACCCTCGTGACCGCCTCTGATGCCTTGGTGTAGGGTCCAAGTCTCTTGGATCACGTTCGGTGAGAAAATCACGTTCCCGAAGGTTTCATTCCGGTTGGACTGCGTTTGATATTCCGTTTCATCGAAACACTGAAATAGGCAAAAAAACAGCAATTCTGGGCTAGGCCTCCGGTTAATAGGTTAGTTCCAAAAATAATATAAAAGTGGAAAATAAAGCCCAATATAGTCCAAAACAGTAGATAATATAGCATGGAGCAATCAAAAATTATAGATACATTGGAGACGTATCATCCCTTCTCTCTTTTTCTCTCTTTTTTGGCCTTTCTCTTTTTTTTCTTTACTGTTTTTTGGTCAGGAGTCTCATCCCAACTTGTGGTGGAATCATAGTCTCCATCATCCTTTCCTCACTGGGACAATGCTCTAATAATGATGATCATCACACTTCTTTTTACTTACAACTGAAGAATTACAACTCGATGCTAGAAGAAAATATGACTCTATGTGAATGCCTCCGGCGGTGTACCAGGATATGCAATGACTCAAGAGTGACATGTATGAAAAAATTATGAACGGTGGCTTTGCCACAAATACGATGTCAACTACATGATCATTCAATGCAATATGACAATGATGAAGCGTGTCATAGCAAACGGAACGGTGGAAAGTTGCATGGCAATATATCTCGGAATGGCTATGGAAATGCCATAATAGGTAGGTATGGTGGCTGTTTTGAGGAAGGTATATGGTGGGTTTATGGTACTGGCGAAAGTTGTGCGGTACTAGAGAGGCTAGAAATTGTGGAAGGGTGAGGGTACGTATAATCCATTGACTCAACATTAGTCATAAAGAACTCACATACTTATTGCAAAAATCTATTAGTTATCGAAGCAAAGTACTACACGCATGCTCCCAGGGGGATAGATTGGTACGAAAAGACCATCGCTCGTCCCCGACCGCCACTCATAAGGAAGGCAATCAATAAATAAATCATGCTCTGACTTCATCACATAACGGTTCACCATACGTGCATGCTACGGGAATCACAAACTTCAACACAAGTATTTCTCAAATTCACAACTAGTCAACTAGCATGACTCTAATATCACCATCTCCATATCTCAAAACAATCATCAAGTATCAAACTTCTCTTAGTATTCCATGCACTTATATGAAAGTTTTTATCATTGCCATGTTGTTCTAAAGGACTCACAAAATAATATAAGTGAAGCATGAGAGATCAATTATTTCTATAAAATAAAACCACCGACGTGCTCTAAAAGATATAAGTGAAGCAGTAGAGCAAAAACTATAAAGCTCAAAAGATATAAGTGAAGCACATAGAGTATTCTAATAAATTCCAATTCATGTGTGTCTCTCTCAAAAGGTGTGTACAATAAGGATTATTGTGGTAAACTAAAAGAGCGAAGACTCAAATCATACAAGACGCTCCAAGCAAAACACATATCATGTGGCGAATAAAAATATAGCTCCAAGTAAAGTTACCGATGAACGAAGACAAAAGAGGGGATGCCTTCCGGGGCATCCCCAAGCTTAGCCTTTTGGTGTCCTTGTATTTTACCTTGGGGTGCCATGGGCATCCCCAAGCTTAGGATCTTGCCACTCCTTGTTCCATAATCCATCAAATCTTTACCCAAAACTTGAAAACTTCACAACACAAAACTTAACAAAAGAATCTTGTGAGCTCCGTTAGCGAAAGAAAACAAAACACCACTTCAAGGTACTGTAATGAACTCATTCTTTATTTATATTGGTGTTAAACCTACTGTATTCCAACTTCTCTATGGTTTATAAACTCTTCTACTAGCCATAGATTTATTAAATTAAGCAAACAACACACGTAAAACAGAATAGTCTGTACTAATCTGTAGCTAACGCAAACTTCTGGAACCCCAAAAATTCTAAAATAAATTTCTGGCCGTGAGTAATTTATCAATTAATCATCTGCAAAAAGAATTAACTAAATATCACTTTCCAAATAAAAATGGCAGAAGTTCTCGTGAGCGCTAAAGTTTCTGTTTTTTACAGCAAGATTAACAAGACTTTCCCCAAGTCTTCCCAACGGTTCTACTTGACACAAACACTAATTAAACACAAAAAACACAACCAAAAAAGAGGCTAGATAAATTATTTATTACTAAACAGGAGCAAAAATCAAGGAATAAAAATAAAATTGGGTTGCCTCCCAACAAGTGCTATCGTTTAACGCCCTTAGCTAGGCATAAAAGTGAAGATAGATCTAGGTATTGCCATCTTTGGTAGGCAATCCATAAGTGGCTCTCATGATAGTTTCATATGGAAATTTAACTTTCTTTCTAGGGTAGTGTTCCATGCCTTTCCTTAACGGAAATTGGAATTTAATTTCCCTTCCTTCATTTCAATAATTGCACCAATCGTTCTAAGGAAAGGTCTACCAAGAATAATAGGACATGAAGGATTGCAATCTTTATCAAGAACAATGAAATCTGCGGGCACATAATTCCTATTTGCAACAATAAGAACATCGTTAATCTTTCCCATAGGTTTCTTAATAGTGGAATCCGCAAGGTGCAAGTTTAGAGAACAATCACCAAATTCACGGAAACCTAGCAAATCACACAAAGTTTTTGGAATCGTGGAAACACTAGCACCTAAATCACACAAAGCATAGCATTCATGATCTTTAATTTTTATTTTTATTGTAGGTTCCCACTCATCATAAAGTTTTCTAGGGATAGAAACTTCCAACTCAAGTTTTTCTTCATAGGATTGCATCAAAGCATCAACGATATGTTTAGTAAAAGCTTTATTTTGACTATAAGCATGAGGAGAATTTAGCACGGATTGCAACAAGGAAATGAAATCTATCAAAGAGCAATTATCATAATTAAATTCTTTGAAATCCAAGATGGTGGGTTCGTTGCTATTTAAAGTTTTAACCTCTTCAATCCCACTTTTAACAATTTTTGCATCAAGATCTAAAAACTCCGAATTTTTGGGACGCCTTCTAACTAAAGTTGACTCATCTCCAGTCCCATCATTATCAAGATTCATATTGCAAAACAAAGATTTAATAGGGGACACATCAATCACTTTTAGATCTTCATCCTTATTATCATGAAAACTAGAAGAACATGCTTTTACAAAGCAATCTTTCTTAGCACGCATCCTAGCGGTTCTTTCTTTGCACTCATCAATGAAAATTATCATGGCTTTGAGAGACTCATTAATATCATGCTTAGGTGGAGTAGATCTAAGTTTCAAACAACCAACATCAAGAGAAATTCTATCCACGTTCCTAGCCAACTCATCAATCTTAAGCAATTTTTCTTCAATCAAAGCATTGAAACTCTTTTGCGAAGTAATAAATTCTTTAATACTAGATTAAAAATCAGAGGGCATCTTATTATAATTTCATTAGAATTGTTGTAGGAATTACCATAATTATTAGAGGAATTACTAGGAAACGGCCTAGAATTAAAATTACCTCTATACGCGTTATTACCAAAATTGTTCCTACCAACAAAATTCACATCCATAGATTCATTATTATTCTCAATCAAAGTAGAAAAAGGCATATCATTAGGATCAGTAGGAGCACTCTTAATAGGAAACAATTTCATAAGTTCATCCATCTTTCCACTCAAAACATTAATCTCTTCGATTGCATGCACTTTTTTACTAGTAGATCTTTCCGTGTGCCATTGAGAATAATTAACCATAATATTATCTAGGAGTTTGGTAGCTTCTCCTAAAGTGACTTCCATAAAAGTGCCTCCCGCGGCCAAATCTAAAAGATTTCTAGAAGCAAAAATTCAATCCGGCATAAATTTTTTGTATAATCACCCATAAAATCAACCCATGTGTAGGGCAATTACGTATCATTAATTTCATCCTCTCCCAAGCTTGTGCAACATGTTAATGATCAAGTTGCTTAAAATTCATAATATTTTTTCTAAGAGAGATGATCTTAGCGGGAAGAAAATACTTATAGATAAAAGCATCTTTGCACTTATTCCATGAATCAATACTATTTTTAGGCAAAGACGAAAACCAAGCTTTAGCACGATCTCTAAGTGAAAACGGAAATAGCTTAAGTTTAACAATATCATTATCCACATCTTTATTCTTTTGCATATCACACAAATTAACAAAGTTGTTTAGATGGGAAGCGGCATCTTCACTAGGAAGGCCAGAAAATGGATCTTTCATGACAAGATTCAGCAAAGCAGTATTAATTTCACAAGATTCAGCATCGGTAAGAGGAGCAATCTGAGTGCTAATAAAATCATTATTGTTGGTATTGGCAAAGTCACACAATTTAGTATTATCTTGAGCCATCGTGACAAGCAAGCAATCTAACACACAAGCAAACAAGAAACAGGCAAAAGAGGCAAACTGAAAAAGAGAAGGGGAACGGAAAAGAGAGGGCGAATAAAACGGCAAGGGCGAAGTAGGGGAGAGGAAAACGAGAGGCAAATGGAAAATAATGTAATGCGAAGGAGAAGAGTTGTGATGGGTACTTGGTATGTCTTGACTTGGCGTAGATCTCCCCGGCAACGGCGCCAGAAATGGCTAGTTGTCGGGAGATCAAATCTTGACTTGACTTTGCGTAAGCCTCCCCGGCAACGGCGCCAGAAATAGGTCTTGATAACCCACAAGTATAGGGGATCAATTGTAGCCTCTTTCGATAAGTAAGAGTGTCGAACCCAATGAGGAGCTAAAGGTAGAACAAATAATCCCTCAAGTTCTATCGACCACCGATGCAACTCTACGCACGCTTAACGTTCTCTTTACCTAGAACAAGTATGAAACTAGAAGTACTTTGTAGGTGTTTTTGGATAGATATGCAAGATAATAAAGAGCACATAAATAAAAAGTGGGGGCTGTTTAGATAAAGAAGCAATAAAGTTAGTATAGCGAGTGTGGAAAAGTGGTGGTAGGAGTTGCGAAATTGTCCCTAAGCAATTGACTACTTTACTAGACCGATAGCAAGTTTTATGTGGGAGAGGCCACTGCTAGCATGTCATCCCTGACTTGGAATTCTATGCACTTATGATTGGAACTATTAGCAAGCATCCGCAACTACTAACGTTCATTAAGGTAAAACCCAACCATAGCATTAAGATATATTGGTCCCTCTTCAATCCCGTATGCATCAATTTCTATGCTAGGTTGAAGTTTCTGTCACTCTTGCCCTCCAATACATAGTCCTATCAACATACAACTAACCCTATGGTGTGATCCACGCGCGCGCTCATATGATGGGCACCAAAGGACAGCAACATAACCACAAGCAAATTAAATCAATCATAGCAATTCATCAACCACCGATAGGACAACGAAAATCTACTCAGACATCATAGGATGGCAACACATCATTGGATAATAATATGAAGCATAAAGCACCATGTACAAGTAGAGGGTACAGCGGGTTGCGGGAGAGTGGACCACTGTAGATAAATGGGGGAACGTGATGGAGATGTTGGTGAAGATGGCGGAGGTGTTGGTGTAGATTGCAGTGATGATGATGGCCCCCGACGGCGTTCCGGCGCCACCGGAAGCGAGGGGGAGAGAGCCCCCTCCTTCTTCTTATTCCTTGACGTTCTCCCTACATGGTAGAAGGGTTTCCCCTCTGGTCCATGGTCTCCATGGCGTGGGAGGGGCGAGAGCCCCTCCGAGATTGGATCGGTCTCTCTGTCTCTCTGTTTCTGCGTTCTCAGATTCTTCCCTTTCACCGTTTCTTATATTCCCGGAGATCCATAACTCCGATTGGGCTGAAATTTTAACACAAGCTCTATCTGGATATTAGCTTTATTGCGGCGAAATAAGGGCATCAAACGCCTTATGGGGTAGCCGCAAGGGCCCAGGGCATGCCTGACCCCCTGGGGCGCGCCCCCTGCCTCGTGGCCCCCTCGGGCATCGTCTCGCGTTGATTTTTCTTCCCAAAAATCACATATATTCCAAAAAAATCTTCGTCAGTTTTATCCTATTTGGACTCCGTTTGATATGGATTTACTACGAAACAAAAAACATGCAATAAACATGAACTGGCACTGGGCACTGGATTAATATGTTAGTCCCCAAAAATAGTATTAAAAGTTGCCAAAAGTATATGAAAGTTGTATAATATTGGCATGGAACAATCAAAAATTATAGATACGACGGAGACGTATCAGGGCCCGACTCTTGCCAGCATCATTGCCGGCACGCCGGCCACGTCAGCCTGGACGAGGTTTGCCGTTGCCGCGGCTGCCTCGTCGGCTTTCCTCCTGTGAAAATCCCGGATCCAATGACCCGGCATGTTGCAGTAGCGGCACTTGCCACCGTTTCTAGTGCCTCGCTCTCCTGGCTTGGCTTGCGACCGCGGTTTCCGTCGCCACTCTGGGAACGGCCTCCGCCTCTGCCGTGACCTCTGCTTCCCGTGGGGGCGCCTCCCCCACTGCCGGAAGAGCCGTCGCGGTCGCGCTACTGAAGCTACACATCCCACTTCTCCCTAGTGAGCAGTAGTTCGCCGCTAGCACGGTTGTCATCTTCGTCGCCGCGCTCCTCGACGACCTTTAGCCGTCCTACCAGCTCCTCGATCGTCATGGTGGAGAGATCCACCAAACTCTTGATGGAACAGGCCAGTTGCTTGTACTGCCTCGGGAAGACACGGAGGAACTTGAGAATCACCATCCTGTTGTCGATGTGATCTCCGAGCGTGATGTCTACTACACAACCTTCTTATTGTAGACGTTGTTGGGCCTCCAAGTGCAGAGGTTTGTAGAACAGTAGCAAATTTCCCTCAAGTGGATGACCTAAGGTTTATCAATCCATAGGAGGCGTAGGATGAAGATGGTCTCTCTCAAGCAACCCTGCAACCAAATAACAAAGAGTCTCTTGTGTCCCCAACACACCCAATACAATGGTTAATTGTATAGGTGCACTAGTTCGGCGAAGAGATGGTGATACAAGTGGTATATGGATAATAGATATGGGTATTTGTAATCTGAAATTATAAAAACAGCAAGGTAATGAATGATAAAAGTGAGCGTAAACAGTATTGCAATGATAGAAAACAAGGCCTAGGGTTCATACATTCGCTAGTGCAAGTTCCCTCAACAATAATAACATAATTGGATCATATAACTATCCCTCAACATGCAACAAAGAGTCACTCCAAAGTCACTAATAGCAGAGAACAAACGAAGAGATTACGGTAGGGTACGAAACCACCTCAAAGTTATTCTTTCCAATAAATCCATTGGGTTATTCCTATAAGTGTCGCAAACAGCCCTAGAGTTCGTACTAGAATAACACCTTAAGACACAAATCAACCAAAACCCCAATGTCACCTAGATACTCCAATGTCACCTCAAGTATCCGTGGGTATGATTGTACGATATGCATCACACAATCTCAGATTCATCTATTCAACCAACACATAGAACCTCAAAGAGTGCCCCAAAGTTCCTACCAGAGAATCACGACGAAAACGTGTGCCAACCCCAATGCGTAGGTTCATGGGCGAAACCCGCAAGTTGATCACCAAAACATACATCAAGTGAATCACGTGGTATCCCATTGTCACCACAGATACGCACGGCAAGACATACATCAAGTGTTCTCAAATCTTTAAAGACTCAATCTGATAAGATAAATTCAAAGGGGAAACACAATCCATTACAAGAGAGCAGAGGGGGAGAAACATCATAAGATCCAACTATAATAGCAAAGCTCGCGATACATCAAGATCGTACCACCTCAAGAACACGAGAGAGAGAAAGAGAGATCAAACACATAGCTACTAGTACATACCCCCAGCCCCGAGGGAGAACTACTCCCTCCTCGTCATGGAGAGCATCGGGATGATGAAGATGGCCACCGGAGAGGGATTTCCCCCTCCGGCAGGGTGCCGGAACGGGTCTAGATTGGCTTTCGGTGGCTACGGAGGCTTCTGGCGGCGGAACTCCCGATCTATTGTGCTCTCTGATGTTTTTAGGGTATATGGAGATATATAGGCGGAAGAAGTACGTCAGGGGGGCCATGAGGGGCCCACGAGGGTGGAGGGCGCGCCCAGGGGGGTGGGCGCGCCCCCTACCTTGTGGCCTCCACTACTACAGGATTGATCTATTGTAACACGTTGATGTGCTACTACAGCTTAGATATTGTGTTACTGAAGCGCACAGTAACACACTTTTGTATGTGTTCCTGTAGGCTATGTTACTACGTGGTGCCTATTGTAGCACATAAGAGTTGTTCCTATTTATGTATTTAAACGTGTTACTATTGTATTGTTGCAACACACGCCACATGTGTTACCGAAGGCCCTGGTAACACTTATTTTAAACTATAGTCACACACTTTGTAACATGATTTTCCTGGTGTAGCAACATGGTTAGTAATACGCTTTAACAAAACTGCAACACAATTATTAATGATTCACAATAATTACAATAGGACTTTGTAACACGTTTTGATATTTCAGCAACATATTTTCTTTATTGTAGCAACGCAACAGTAACAATTTTTTTGTATATATTGTAACATCTCTAGTGGTGATTGGTAGCCAACCTAGTAACACGTAACCCGACATGGTTAGTCCAATGTGCTATTGCAACCATTTTTTATGAACTATTGTATCAATAAATTTTTGTTTTTATACTTCCTCATAGTGAAAATTGATAAGCATATGACACACAGTGTATAATAATAAAAAGGCCATGGACATAAAGCTTGCATATATGCACGAGGATATAAAATATCAATATGGTCCATGCCATTCCATAGCATTTGTAACAATAAACATATAGAAGATCCATATTTTAGGAAAAAATACATTTCTCAACCCATTAATGTAAACTATATTATGCGAAAGATTTCCTATCACTGAAACCATGTGACACCCCTATTCATGTTCACTAGATTGTTCCCCTCGAATATTTCTTGCATCAATATGTCATATTTGCATCTCGATTCCTCATAAGCAAAAGCATCCGAATCAACTCAACCACTGAACCTCTCAATCTGTAAAAAAATCAGTTACAACTACATTAAGTATATCATAAATTACAAACACACACAGTACAAAGCACAAAACTTTGAGTTTGCACTCTCATCCAGTCTTAGAAAATAGGGTCATACGTACCCACGTATAGGGATTTTTTTGAATTTTGTACAGGGAAACATCTATTTTAGAAGAACTTACATGAAACAGTGAGCTGCTAGTTTGAGTCCTACCTTCTGTGGGCTTTGGTAGCTGGGCTACGCTAATTGTTTAATCCTAATATATCCCGCCAGTAAGCAAACACGCATCCTCTAAACTTCTATATGTAGCTAACATGTGAATGGCATAAGCCCATCACTAATAGCTCAGAGGCCACGTGCTACGATGAGATCGACCTAAGAATTGATCGCATGCATCTTGCAACAAGTCTTCTCATGACAAGAAAGAAAAATTCAGTCCAATATTATTACGTGTGTAACATTTACCTATGTAGATCACCCATGTGTTACAAACTTGTAACACAACATTGCATATCATATATGTGTTACAATCTTGTAACACTCTCTCAACCAGCATAAATAATGTGTTACAACACTATAACACATTCGACGCATGTGGAATATGTGTTACAACATTGTAACACTTCCCGTAGAATGTGTTACAACTTAGGTGTGGACACAAATGTTGTGTTACCGGGATTTCAACCAGTAACACATGTTTTCTTGTGTTACCGGGATGTGTTACCAAAGCTAATTCATGTAGTAGTGCTCCTCGAAGCTTCCCTTACATGCACTTCAAGTCTTCTCGGCTTGTTTCCTTCCAAAAATGAGTTCCGTGAAGTTTCAGGTCAATTGGACTCCGTTTGATTTTCCTTTTCTTCAAAACCCTAAAACAGGCAAAAAACAGCAATTTCGAGTTGGGCCTCCGGTTAATAGGTTAGTCCCAAAAATAATATAAAAGTGGATAATAAAGCCCAATAATGTCCAAAACAGTATATAATATAGCATGGAGCAATCAAAAATTATAGATACGTTGGATATGTATCAAGCATCCCCAAGCTTAATTCCTGCTCGTCCTCGAGTAGGTAAATGATAAAAACAGAATTTTTGATGCGGAGTGCTACTTGGCATAATTTCAATGTAATTCTTCTTAATTGTGGCATGAATATTCAGATCTGAAAGATTCAAGACAAAAGTTCATATTGACATAAAAATAATAATACTTCAAGCATACTAACTAAGCAATTATGTCTTCTCAAAATAACATGGCCAAAGAAAGCTATCCCTACAAAATCATATAGTCTGGCTATGCTCCATATTCACCACACAAAATATTTAAATCAAGCACAACCCTGATGACAAGCCAAGCAATTGTTTCATACTTTTGATGTTCTCAAACCTTTTCAATCTTCACGCAATACATGAGCGTGAGCCATGGACATAGCACTATAGGTGGAATAGAATGGTGGTTGTGGAGAAGACAAAAAGGAGAAGATAGTCTCACATCAACTAGGCGTATCAACGGGCTATGGAGATGCCCATCAATAGATATCAATGTGAGTGAGTAGGGATTTCCATGCAATGGATGCACTAGAGCTATAAGTATATGAAAGCTCAAAAAGAAACTAAGTGGGTGCGCATCCAACTTGCTTGCTCATGAAGACCTAGGGCAATTTGAGGAAGCCCATCATTTGAATATACAAGCCAAGTTCTATAATGAAAGATTCCCACTAGTATATGAAAGTGATAACATGAGAGACTCCCTACTATGAAGATCATGGTGCTACTTTGAAGCACAAGTGTGGTAAAAGGATAGTAACATTGTCCCTTCTCTCTTTTTCTCTCATTTTTTTTATTTGGGCCTTTTCTCTTTTTTATGGCCTCTTTTCTTTCTCTTTTTTTATTCGGGCTTCTTTGGCCTCTTTTATTTATTTTTCGTCCGGAGTCTCATCCCGACTTGTGGGGGAATCATAGTCTCCATCATCCTTTCCTCACTGGGACAATGCTCTAATAATGATGATCATCACACTTTTATTTACTTACAACTCGATTCTTAGAACAAAATATGACTCTATATGAATGCCTCCGGCGGTGTACCGGGATGTGCAATGACTCATGAGGTACATGTATGAAAGAATTATGAACCATGGTTTGCCACAAATACGATGTCAACTACATGATCATGCAAAGCAGTATGACAATGATGGAGCGTGTCATAATGAACGGAACGGTGGAAAGTTGCATGGCAATATATCTCGGAATGGCTATGGAAATGCCATAATAGGTAGGTATGGTGGCTGTTTTGAGGAAGGTATATGGTGGGTGTATGATACCGGCGAAAGTTGCGCGGTACTAGAGAGGCTAGCAATGGTGGAAGGGTGAGAGTGCGTATAATCCATGGACTCAACATTAGTCATAAAGAACTCACATACTTATTGCAAAAATCTATTAGTTATCGAAACAAAGTACTACACGCATGCTCCTAGGGGGATAGATTGGTAGGAAAAGACCATCGCTCGTCCTCGACCGCCACTCATAAGGAGGACAATCAATAAATAAATCATGCTCCGACTTCATCACATAACGGTTCACGATACGTGCATGCTACGGGAATCACAAACTTCAACACAAGTATTTCTCAAATTCACAACTACTCAACTAGCATGACTCTAATATCACCATATCCATATCTCAAAACAATCATCAAGCATCAAACTTCTCTTAGTATTCAATACTCTATATGAAAGTTTTTACTATTCTTGGATGCCTAGCATATTAGGATTATTTAAGAAAATTACCATGCTATTTAAAACTCTCAAAATGATATAAGTGAATCATGAGAGTTCATCTATTTCTATAATACCACCACCGTGCTCTAAAAAGACATAAGTGAAGCACTAGAGCAAACGACAAACTACTCTAAAACATATAAGTGAAGATCAATGAGTAGTCGAATAATTATGCAACTATGTGAAGACTCTCTAACATTTAAGATTTTCAGATCTTGGTATTTTATTCAAACAGCAAGCAAAACATAATGAAATAAAATGACGCTCCAAGCAAAACACATATCATGTGGCGAATAAAAATATAGCTCCAAGTAAAGTTACCGATGACGAAGACGAAAGAGGGGATGCCTTCCGGGGCATCCCCAAGCTTAGGCTCTTGTCTATCCTTGAATATTACCTTGGGGTGCCTTGGGCATCCCCAAGATTAGGCTCTTGCCACTCCTTATTCCATAGTCCATCGAATCCTTACCCAAAACTTGAAAACTTCAGGACACAAAACTTAACAGAGAACTCGTAAGCTCCGTTAGTATAAGAAAGAAAATCACCATCAAGGTACTGTAATTAACTCATTCTTTATTTATATTGGTGTTAAACCTAATATATTCCAACTTATCTATAGTTTATAAACTATTTTACTAGCCATAGATTCATCAAAATAAGTAAACAACACATGAAAAACAGAATCTGTCAAAAACAGAACAGTCTGTAGTAATCTGAATCAAACGTATACTTCTGTAACTCATAAAATTCTCAAATAAATTTATGGACCTGATTAATTTATCTATTAATCATATGCAAAAAGAATTAACTAAATATCACTCTCCAAATAAAAATGGCAGCAATTCTCGTGAGCGCTAAAGTTTCTGTTTTTACAGCATGATCTACAAGACTTTCCCCAAGTCTTCCCAAAGGTTCTACTGGGCACAAACACTAATTAAAAGCATAAAACCACATCTAAACAGAGGCTAGATAAATTATTTATTACTAAAGGGAACAAAAATCAAGGAACAAAAATAAAGTTGGGTTGCCTCTCAACAAGCGCTATCGTTTAATGCCCCTAGCTAGGCATGATGATTTCAATGATGCTCACATAAATGATAAGAATTGAAACATAAAGAGAGCATCATGAAGAATATGACTAGCACATTTAAGTCTAACCCACTTCCTATGCATATGGGTTTTGTGAGAAAACAACTTATGGGAACAATAATCAACTTGCATAGGAAGGTAAAGCAAGCATAACTTCAAAATTTTAAGCACATAGAGAGGAAACTTGATATTATTGCAATTCCTACAAGCATATATTCCTCCCTCATAATAATTTTCAGTAGCATCATGAATGAATTCAATAATATAACCAGCACCTAAATCATTCTTTTTATGATCTACAAGCATAGAAATTTTATTACTCTCCACATAAGCAAAATTCTTCTCATTCGGGATAGTGGGAGTATCATAAGAGACTTGGATACTATAAATTGTTTCCACATTAAAAGAGTAATGTTCAGAAAAGGGGTAACCATAATCATGACAAGTTTTATAAATATAATCATCACTACTTTTTATAGCATATGTATCATCACAATAATCATCATAAGTAGGAGGCATGCTATCATCATTATAAATTTGCATATCAAAACTTGGGAGACTAAAAATATCATGTTCATTAAACGTAGCATCCCCAAGCTTGGGACAAACATTAATTTCAGCAAATATATTCTCAAATATGTCATCCTCATCAAACATAGCATCCCCAAGCTTGGGCCTTTTTGTATCATAAGCATAATCACTTTCATCATCAATAGTATGGATAGCACCAATAGTATAGCAATTATCATATTCTTCCAAGTAAGTGCCAAAAAGATTTTCAAGATCATAAGAAGTATCATTATCTTCCACAATTATATTTTCATGAGGCACAATAGTAATAGGAGCAGCATTATTTTGGGGAGATATCTTTTTACCTCTTTTTCTTTTCTTCTTCTTCACCACATCATGTGTGGGTTCAATCCTCTTTTTGGAGCTCCTTATTAATGAGATTGGTTGAATAGGAGGCTCCTCTTCGTTACCTGATTCATCATAAGAAATAATAGGAGGATATTGGGAAGTCTCCTCCCTTTCGTTAGTATTCTCTTCATCTTCTATTTGTTTTATTTTCTTTATGTAATTGGCAATATAAGGATTTTCAATGCAATTCACCGCACAATACATATAAATTTCCTCTAGATCAAAATGAAGAACTCTATCAAGGGCAAATTTTGGAATATCCTTAGTTATACATTTCATTTCTTCATAACCCAAGAGCAACCTAAGTTCATTATGATGTGCAAGGGAAATCAAATCATCACAATTTTTGGACACAATACGATCATGAAACAATTTGCATTGGGTACTGAAATGATCATGTTCATTGCAAAGCTCACAAGTATGGCCAAGATAATTTAAATTTTTAGCACATTCATCTAGCCTTTCTTACAACAATTTAGTTTCTGAGTACTTATGCCTCTTGCAATACCTATCTTCCCTATTTGGTGTGTACTTACAAACCCAATGTACTCCACAAATATTGACATGCTTATAGGAGACATCATAACTAGTGCAATCATCATTAGTATCATGGATATTCAAAGAATTCGTACTAACAACATTGCAATCATGCTCATCATTCAAATGTTTAGTGCCAAACATTTTATAGATTTCTTATTCTAGCACTTGAGCACAATTATCCTTTCCATCATACTCATGAAAGATATTAAAAAGGTGAAGCGTATGAGACAAACTTAATTCCATTTGTTTTAATTTTCTTTTATAAACTAAACTAGTGATAAAACAAGATATTAAAAGACTCGATTGCAAGATCTAAAGATATACCTTCAAGCGCTAACCTCCCCGGCAACGGCGCCAGAAAAGAGCTTGATGTCTACTACACAACCTTCTTCTTGTAGACGTTGTTGGGCCTCCAAGTGCAGAGGTTTGTAGGACAGTAGCAAATTTCCCTCAAGTGGATGACCTAAGGTTTATCAATCTGTAGGAGGTGTAGGATGAATATGGTCTCTCTCAAGCAACCCTGCAACCAAATAACAAAGAGTCTCTTGTGTCCCCAACACACCCAATACAAATGGTAAATTGTATAGGTGCACTAGTTCGGCGAAGAGATGGTGATACAAGTGGTATATGGATAATAGATATGGGTATTTGTAATCTGAAATTATAAAAACAGCAAGGTAACGAATGATAAAAGTGAGCGTAAACAGTATTGCAATGATAGAAAACAAGGCCTAGGGTTCATACTTTCGCTAGTGCAAGTTCCCTCAACAATAATAACATAATTGGATCATATAACTATCCCTCAACATGCAACAAAGAGTCACTCCAAAGTCACTAATAGCAGAGAACAAACGAAGAGATTACGGTAGGGTATGAAACCACCTCAAAGTTATTCTTTCCAATCAATCCGTTGGGCTATTCCTATAAGTGTCACAAACAGCCCTAGAGTTCGTACTAGAATAACACCTTAAGACACAAATCAACCAAAACCCTAATGTCACCTAGATACTCCAATGTCACCTCAAGTATCCGTGGGTATGATTATACGATATGCATCACACAATCTCAGATTCATCTATTCAACCAACACATAGAACCTCAAAGAGTGCCCCAAAGTTCCTACTAGAGAATCACGACGAAAACGTGTGCCAACCCCTATGCATAGGTTCATGGGCGGAACCCGCAAGTTGATCACCAAAACATACATCAAGTGAATCACGTGGTATCCCATTGTCACCACAGATACGCACGGCAAGACATACATCAAGTGTTCTCAAATCTTTAAAGACTCAATCCGATAAGATAACTTCAAAGGGGAAACTCAATCCATTACAAGAGAGTAGAGGGAGAGAAACATCATAAGATCCAACTATAATAGCAAAGCTCGCGATACATCAAGATCATACCACCTCAAGAACACGAGAGAGAGAGAGACCAAACACATAGCTAGTCGTACATACCCTCAGCCCCGAGGGAGAACTACTCCCTCCTCGTCATGGAGAGCACCGGGATGATGAAGATGGCCACCGGAGAGGGATTGCCCCTCTGGTAGGGTGCCGAAACGGGTCTAGATTGGCTTTCGGTGGCTACGAAGGCTTCTGGCGGCAGAACTCCCGATCTATTGTGCTCTCTGATGTTTTTAGGGTATATCGAGATATATAGGTGGAAGAAGTACGCCAGGGGGGCCACGAGGGGCCCACGAGGGTGGAGGGCGCTCCCAGGGGGTGGGTGCACCCCCTACCTCGTGGCCTCCTCGAAGCTTCCCTTACGTGCACTTCAAGTCTTCTGGGCTTCTTTCCTTCCAAAAATGAGTTCCGTGAAGTTTTAGGTCAATTGGACTCCGTTTGATTTTCCTTTTCTTCGAAACCCTAAAATAGGCAAAACAACAGCAATTCTGGGTTGGGCCTCCGGTTAATAGGTTAGTCCCAAAAATAATATAAAAGTGGATAATAAAGCCCAATAATGTCCAAAACAGTAGATAATATAGCATGGAGCAATCAAAAATTATAGATACGTTGGAGACGTATCAGAGCGTTGTAAGCTCGTTGACGAGACCTTGCAGCCGCAAGGCGAAGTCGTCGACTTGTTCACCGGCCTTGAACCGGATCTCCTCGTACTGGAGGAGCAAGGTCTGGGCCTTCGACCCCCTTACGCGCTCCACGCCGATGCGCAGAGTCTTCATGGTCTCCCATGCTTCCTTGGCCGTCTCCTTGGCGCCTAGGGTGAGCACCATCTCCGCTGGGACGGAGCACAATGAAGGAAATATGCCCTAGAGGGAATAATAAAGTTGTTATTTATATGTCCTTATATCATGATAAATTTTTATTATTCATGCTAGAATTGTATTAACCGGAAACTTAGTACATGTGTGAATACATAGACAAATAAAGTGTCACTAGTATGCCTCTACTTGACTAGCGCGTTGAATCAATGATGGTTATGTTTCCTAACCATAGACATGAGTTGTCATTTGATTAAAGGGATCACATCATTAGAGAATGATGTGATTGACTTGACCCATTTCGTTAGCTTAGCACTTGATCATTTAGTATGTTGCTATTGCTTTCTTCATGACTTATACATGTTCCTATGACTATGAGATTATGCAACTCCCGTTTACCGGAGGAACACTTTGTGTGCTACCAAACGTCACAACGTAACTGGGTGATTATAAAGGTGCTCTACAAGTGTCTTCGAAGGTACTTGTTGAGTTGGCGTATTTCGAGATTAGGATTTGTCACTCCAATTGTCGGAGAGGTATCTCTGGGCCCACTTGGTAATGCACATCACTATAAGCCTTGCAAGCATTGTAACTAATGAGTTAGTTACGGGATGATGTATTATGGAACGAGTAAAGAGATTGAACTAGGCATTGAGATACCGACGATCGAATCTCGGGCAAGTAACATACCGATGACAAAGGGAACAACGTATGTTGTTATGCGGTTTGACCGACAAAAATCTTCGTAGAATATGTGGGAGCCAATATGAGCATCCAGGTTCCGCTATTGGTTATTGACCGGAGACGTTTCTTGATCATGTCTACATAGTTCTCGAACCTATAGGGTCCGCACGCTTAACGTTCGCTGACAATCGGTATTATGAGTTTATGTGATTTGATGTACCTAAGATAGTTCGGAGTCCCGGATGAGATCGGGGACCTGACGAGGAGTCTCTAAATGGTCGAGACATAAAGATCAATATATTGGACGACTATATTCGGACATCGGAAAGGTTCCGAGTGATTCGGGTATTTTTCGGAGTACCGGGGAGTTACAGGAATATGGGAAGAAGTATTGGGCCTCAATGGGCAAAGTGGTGGAAGAGAGGAGGCAGGGCGCGCGGCCCCCCTAGCCCAAACCTAATTGGACTAGGGGGCCGGCCCCCTTTCCTCCTTTTCCTCCATCTCCTTCCTTCTCCCCTTTCCCCTTCATTTCGTCCTCCTAGTAGGAGTAGGAAAGGGGAGTCCTACTCCTACTAGGAGGACTCCTCTCCTGGCGCGCCTTACAGGGCCGGCAGGCCTCCCCCCTTGCTCCTTTATATACAAGGGCAGGGGCACCTCTAGACACACAAGTTGATCTGTTGATCTCTCCCAGCCGTGTGCGGTGCCCCCCTCCACCATAATCCACCTCGATCATATCGTAGCAGTGCTTAGACGAAGCCCTGCGTTGGTAGCATCATCATCACCGTCATCACGCCGTCATGCTGACGAAACTCTCCCGTGAAGCTCTGCTGGATTGGAGTTCGTGGGATGTCATCGAGTTGAACGCGTGCTAAACTCGGAGGTGCCGTGCGTTCGGTACTTGGATCGGTCGGATCATGAAGACGTACGACTACATCAATCGCGTTGTGCTAACGCTTCCGCATTTGGTCTATGAGGGTACGTAGACACACTCTCCCCTCTCGTTGCTATGCATCACCATGATCATGTGTGTGCGTAGGAATTTTTTTGAAATTACTACGTTCCCCAACAGTGGTATCAGAGCCAGGTTTATGCGTAGATGTTATATGCACGAGTAGAACACAAGTGAGTTGTGGGCGATACAAGTCATACTGCTTACCAGCATGTCATACTTTGGTTCGGCAATATTGTTGGATGAAGCGGCCCGGACTGACATACGCGTACGCTTACGCGAGACTGGTTCTACCGACGTGCTTTGCACACAGGTAGCTGGCAGGTGTCAGTTTCTCCAACTTTAGTTGAACCGAGTGTGGCTATGCCCGGTCCTTGAGAAGTTAAAACAACACTAACTTGACAAACTATCATTGTGGTTTTGATGCGTAGGTAAGAACGGTTCTTGCTCATCCCTTAGCAGCCAAGTAAAACTTGCAACAACAAACTAGAGGACGTCTAACTTATTTTTGCAGGGCATGTTGTGATGTGATATGGTCAAGACGCGATGAAATATAAATTTTTGTATGAGATGATCATGTTTTGTTAAAGTTATCGGCTACTGGTAGGAGCCTTATGGTTGTCTCTTTAATTGCATAAGATGCAAGTGCCATGTAATTGATTTACTTTATCACTGTGCGATAGCAATAGTTGCAAAAGAAATAGCTAGTGAGACGACCATGTGACGACACGTTGATAAAAGATCAAGATGATGGAGATCATGGTGTCATGCTGGTAACAATGGAGATCATGACAGTACTTTGCAGATGGAGATCAAAAGCATAAGATGATGATGGCCATATCATGTCACATATTTGGATTGCATGTGATGTTTATATTTTATACATCTTATGTTTGCTTAGTTCGACGGTAGCATTATAAGATGATCTCTCACTAAATTTCAAGATAAAAGTGTTCTCCCTGAGTATGCATAGTTGCCAAAGTTCGTCGTGCCGAGACACCACGTGATGATCGGGTGTAATAAGCTCTACGTTCATCTACAACAGGTGCAAGCCAGTTTTGCACACGCAGAATACTCAGGTTAAACTTGACAAGCCTAGAATATGCAGATATGGTCTCAGAACACTGGAGACCGAAAGGTCAAGCGTGAATCATATAGTAGATATGATCAACATAGTGATGTTCACCATTGAAAACTACTCCATCTCACGTGATGATCGGACATGTGTAGTTGATATGGATCACGTGATCACTTAGATGATTAGAGGATGTCTATCTAAGTGGGAGTTCTTAAGTAATATGATTAATTGAACTTTAATTTATCATGAACTTAGTCCTGGTAGTAGTAGCATATCTATGTTGTAGATCAATAGCTCGCGTTTAGCTCCCCTGTTTTATTTTTGATATGTTCCTAGAGAAAACTAAGTTGAAAGATGTTAGTAGCAATAATGTGGATTGGATCCGTGATCTGAGGATTATCCTCATTGCTGCACAGAAGAATTATGTCCTTAATGCACCTCTAGGTGACAGACATATTGCAGGAGAAGATGCAGACGTTATGAACGTTTGGCTAGCTTAATATGATGACTACTTGATAGTTTAGTGCACCATGCTTAACGGCTTAGAATCGGGACTTGAAAGACGTTTTGAACGTCATGGACCATATGAGATGTTCCAGGAGTTGAAGTTAATATTTCAAGCAAATACCCGAGTTGAGAGATATGAAGTCTCCAACAAGTTCTATAGCTAAAAGATGGAGTAGAATAGCTCAAGCAGTGAGCATGTGCTCACATCGTCTGGGTACTACAATCGCTTGAATCAAGTGGGAGTTAATCTTCCAGATAAGATAGTGATTGACATAATTCTCTAGTCACCATCACCAAGTTGGTAGAACTTCGTGATGAACTATAGTATGCAAGGGATGACGAAAACAATTCCCGAGCTTTTCATGATGATGAAATCGATGAAGGTAAAAATCAAGAAAGAGCATCAAGTGTTGATGATTAACAAGACCACTAGTTTCAAGAAAAGGGCAAAGGGAAGGGAACTTCATGTAGAATGGAAAGCAAGTTGTTACTTCCGTGAAGAAGCCCAAAGCTAGACTAAAGCCTGAAACTGAGTGCTTCTACTGCAAAGGAAATGGTCACTGGAAGCGGAAATGCCCTGAATATTTGGTGGATAAGAAGGATGGCAAAGTGAACAAGGGTATATTTGATATACAGGTTATGATGTGTACCTTACTACTGTTTATAGTAGCCCCTGGGTATTTGATAATTGTTCGGTTGCTAAAAATTAGTAACTCTAAACAGGAGTTACAGAATAAACATAGACCAGTTGAGGGTGAAGTGACGATGTGTGTTGGAAGTAGTTCCAAGATTGATATGATCATTATCGCACACTCCCTATACTTTCGGGATTAGTGTTGAACCTCAATAAGTGTTATTTGGTGTTTTGCGTTGAGCATGAATATGATTTGATCATGTTTATTGCAATACGGTTATTCATTTAAGTTAGAGAATAATTGTTGTTCTGTTTACATGAATAAAACCATTTATGGTCATACACCCAATGAAAATGGTTTGTTGAATCTCGATCGTAGTAATACACATATTCATAATATTGAAGCTAAAAGATGCAAAGTTAATAATGATAGTGCAACTTATTTGTGGCACTGCCGTTTAGGTCATACTGGTGTAAAGCGCATGAAGAAACTCCATGCTGATGGGATTTTGGAATCACTTGATTAAGAATCACTTGATGCTTGCGAACCATGCCTTATGGGCAAGATGACTAAGACTCCGTTCTCCGGAACAATGGAGCGAGCAACTGACTCATTGGAAATAATACATACTAATGTATGCGATCCGATAAGTGTTGAGGCTCGCGACGGGTATCGTTATTTTCTGACCTTCGTAGATGATTTGAGCAGATATGGGTATATCTACTTAATGAAACATAAGTCTGAAACATTTGAAAAGTTCATATAATTTCAGAGTGAAGTGGAAAATCATTGTAACAAGAAAATAAAGTTTCTACGATCTGATCGTGGAGGAGAATATTTGAGTTACGAGTTTGGTCTTCATTTGAAACAATGCGGAATAGTTTCGCAACTCACGCCATCTGGAACACCACGGCATAATGGTGTGTACGAACATCGTAACCATACTATATTAGATATGGTGCAATCTATGATGTCTCTTACCGATTTACCACTATCGTTTTGGGGCTATGCATTAGAGACAGTTGCATTCACGTTAAATAGGGCACCATCTAAATCCGTTGAGACGACACCATATGAATTGTGGTTTGGCTAGAAACCTAAGCCGTCGTTTCTTAAAGTTTGGGGCTGCGATGCTTATGTGAAAAAGTTTCAATCTGATAAGCTCGAACCCAAATCGGAGAAATGTGTCTTCATAGAATACCCAAAGGAAACAGTTGGGTACACCTTCTATCACAGATCCGAAGGCAAGACATTCATTGCTAAGAATGGATCCTTTCTAGAGAAGAAGTTTCTCTCGAAAGAAGTGAGTGGGAGGAAAGTAGAACTTGATGAGGTAACTGTACCTGCTCCCTTATTGGAAAATAGTTCATCACAGAAATTTGTTCCTGTGACTCCAACACCAATTAGTGAGGAAGCTAATGATGATGATCATGTAACTTCAGATCAAGTTACTACCAAACCTTGTAGGTAAACTAGAGTGAGATCCACACCAGAGTGGTACGGTAATCCTATTCTGGATGTCATGTTACTTGACCATGACGAACCTACGAACTATGAGGAAGCGATGATGAGCCCAGATTCCATGAAATGGTTTGAGACCATGAAATCTGAGATGGGATCCATATATGAGAACAAAGTATGGACTTTGATTGACTTGCCCGATGGTCGGTGAGTCATTAAGAATAAATGGATCTTCAAGAGGAATACGGACGCTGATAGTAGTGTTACTGTCTACAAAGCTTGAATTGTCGCAAAAATGTTTTCGACAAGTTCAACGTGTTGACTACGATGAGATTTTCTCACTCGTATCGATGCTTAAAAGTCTGTCCGAATCATGTTAGCAGTTGCCACATTTTATGAAATCCGGCAAATGGATGTCAAAACTATATTCCTTCATGGATTTCTTAAAAGAAGAGTTGTATGTGATGCAACTAGAAGGTTTTGTCGATCCTAAAGGTGCTAACAAAGTGAGCAAGCTCCAGCGATCCATCTATGGACTGTTGCAAGCATCTCGGAGTTGGAATATACGCTTTGATGAGTTGATCAAAGCATATGGTTTTATACAGACTTACGGTGAAGCCTGTATTTACAAGAAAGTGAGTGGGAGCACTACATCATTTCTGATAAGTATATGTGAATGACATATTGTTGATCGGAAATAATGTAGAATTTTCTGGAAAGCATAAAGGAGTGTTTGAAAAGAGTTTTTCAAAGAAAGACCTCGATGAAGCCACTTACACATTGAGCATCAAGATCTATAGAGATAGATCAAGACGCTTGATAAGTTTTTTCAATGAGTACATACCTTGACAAGATTTTGAAGTAGTTCAAAATGGAACGGTCAAAGAAGGAGTTATTTCCTGTGTTGCAAGGTGTGAAGTGGAGTAAAGACTCAAAACCCGACCACAACAGAAAATAGAAAGAGAATGAAAAGTCATTCCCTATGCCTCAGTCATAGGTTCTATAAAGTATGCTATGCTGTTTACCAGTCCTATTGTATACCTTAGCATGATTCTGGCAAGCGAGTACAATAGTGATCTAGGAGTAGATCACTGGACAGCGGTCAAAATTATCCTTAGAGGACTAAAAAAATATTTCTCGGTTATGGAGGTGATAAAAAGAGTCTGTCGTAAAGAGTTACGCCGATGCAAGATTTTTACATTGATCTAGATGACTCTAAGTCTCGATCTAGATACATATTAAAAGTGGGAGCAATTAGCTAGAGTATCACTTTGCAAAGCATTGTAGACATAGAAAATTTTCAAAATACATACGGCTCTGAATGTGGCAGACCCGTTGACTAAATTTCTCACAAGCAAAACATGATCACTCTTTGGGTGTTAATCACATAGCGATGTGAACTAGATTATTGACTCTAGTAAACCTTTTGGGTGTTAGTCATATGGATATGTGAACTAATCACATAAAGATGTGAACTATTGATGTTAAATCACATGATGATGTGAACTAGATTATTGACTCTAGTGCAAGTGGGAGACTGAAGGAAATATGCCCTAGAGGCAATAATAAAGTTGTTATTTATATTTCCTTATATCATGATAAATGTTTATTATTCATGCTAGAATTGTATTAATCGGAAACTTAGTACATGTGTGAATACATAGACAAACAAAGTGTCACTAGTATGCCTCTACTTGACTAACTTGTTGAATCAATGATGGTTATGTTTCCTAACCATAGACATGAGTTGTCATTTAATTAACAGGATCACATCATTAGAGAATGATGTGATTGACTTGACCCATTCCGTTAGCTTAGCACTTGATCGTTTAGTATGTTGCTATTGCTTTGTTCATGACTTATACATGTTCCTATGACTATGAGATTATGCAACTCCCGTTTACCGGAGGAACACTTTGTGTGCTACCAAACGTCACAACATAACTGGGTGATTATAAAGGTGCTCTACAGGTGTCTTCGAAGGTACTTGTTGAGTTGGCGTATTTCGAGATTAGGATTTGTCACTCCGATTGTCGGAGAGGTATCTCTGGGCCCACTCGGTAATGCACATCACTACAAGCCTTGCAACGTAAATGGTCGAGACGTAAAGATCAATATATTGGACAACTATATTCGGACATCGGAAAGGTTCCGAGTGATTCGGGTATTTTTCGGAGTACCAGGGAGTTACGGGAATACGGGAAGAAGTATTGGGCCTCAATGGGCCAAGTGGTGGAAGAGAGGAGGCAGGGCACGCGGCCCCCCTAGCCCAAACCGAATTGGACTAGGGGGGCGGCCCCCCTTTCCTCCTTTTCCTCCCCCTCCTTCCTTCTCCCCTTTCCCCTTCCTTTCCTCCTCCTAGTAGGAGTAGGAAAGGGGAGTCCTACTCCTACTAGGAGGAGAACTCCTCTCCTGGCATGCCTTACAGGGCCGGCCGGCCTCCCCCCTTGCTCCTTTATATACGGGGGCAGGGGCACCTCTAAACACACAAGTTGATTTGTTGATCTCTCCCAGCCGTGCGCGGTGCCCCCCTCCACCATAATCCACCTCGATCATATCGTAGCAGTGCTTAGACGAAGCCCTGCGTCGGTAGCATCATCATCACCGTCATCACGCCGTCGTGCTGACGAAACTCTCCCGTGAAGCTCTGCTGGATCAGAGTTCGTGGGACGTCATCGAGCTGAACGTGTGCTGAACTCGGAGGTGCCGTGCGTTCGGTACTTGGATTGGTCGGATCATGAAGACGTACGACTACATCAACCGCGTTGTGCTAACGCTTCCGCATTCGGTCTACGAGGGTACGTAGATGCACTCTCCCCTCTCGTTGCTATGCATCACCATGATCCTGTGTGTGCGTAGGAATTTTTTTGAAATTACTACGTTCCCCAACACGCAAGATTGCCTCCATCGCCAGCCGGCCCTCCTCGTACTCGACATCGCCGGTTTCCATGGCTTTCCACATATGCCGCACCTCCATAATGACTTTCATCAGGACGGACCAACTGGGGTAGTTGGTCCGCGTGAGGAGAGGGAAGGAGGCACTGGACATGCCCATGTCTCGCATGGAGCGTGGTGCACCCAGCTCACCTCCCGGCCTGCCTCGCAGCGTGAGCGCGTCCGCCGCACGGGTCTCCTCAGCCGAGCTCTGGTCGGCGGTCTTGGAACTGTCATCAGCGACGCCTCCTTTCGGCATATGCTTCCGCATAACCTGAGGCTCTGATGCCAATTGTTAGCCCACAAAAAATGCAGACTAGCTTGCTTTGCCGGATACAGAGTGAAACAAGATCAAAGAGAATAGCTATGGTGGACACGAGCTGAACTAGATAAGTTGAACTGCTTGTATTCAGTGTACACACATACAAACTAGTACTTCATAAGCTAGCTATCCTATTACTCGATGCTTGAATCGCTAGTTGAATTGGACTGCTTACAACCGAAGGACCCGAGGTCCTTTTATAGGCCCGGCTAGACATGCACAACACACACACATGAAGCTACCACAAAGGTGCACAACACTTGCGTGTGCTACTACGACTATGCTCAGCTCAGCCTTTTTTACCTGCTAAAGGCTACTACTACTCTCCATCTTAGGCTTTTAACACCAGAAAAGCCTACATGCAACAGCACTTGATGGAAAGCCTACATGCAACGTCCTGTAGAGTGGGTTTTGGTCAACAGTCGGAGTGTCGTTGTCAAGCTGCCGCGGGGGTGTAGGGCGGACAGTTTTGGTTGTACAGGCCATGGGGAGAGCACCCGCTCCGTAGCTCAGTGCGTCATCGATGTCATCGCGCGTCACGCCACGCTCTGCTCACGCAACACCATACTTGAGGTCAGCCGTCAGTTCCAGAACCGGCTCGCGTGCCTACTCACCGCTCAGATATAGTAGGCCGCCTCGTCATCGTCGAGATCGAGATGCACACTACGCCCCTGACGTTCCTCTCCGGCAACAGCCGCACCTCATCGTCGCTCTTTTCCTTTCTTCCTCGGCGCTTCTCCCAAGCCACAGCCGCACACCGACTCCCGCTGAGCCACCTCTCTAGCTACCATGCCCATGCCAGACCCGAGCACACATGCACACAACACACGTTGTTCCTGATGTACGAAGACTTTTAGATGAATCTATTGTCAGGTGAGAGAGGGGGAAGAAAAGGGAAATAATACGAATAAGATGTGTGGGTCTGAATAGTCAGTGTGATAAGCTAGGTATCCCGGTCGGGATTGTCCCTTTCCCTATGCGAAAAATAGGCCTAGGGTCGAGATTGACTAGGATTGTTGAATACAGTGTGCCGAATTCAGGGATTTGGAGTTCAGGGTCTAATTCCGACAACGTCTACAAATACAAGGTTTAAAATAGACTTTACTCTCCATTTATTATCGATGGCTTGCCGATCATCGGGCAAGTCAACCAAATTCCACACTTTGTTCTCATACATGGATCCCATCTCAGATTTTATGGCCTCAAGCCATTTTGCGGAATCTGGGCTCACCATCGCTTCTTCATAGTTCGTAGGTTCGTCATGGTCTAGTAACATAACCTCTAGAATAGGATTACCGTACCACTCTGGTGCGGATCTTACTCTGGTTCACCTACGAGGTTCAGTAACAACTTGATCTGAAGTTTCATGATCATCATCATTAACTTCCTCACTAATTGGTGTAGACGTCACAGGAACCGATTTCTGTGATGAACTACTTTCCAATAAGGGAGCAGGTACTGTTACCTCATCAAGTTCTACTTTCCTCCCACTCATTTATTTCGAGAGAAACTCCTTCTCTAGAAAGGATCCATTCTTAGCAATGAATGTCTTGCCTTCGGATCTGTGATAGAAGGTGTACCCAACAATTTCCTTTGGGTATCCTATGAAGACACATTTCTTTGATTTGTGTTCGAGCTTATCAGGTTGAAGCTTTTTCACATAAGCATCGCAGCCCCAAAATTTAAGAAACGACAACTTTGGTTTCTTGCCAAACCATTGTTCATAAGGTGTCGTCTCAATGGATTTTGATGGTGCCCTATTTAATGTGAATGCGGCCGTCTCTAAAGCATAACCCCAAAATGATAGCGGTAAATCAGTAAGAGACATCATAGATCGCACCATATCTAGTAAAGTGCGATTACGACGCTCAGACACACCATTACGCTGTGGTGTTCCGGGTGGCGTGAGTTGCGAAACTATTCCGCATTGTTTCAAATGAAGACCAAACTCGTAACTCAAATATTCTCCACCACGATCAGATCATAGAAACTTTATTTTCTTGTTATGATGATTTTCAACTTCACTCTGAAATTCTTTGAACTTTTCAAATGTTTCAGACTTATGTTTCATGAAGTAGATATACCCATATCTTCTTAAATCATCTATGAAGGTGAGAAAATAACGATACCCGCCGTGAGCCTCAACATTCATTGGACCACATACATCAGTACGTATGATCTCCAACAAATTAGTTGCTCGCTCCATAGTTCCGGAGAACGACGTTTTAGTCATCTTGCCCATGAGGCATGGTTCGCAAGTACCAAGTGATTCATAATCAAGTGATTCCAAAAGTCCATCAGTATGGAGTTTCTTCATGCGCTTTATACCAATATGACCCAAACGGCAGTGCCACAAATAAATTGCACTATCATTATCAACTCTACATCTTTTGGCTTCAACATTATGAATATGTGTATCACTACTATCGAGATTCATCAAAAATAG
This sequence comes from Triticum urartu, assembly GCF_056163025.1. Taxonomy (NCBI): domain Eukaryota; kingdom Viridiplantae; phylum Streptophyta; class Magnoliopsida; order Poales; family Poaceae; genus Triticum; species Triticum urartu. The sequence continues at coordinate 594,238,005 of NC_141874.1, forward strand.
ACCACTCTTCATGGGTGCATCACCATAAAAGATATTACTCATATAAATAGAACAACCATTATTCTCAGATTTAAATGAATAATTGTCTCGCATTAAACAAGATCCGAATGTAATGTTCATGCTCAACGCTGGCACCAAATAACAATTAGTTAGATCTAAAACTAATCCCTAAGGTAGATGTAGAGGTAGCGTGCCGACGGCGATCACATCGACTTTGGAACCATTTCCCACGTGCATCGTCACCTTGTCCTTAGCCAGTGTTCGCTTAATCTGTAGTCCCTATTTTGAGTTGCAAATATTAGCAACAGAACCAGTATCAAATACCCAGGTGCTACTGCGAGCTCTGGTAAGGTACACATCAATAACATGTATATCACATATACCTTTGTTCACCTTGCCATCCTTCTTATCCGCCAAATACTTGGGGCAGTTCCGCTTCCAGTGACCAGTCTGCTTGCAGTAGAAGCACTCAGTCTCAGGCTTAGGTCCAGACTTGGGTTTCTTCTCTTGAGAAGCAACTTGTTTGCTGTTCTTTTTGAAGTTCCCCTTCTTTTTCCCTTTGCCCTTTTTCCTGAAGCTGGTGGTCTTATTGACCATCAACACTTGATGCTCCTTCTTGATTTCTACCTCCGCAGCCTTTAGCATTGCGAAGAGCTCGGGAATCGTCTTATCCATCCCTTGCATGTTATAGTTCATCACGAAGCTCTTGTAGCTTGGTGGCAGTGATTGAAGAATTCTGTCAATGACGCTATCATCCGGAAGATTAACTCCCAGTTGAATCAAGTGATTGTTATACCCAGACATTCTGAGTATATGCTCACTGACAGAACTATTCTCCTCCATCTTGCAGCTGTAGAACTTATTGGAGACTTCATATCTCTCAATCCGGGCATTTGCTTGAAATATTAACTTCAACTCCTGGAACATCTCATATGCTCCATGACGTTCAAAACGTCATTGAAGTCCCGGTTCTAAGCCGTAAAGCATGGCACACTGAACTATCGAGTAGTCATTAGCTTTGCTCTGCCAGACGTTCATAACATCTAGTGTTGCTCCTGCAGCAGGTTTGGCACCTAGCGGTTCTTCCAGGACGTAATTCTTCTGTGCAGCAATGAGGATAATCCTCAAGTTATGGACCCAGTCCGTGTAATTGCTACCATCATCTTTCAACTTTGCTTTCTCAAGGAACACATTTAAATTCAACGGAACGACAACACGAGCCATCTATCTACAACAAACATATACATGCAAAATACTATCAGGTACTAAGTTCATGATAAATTTAAGTTCAATTAATCATATTACTTAAGAACTCCCACTTAGATAGACATCCCTCTAATCATCTAAGTGATCACGTGATCCAAATCAACTAAACCATAACCGATCATCACGTGAAATGGAGTAGTTTTCAATGGTGAACATCACTATGTTGATCATATCTACTATATGATTCATGCTTGACCTTTCGGTCTCGGTGTTCCGAGGCCATATTTGCATATGCTAGGCTCATCAAGTTTAACCTAAGTATTTTGCGTGTGCAAAACTGGCTTGCACCCGTTGTAGATGGACGTAGAGCTTATCACACTACTAGGAAAAGGGCTATAGATGGAATTGACACTAATGGCGCACCAGACATGTGGTGCGCCATTAGTAAATTTTAAAAAAATCATTTTTTTTTATTTTTTTCAAAACTAGTAATGGTGCACCGTGGGAGTGGTGCGCCATTACACTAGTAAAAAAGTTCAATTTTTTCATTTTTTTATGTTTTTTGAAAAGCACCACTCCCATGGTGCGCCATTACTAACTTGGCCCAAAAATTCACTCGCATGCACCCCCCCCCCCCGTGGACCACCTTTTCAGTTTTAAAAAAAATAAAAGAAAATGATGAAAATGTCAAAAAAATGAAAGAAAATAAGTTTCCCATGTGATATGTGGTCTAGTTGTTGGGAAAATTTACAAATATGAATTTCGACTTTATTTGCAAAATCTCTCTGGAAATTTGTAAAATGGGCATAACTTTTGCATACAAACTCGGATTAAAAAGTTTTCTATATGAAAAATCATCTACTCGAAAAGTTACATCCGAATTTAAACGAGGCAACCCCGTTAAACATTTTAAAAATCCTCAAAAACCTAACAGAAAAAAAAAGTTACGAGGCTTTTAAGATCTGGAGGCAAAAAAATTCAAACAAATTCAAACTTACTAGTGGCGCACCGTATGCTAGGTGCGCCACTAGTAACAGAAAAAAAAATTAGTTTCGATTTTTTTTTAGAATTTTTTTTCCAAAATATGATACGTAATATGAACGGAAGTTTCAAATATTTTTTCAAAATTTCATCACACTCATGAACATGAACAAAGTCCTAAACATCAACAAGGTTTAATAGGATTGATATGCTAGATATATCAACAAGTGCCTGTGATGTGAGCTGGTGCTGGGGTTGGATAGAACTCTGAAGTTAAGCGTGCTTGGGCTGGAGTAGTGTGAGGATGGCTGACCTTTCGGGAAGTTTGACCACAGAGTGTGATTTGACCTGAGAATAAGCATATTGACCCAAAATTAAGCCATAGTGACCCGAGATTAAGAAAAAAATAAAAAAAATTGATTTTTTTTTAAAAAATCATTTGACCTGAGATTAAGCACATTGACCCAAGATTAAGCCATAGTGACCCGAGATTAAGAAAAAAAATATAAAAAATTGAAATTTTTTCTAATTTTTTTGAATTTTTGAACAAAAATTATTACTAATGGCGCACTTCTATGTGGTGCGCCATTACCAAGTCAGATAGTAATGGTGCACCTCTAGGAATACTAATGGCGCAATACAGGTGCACCATTAGTATATGGTATACTAATGGCGCACCAGTGGTGCGCCATTAGTAAAAAATACTAGTGGCGCGGTACTAGTGGCGCACCGGTAGTGCGCCATTAGTAGGCAAAACTGGTGCGCCACTAGTAGGCCTTTTCCTAGTAGTGTCACACCCGATCATCACGTGGTGTCTGGGCACGACGAACTTTGGCAACGGTGCATACTCAGGGAGAACACTTTTATCTTGAAATTTAGTGAGAGATCATTGTGGGAGTCCTGGATTAGGGGGTCTTCGGACAGCCGGACTATCTCCATTGGTCGGATTGTTAGACTATGAAGATACAAGATTGAAGACTTCGTCTCGTGTCCGGATGGGACTCTACTTGGCGTGGAAGGCAAGCTAGGCAATACGTATATGGATATCTCCTCCTTTGTAACCGACCTTGTGTAACCCTAACCCTCTCCGGTGTCTATATAAACCGAAGGGTTTTAGTCCGTAGGACAACAATCACAACATACAATCATACCATAGGCTAGCTTCTATGGTTTAGCCTCTCTGATCTCGTGGTAGATCTACTCTTGTACTACACATATCTTCAATATTAATCAAGCAGGACGTAGGGTTTTACCTCCATCAAGAGGGCCCGAACCTGGGTAAAACATCGTGTCCCCTGCCTCCTATTACCATCCAGCCTAGACGCATAGTTCGGGACCCCCTACCAGAGATCCGCCGGTTTTGACACCGACATTGGTGCTTTCATTGAGAGTTCCTCTGTGTCGTCGCCGTTAGGCTTGATGGCTCCTACTATCATCGATAGCGATGCGGGAAGTTTGACCTTTCGGGAAGTTTGACCACAGAGTGTGATTTGACCTGAGATTAAGCATATTGACCCAAAATTAAGCCATAGTGACCCGAGATTAAGAAAAAAATAAAAAAAATTGATTTTTTAAAAAAAATCATTTGACCTGAGATTAAGCACATTGACCCAAGATTAAGCCATAGTGACCCGAGATTAAGAAAAAAATATAAAAAATTGAAATTTTTTCTAATTTTTTTGAATTTTTGAACAAAAATTATTACTAATGGCGCACTTCTATGTGGTGCGCCATTACTAAGTCAGATAGTAATGGTGCACCTCTAGGAATACTAATGGCGCACTACAGGTGCGCCATTAGTATATGGTATACTAATGGCGCACCAGTGGTGCGCCATTAGTAAAAAATACTAGTGGCGCGGTACTAGTGGCGCACCGGTAGTGCGCCATTAGTAGGCAAAACTGGTGCGCCACTAGTAGGCCTTTTCCTAGTAGTGTCACACCCGATCATCACGTGGTGTCTGGGCACGACGAACTTTGGCAACGGTGCATACTCAGGGAGAACACTTTTATCTTGAAATTTAGTGAGAGATCATTGTGGGAGTCCTGGATTAGGGGGTCTTCGGACAGCCGGACTATCTCCATTGGTCGGATTGTTAGACTATGAAGATACAAGATTGAAGACTTCGTCTCGTGTCCGGATGGGACTCTACTTGGCGTGGAAGGCAAGCTAGGAAATACGTATATGGATATCTCCTCCTTTGTAACCGACCTTGTGTAACCCTAACCCTCTCCGGTGTCTATATAAACCGAAGGGTTTTAGTCCGTAGGACAACAATCACAACATACAATCATACCATAGGCTAGCTTCTATGGTTTAGCCTCTCTGATCTCGTGGTAGATCTACTCTTGTACTACACATATCTTCAATATTAATCAAGCAGGACGTAGGGTTTTACCTCCATCAAGAGGGCCCGAACCTGGGTAAAACATCGTGTCCCCTGCCTCCTGTTACCATCCAGCCTAGACGCATAGTTCGGGACCCCCTACCAGAGATCCGCCGGTTTTGACACCGACATTGGTGCTTTCATTGAGAGTTCCTCTGTGTCGTCGCCGTTAGGATTGATGGCTCCTACTATCATCGATAGCGATGCGGGAAGTTTGACCTTTCGGGAAGTTTGACCACAGAGTGTGATTTGACCTGAGATTAAGCATATTGACCCAAAATTAAGCCATAGTGACCCGAGATTAAGAAAAAAATAAAAAAAATTGATTTTTTAAAAAAAATCATTTGACCTGAGATTAAGCACATTGACCCAAGATTAAGCCATAGTGACCCGAGATTAAGAAAAAAATATAAAAAATTGAAATTTTTTCTAATTTTTTTGAATTTTTGAACAAAAATTATTACTAATGGCGCACTTCTATGTGGTGCGCCATTACTAAGTCAGATAGTAATGGCGCACCTCTAGGAATACTAATGGCGCACTACAGGTGCGCCATTAGTATATGGTATACTAATGGCGCACCAGTGGTGCGCCATTAGTAAAAAATACTAGTGGCGCGGTACTAGTGGCGCACCGGTAGTGCGCCATTAGTAGGCAAAACTGGTGCGCCACTAGTAGGCCTTTTCCTAGTAGTGTCACACCCGATCATCACGTGGTGTCTGGGCACGACGAACTTTGGCAACGGTGCATACTCAGGGAGAACACTTTTATCTTGAAATTTAGTGAGAGATCATTGTGGGAGTCCTGGATTAGGGGGTCTTCGGACAGCCGGACTATCTCCATTGGTCGGATTGTTAGACTATGAAGATACAAGATTGAAGACTTCGTCTCGTGTCCGGATGGGACTCTACTTGGCGTGGAAGGCAAGCTAGGCAATACGTATATGGATATCTCCTCCTTTGTAACCGACCTTGTGTAACCCTAACCCTCTCCGGTGTCTATATAAACCGAAGGGTTTTAGTCCGTAGGACAACAATCACAACATACAATCATACCATAGGCTAGCTTCTATGGTTTAGCCTCTCTGATCTCGTGGTAGATCTACTCTTGTACTACACATATCTTCAATATTAATCAAGCAGGACGTAGGGTTTTACCTCCATCAAGAGGGCCCGAACCTGGGTAAAACATCGTGTCCCCTGCCTCCTGTTACCATCCAGCCTAGACGCATAGTTCGGGACCCCCTACCAGAGATCCGCCGGTTTTGACACCGACATTGGTGCTTTCATTGAGAGTTCCTCTGTGTCGTCGCCGTTAGGCTTGATGGCTCCTACTATCATCGATAGCGATGCGGGAAGTTTGACCTTTCGGGAAGTTTGACCACAGAGTGTGATTTGACCTGAGATTAAGCATATTGACCCAAAATTAAGCCATAGTGACCCGAGATTAAGAAAAAAATAAAAAAAATTGATTTTTTAAAAAAAATCATTTAACCTGAGATTAAGCACATTGACCCAAGATTAAGCCATAGTGACCCGAGATTAAGAAAAAAATATAAAAAATTGAAATTTTTTCTAATTTTTTTGAATTTTTGAACAAAAATTATTACTAATGGCGCACTTCTATGTGGTGCGCCATTACTAAGTCAGATAGTAATGGTGCACCTCTAGGAATACTAATGGCGCACTACAGGTGCGCCATTAGTATATGGTATACTAATGGCGCACCAGTGGTGCGCCATTAGTAAAAAATACTAGTGGCGCGGTACTAGTGGCGCACCGGTAGTGCGCCATTAGTAGGCAAAACTGGTGCGCCACTAGTAGGCCTTTTCCTAGTAGTGTCACACCCGATCATCACGTGGTGTCTGGGCACGACGAACTTTGGCAACGGTGCATACTCAGGGAGAACACTTTTATCTTGAAATTTAGTGAGAGATCATTGTGGGAGTCCTGGATTAGGGGGTCTTCGGACAGCCGGACTATCTCCATTGGTCGGATTGTTAGACTATGAAGATACAAGATTGAAGACTTCGTCTCGTGTCCGGATGGGACTCTACTTGGCGTGGAAGGCAAGCTAGGAAATACGTATATGGATATCTCCTCCTTTGTAACCGACCTTGTGTAACCCTAACCCTCTCCGGTGTCTATATAAACCGAAGGGTTTTAGTCCGTAGGACAACAATCACAACATACAATCATACCATAGGCTAGCTTCTATGGTTTAGCCTCTCTGATCTCGTGGTAGATCTACTCTTGTACTACACATATCTTCAATATTAATCAAGCAGGACGTAGGGTTTTACCTCCATCAAGAGGGCCCGAACCTGGGTAAAACATCGTGTCCCCTGCCTCCTGTTACCATCCAGCCTAGACGCATAGTTCGGGACCCCCTACCAGAGATCCGCCGGTTTTGACACCGACATTGGTGCTTTCATTGAGAGTTCCTCTGTGTCGTCGCCGTTAGGATTGATGGCTCCTACTATCATCGATAGCGATGCGGGAAGTTTGACCTTTCGGGAAGTTTGACCACAGAGTGTGATTTGACCTGAGATTAAGCATATTGACCCAAAATTAAGCCATAGTGACCCGAGATTAAGAAAAAAATAAAAAAAATTGATTTTTTAAAAAAAATCATTTGACCTGAGATTAAGCACATTGACCCAAGATTAAGCCATAGTGACCCGAGATTAAGAAAAAAATATAAAAAATTGAAATTTTTTCTAATTTTTTTGAATTTTTGAACAAAAATTATTACTAATGGCGCACTTCTATGTGGTGCGCCATTACTAAGTCAGATAGTAATGGCGCACCTCTAGGAATACTAATGGCGCACTACAGGTGCGCCATTAGTATATGGTATACTAATGGCGCACCAGTGGTGCGCCATTAGTAAAAAATACTAGTGGCGCGGTACTAGTGGCGCACCGGTAGTGCGCCATTAGTAGGCAAAACTGGTGCGCCACTAGTAGGCCTTTTCCTAGTAGTGTCACACCCGATCATCACGTGGTGTCTGGGCACGACGAACTTTGGCAACGGTGCATACTCAGGGAGAACACTTTTATCTTGAAATTTAGTGAGAGATCATTGTGGGAGTCCTGGATTAGGGGGTCTTCGGACAGCCGGACTATCTCCATTGGTCGGATTGTTAGACTATGAAGATACAAGATTGAAGACTTCGTCTCGTGTCCGGATGGGACTCTACTTGGCGTGGAAGGCAAGCTAGGCAATACGTATATGGATATCTCCTCCTTTGTAACCGACCTTGTGTAACCCTAACCCTCTCCGGTGTCTATATAAACCGAAGGGTTTTAGTCCGTAGGACAACAATCACAACATACAATCATACCATAGGCTAGCTTCTATGGTTTAGCCTCTCTGATCTCGTGGTAGATCTACTCTTGTACTACACATATCTTCAATATTAATCAAGCAGGACGTAGGGTTTTACCTCCATCAAGAGGGCCCGAACCTGGTTAAACATCGTGTCCCCTGCCTCCTGTTACCATCCAGCCTAGACGCATAGTTCGGGACCCCCTACCAGAGATCCGCCGGTTTTGACACCGACATTGGTGCTTTCATTGAGAGTTCCTCTGTGTCGTCGCCGTTAGGCTTGATGGCTCCTACTATCATCGATAGCGATGCGGGAAGTTTGACCTTTCGGGAAGTTTGACCACAGAGTGTGATTTGACCTGAGATTAAGCATATTGACCCAAAATTAAGCCATAGTGACCCGAGATTAAGAAAAAAATAAAAAAAAATTGATTTTTTAAAAAAAATCATTTGACCTGAGATTAAGCACATTGACCCAAGATTAAGCCATAGTGACCCGAGATTAAGAAAAAAATATAAAAAATTGAAATTTTTTCTAATTTTTTTGAATTTTTGAACAAAAATTATTACTAATGGCGCACTTCTATGTGGTGCGCCATTACTAAGTCAGATAGTAATGGTGCACCTCTAGGAATACTAATGGCGCACTACAGGTGCGCCATTAGTATATGGTATACTAATGGCGCACCAGTGGTGCGCCATTAGTAAAAAATACTAGTGGCGCGGTACTAGTGGCGCACCGGTAGTGCGCCATTAGTAGGCAAAACTGGTGCGCCACTAGTAGGCCTTTTCCTAGTAGTGTCACACCCGATCATCACGTGGTGTCTGGGCACGACGAACTTTGGCAACGGTGCATACTCAGGGAGAACACTTTTATCTTGAAATTTAGTGAGAGATCATTGTGGGAGTCCTGGATTAGGGGGTCTTCGGACAGCCGGACTATCTCCATTGGTCGGATTGTTAGACTATGAAGATACAAGATTGAAGACTTCGTCTCGTGTCCGGATGGGACTCTACTTGGCGTGGAAGGCAAGCTAGGCAATACGTATATGGATATCTCCTCCTTTGTAACCGACCTTGTGTAACCCTAACCCTCTCCGGTGTCTATATAAACCGAAGGGTTTTAGTCCGTAGGACAACAATCACAACATACAATCATACCATAGGCTAGCTTCTATGGTTTAGCCTCTCTGATCTCGTGGTAGATCTACTCTTGTACTACACATATCTTCAATATTAATCAAGCAGGACGTAGGGTTTTACCTCCATCAAGAGGGCCCGAACCTGGGTAAAACATCGTGTCCCCTGCCTCCTGTTACCATCCAGCCTAGACGCATAGTTCGGGACCCCCTACCAGAGATCCGCCGGTTTTGACACCGACATTGGTGCTTTCATTGAGAGTTCCTCTGTGTCGTCGCCGTTAGGATTGATGGCTCCTACTATCATCGATAGCGATGCGGGAAGTTTGACCTTTCGGGAAGTTTGACCACAGAGTGTGATTTGACCTGAGATTAAGCATATTGACCCAAAATTAAGCCATAGTGACCCGAGATTAAGAAAAAAATAAAAAAAATTGATTTTTTAAAAAAAATCATTTGACCTGAGATTAAGCACATTGACCCAAGATTAAGCCATAGTGACCCGAGATTAAGAAAAAAATATAAAAAATTGAAATTTTTTCTAATTTTTTTGAATTTTTGAACAAAAATTATTACTAATGGCGCACTTCTATGTGGTGCGCCATTACTAAGTCAGATAGTAATGGCGCACCTCTAGGAATACTAATGGCGCACTACAGGTGCGCCATTAGTATATGGTATACTAATGGCGCACCAGTGGTGCGCCATTAGTAAAAAATACTAGTGGCGCGGTACTAGTGGCGCACCGGTAGTGCGCCATTAGTAGGCAAAACTGGTGCGCCACTAGTAGGCCTTTTCCTAGTAGTGTCACACCCGATCATCACGTGGTGTCTGGGCACGACGAACTTTGGCAACGGTGCATACTCAGGGAGAACACTTTTATCTTGAAATTTAGTGAGAGATCATTGTGGGAGTCCTGGATTAGGGGGTCTTCGGACAGCCGGACTATCTCCATTGGTCGGATTGTTAGACTATGAAGATACAAGATTGAAGACTTCGTCTCGTGTCCGGATGGGACTCTACTTGGCGTGGAAGGCAAGCTAGGCAATACGTATATGGATATCTCCTCCTTTGTAACCGACCTTGTGTAACCCTAACCCTCTCCGGTGTCTATATAAACCGAAGGGTTTTAGTCCGTAGGACAACAATCACAACATACAATCATACCATAGGCTAGCTTCTATGGTTTAGCCTCTCTGATCTCGTGGTAGATCTACTCTTGTACTACACATATCTTCAATATTAATCAAGCAGGACGTAGGGTTTTACCTCCATCAAGAGGGCCCGAACCTGGGTAAAACATCGTGTCCCCTGCCTCCTGTTACCATCCAGCCTAGACGCATAGTTCGGGACCCCCTACCAGAGATCCGCCGGTTTTGACACCGACATTGGTGCTTTCATTGAGAGTTCCTCTGTGTCGTCGCCGTTAGGATTGATGGCTCCTACTATCATCGATAGCGATGCGGGAAGTTTGACCTTTCGGGAAGTTTGACCACAGAGTGTGATTTGACCTGAGATTAAGCATATTGACCCAAAATTAAGCCATAGTGACCCGAGATTAAGAAAAAAATAAAAAAAATTGATTTTTTAAAAAAAATCATTTGACCTGAGATTAAGCACATTGACCCAAGATTAAGCCATAGTGACCCGAGATTAAGAAAAAAATATAAAAAATTGAAATTTTTTCTAATTTTTTTGAATTTTTGAACAAAAATTATTACTAATGGCGCACTTCTATGTGGTGCGCCATTACTAAGTCAGATAGTAATGGCGCACCTCTAGGAATACTAATGGCGCACTACAGGTGCGCCATTAGTATATTGTATACTAATGGCGCACCAGTGGTGCGCCATTAGTAAAAAATACTAGTGGCGCGGTACTAGTGGCGCACCGGTAGTGCGCCATTAGTAGGCAAAACTGGTGCGCCACTAGTAGGCCTTTTCCTAGTAGTGTCACACCCGATCATCACGTGGTGTCTGGGCACGACGAACTTTGGCAACGGTGCATACTCAGGGAGAACACTTTTATCTTGAAATTTAGTGAGAGATCATTGTGGGAGTCCTGGATTAGGGGGTCTTCGGACAGCCGGACTATCTCCATTGGTCGGATTGTTAGACTATGAAGATACAAGATTGAAGACTTCGTCTCGTGTCCGGATGGGACTCTACTTGGCGTGGAAGGCAAGCTAGGCAATACGTATATGGATATCTCCTCCTTTGTAACCGACCTTGTGTAACCCTAACCCTCTCCGGTGTCTATATAAACCGAAGGGTTTTAGTCCGTAGGACAACAATCACAACATACAATCATACCATAGGCTAGCTTCTATGGTTTAGCCTCTCTGATCTCGTGGTAGATCTACTCTTGTACTACACATATCTTCAATATTAATCAAGCAGGACGTAGGGTTTTACCTCCATCAAGAGGGCCCGAACCTGGGTAAAACATCGTGTCCCCTGCCTCCTGTTACCATCCAGCCTAGACGCATAGTTCGGGACCCCCTACCAGAGATCCGCCGGTTTTGACACCGACATTGGTGCTTTCATTGAGAGTTCCTCTGTGTCGTCGCCGTTAGGCTTGATGGCTCCTACTATCATCGATAGCGATGCGGGAAGTTTGACCTTTCGGGAAGTTTGACCACAGAGTGTGATTTGACCTGAGATTAAGCATATTGACCCAAAATTAAGCCATAGTGACCCGAGATTAAGAAAAAAATAAAAAAAATTGATTTTTTAAAAAAAATCATTTGACCTGAGATTAAGCACATTGACCCAAGATTAAGCCATAGTGACCCGAGATTAAGAAAAAAATATAAAAAATTGAAATTTTTTCTAATTTTTTTGAATTTTTGAACAAAAATTATTACTAATGGCGCACTTCTATGTGGTGCGCCATTACTAAGTCAGATAGTAATGGTGCACCTCTAGGAATACTAATGGCGCACTACAGGTGCGCCATTAGTATATGGTATACTAATGGCGCACCAGTGGTGCGCCATTAGTAAAAAATACTAGTGGCGCGGTACTAGTGGCGCACCGGTAGTGCGCCATTAGTAGGCAAAACTGGTGCGCCACTAGTAGGCCTTTTCCTAGTAGTGTCACACCCGATCATCACGTGGTGTCTGGGCACGACGAACTTTGGCAACGGTGCATACTCAGGGAGAACACTTTTATCTTGAAATTTAGTGAGAGATCATTGTGGGAGTCCTGGATTAGGGGGTCTTCGGACAGCCGGACTATCTCCATTGGTCGGATTGTTAGACTATGAAGATACAAGATTGAAGACTTCGTCTCGTGTCCGGATGGGACTCTACTTGGCGTGGAAGGCAAGCTAGGCAATACGTATATGGATATCTCCTCCTTTGTAACCGACCTTGTGTAACCCTAACCCTCTCCGGTGTCTATATAAACCGAAGGGTTTTAGTCCGTAGGACAACAATCACAACATACAATCATACCATAGGCTAGCTTCTATGGTTTAGCCTCTCTGATCTCGTGGTAGATCTACTCTTGTACTACACATATCTTCAATATTAATCAAGCAGGACGTAGGGTTTTACCTCCATCAAGAGGGCCCGAACCTGGGTAAAACATCGTGTCCCCTGCCTCCTGTTACCATCCAGCCTAGACGCATAGTTCGGGACCCCCTACCAGAGATCCGCCGGTTTTGACACCGACATTGGTGCTTTCATTGAGAGTTCCTCTGTGTCGTCGCCGTTAGGATTGATGGCTCCTACTATCATCGATAGCGATGCGGGAAGTTTGACCTTTCGGGAAGTTTGACCACAGAGTGTGATTTGACCTGAGATTAAGCATATTGACCCAAAATTAAGCCATAGTGACCCGAGATTAAGAAAAAAATAAAAAAAATTGATTTTTTAAAAAAAATCATTTGACCTGAGATTAAGCACATTGACCCAAGATTAAGCCATAGTGACCCGAGATTAAGAAAAAAATATAAAAAATTGAAATTTTTTCTAATTTTTTTGAATTTTTGAACAAAAATTATTACTAATGGCGCACTTCTATGTGGTGCGCCATTACTAAGTCAGATAGTAATGGCGCACCTCTAGGAATACTAATGGCGCACTACAGGTGCGCCATTAGTATATGGTATACTAATGGCGCACCAGTGGTGCGCCATTAGTAAAAAATACTAGTGGCGCGGTACTAGTGGCGCACCGGTAGTGCGCCATTAGTAGGCAAAACTGGTGCGCCACTAGTAGGCCTTTTCCTAGTAGTGTCACACCCGATCATCACGTGGTGTCTGGGCACGACGAACTTTGGCAACGGTGCATACTCAGGGAGAACACTTTTATCTTGAAATTTAGTGAGAGATCATTGTGGGAGTCCTGGATTAGGGGGTCTTCGGACAGCCGGACTATCTCCATTGGTCGGATTGTTAGACTATGAAGATACAAGATTGAAGACTTCGTCTCGTGTCCGGATGGGACTCTACTTGGCGTGGAAGGCAAGCTAGGCAATACGTATATGGATATCTCCTCCTTTGTAACCGACCTTGTGTAACCCTAACCCTCTCCGGTGTCTATATAAACCGAAGGGTTTTAGTCCGTAGGACAACAATCACAACATACAATCATACCATAGGCTAGCTTCTATGGTTTAGCCTCTCTGATCTCGTGGTAGATCTACTCTTGTACTACACATATCTTCAATATTAATCAAGCAGGACGTAGGGTTTTACCTCCATCAAGAGGGCCCGAACCTGGGTAAAACATCGTGTCCCCTGCCTCCTGTTACCATCCAGCCTAGACGCATAGTTCGGGACCCCCTACCAGAGATCCGCCGGTTTTGACACCAACATTGGTGCTTTCATTGAGAGTTCCTCTGTGTCGTCGCCGTTAGGCTTGATGGCTCCTACTATCATCGATAGCGATGCGGGAAGTTTGACCTTTCGGGAAGTTTGACCACAGAGTGTGATTTGACCTGAGATTAAGCATATTGACCCAAAATTAAGCCATAGTGACCCGAGATTAAGAAAAAAATAAAAAAAATTGATTTTTAAAAAAAAATCATTTGACCTGAGATTAAGCACATTGACCCAAGATTAAGCCATAGTGACCCGAGATTAAGAAAAAAATATAAAAAATTGAAATTTTTTCTAATTTTTTTGAATTTTTGAACAAAAATTATTACTAATGGCGCACTTCTATGTGGTGCGCCATTACTAAGTCAGATAGTAATGGCGCACCTCTAGGAATACTAATGGCGCACTACAGGTGCGCCATTAGTATATGGTATACTAATGGCGCACCAGTGGTGCGCCATTAGTAAAAAATACTAGTGGCGCGGTACTAGTGGCGCACCGGTAGTGCGCCATTAGTAGGCAAAACTGGTGCGCCACTAGTAGGCCTTTTCCTAGTAGTGTCACACCCGATCATCACGTGGTGTCTGGGCACGACGAACTTTGGCAACGGTGCATACTCAGGGAGAACACTTTTATCTTGAAATTTAGTGAGAGATCATTGTGGGAGTCCTGGATTAGGGGGTCTTCGGACAGCCGGACTATCTCCATTGATCGGATTGTTAGACTATGAAGATACAAGATTGAAGACTTCGTCTCGTGTCCGGATGGGACTCTACTTGGCGTGGAAGGCAAGCTAGGCAATACGTATATGGATATCTCCTCCTTTGTAACCGACCTTGTGTAACCCTAACCCTCTCCGGTGTCTATATAAACCGAAGGGTTTTAGTCCGTAGGACAACAATCACAACATACAATCATACCATAGGCTAGCTTCTATGGTTTAGCCTCTCTGATCTCGTGGTAGATCTACTCTTGTACTACACATATCTTCAATATTAATCAAGCAGGACGTAGGGTTTTACCTCCATCAAGAGGGCCCGAACCTGGGTAAAACATCGTGTCCCCTGCCTCCTGTTACCATCCAGCCTAGACGCATAGTTCGGGACCCCCTACCAGAGATCCGCCGGTTTTGACACCGACATTGGTGCTTTCATTGAGAGTTCCTCTGTGTCGTCGCCGTTAGGCTTGATGGCTCCTACTATCATCGATAGCGATGCGGGAAGTTTGACCTTTCGGGAAGTTTGACCACAGAGTGTGATTTGACCTGAGATTAAGCATATTGACCCAAAATTAAGCCATAGTAACCCGAGATTAAGAAAAAAATAAAAAAAATTGATTTTAAAAAAAAAATCATTTGACCTGAGATTAAGCACATTGACCCAAGATTAAGCCATAGTGACCCGAGATTAAGAAAAAAATATAAAAAATTGAAATTTTTTCTAATTTTTTTGAATTTTTGAACAAAAATTATTACTAATGGCGCACTTCTATGTGGTGCGCCATTACTAAGTCAGATAGTAATGGGGCACCTCTAGGAATACTAATGGCGCACTACAGGTGCGCCATTAGTATATGGTATACTAATGGCGCACCAGTGGTGCGCCATTAGTAAAAAATACTAGTGGCGCGGTACTAGTGGCGCACCGGTAGTGCGCCATTAGTAGGCAAAACTGGTGCGCCACTAGTAGGCCTTTTCCTAGTAGTGTCACACCCGATCATCACGTGGTGTCTGGGCACGACGAACTTTGGCAACGGTGCATACTCAGGGAGAACACTTTTATCTTGAAATTTAGTGAGAGATCATTGTGGGAGTCCTGGATTAGGGGGTCTTCGGACAGCCGGACTATCTCCATTGGTCGGATTGTTAGACTATGAAGATACAAGATTGAAGACTTCGTCTCGTGTCCGGATGGGACTCTACTTGGCGTGGAAGGCAAGCTAGGCAATACGTATATGGATATCTCCTCCTTTGTAACCGACCTTGTGTAACCCTAACCCTCTCCGGTGTCTATATAAACCGAAGGGTTTTAGTCCGTAGGACAACAATCACAACATACAATCATACCATAGGCTAGCTTCTATGGTTTAGCCTCTCTGATCTCGTGGTAGATCTACTCTTGTACTACACATATCTTCAATATTAATCAAGCAGGACGTAGGGTTTTACCTCCATCAAGAGGGCCCGAACCTGGGTAAAACATCGTGTCCCCTGCCTCCTGTTACCATCCAGCCTAGACGCATAGTTCGGGACCCCCTACCAGAGATCCGCCGGTTTTGACACCGACATTGGTGCTTTCATTGAGAGTTCCTCTGTGTCGTCGCCGTTAGGCTTGATGGCTCCTACTATCATCGATAGCGATGCGGGAAGTTTGACCTTTCGGGAAGTTTGACCACAGAGTGTGATTTGACCTGAGATTAAGCATATTGACCCAAAATTAAGCCATAGTGACCCGAGATTAAGAAAAAAATAAAAAAAATTGATTTTAAAAAAAAAATCATTTGACCTGAGATTAAGCACATTGACCCAAGATTAAGCCATAGTGACCCGAGATTAAGAAAAAAATATAAAAAATTGAAATTTTTTCTAATTTTTTTGAATTTTTGAACAAAAATTATTACTAATGGCGCACTTCTATGTGGTGCGCCATTACTAAGTCAGATAGTAATGGTGCACCTCTAGGAATACTAATGGCGCAATACAGGTGCACCATTAGTATATGGTATACTAATGGCGCACCAGTGGTGCGCCATTAGTAAAAAATACTAGTGGCGCGGTACTAGTGGCGCACCGGTAGTGCGCCATTAGTAGGCAAAACTGGTGCGCCACTAGTAGGCCTTTTCCTAGTAGTGTCACACCCGATCATCACGTGGTGTCTGGGCACGACGAACTTTGGCAACGGTGCATACTTAGGGAGAACACTTTTATCTTGAAATTTAGTGAGAGATCGTTGTGGAGTCCTGGATTAGGGGGTCTTCGGACAGCCGGACTATCTCCATTGGTCGGATTGTTAGACTATGAAGATACAAGATTGAAGACTTCGTCTCGTGTCCGGATGGGACTCTACTTGGCGTGGAAGGCAAGCTAGGCAATACGTATATGGATATCTCCTCCTTTGTAACCGACCTTGTGTAACCCTAACCCTCTCCGGTGTCTATATAAACCGAAGGGTTTTAGTCCGTAGGACAACAATCACAACATACAATCATACCATAGGCTAGCTTCTATGGTTTAGCCTCTCTGATCTCGTGGTAGATCTACTCTTGTACTACACATATCTTCAATATTAATCAAGCAGGACGTAGGGTTTTACCTCCATCAAGAGGGCCCGAACCTGGGTAAAACATCGTGTCCCCTGCCTCCTGTTACCATCCAGCCTAGACGCATAGTTCGGGACCCCCTACCCGAGATCCGCCGGTTTTGACACCGACATTGGTGCTTTCATTGAGAGTTCCTCTGTGTCGTCGCCGTTAGGCTTGATGGCTCCTACTATCGTCGATAGCGATGCGGTCCAGGGTGAGACTTTTCTCCCCGGACAGATCTTCGTATTCGGCGGCTTTGCACTGTGGGCTAATTCGCTTGGCCATCTGCAGCAGATTGAAAGCTACGCCCCTGGCCATCAGGTCAGGTTTGGAAGTTTGAATTACACGGCCAACATCCGTGGGGACTTGATCTTCGACGGATTCGAGCCACAGTCGGGCGCGCCGCACTGTTGCGATGGGTATGACCAAGCTCTGCCACCGGACGGTACCCCAGAGGCCGCGCCCGCATCAGCTCCGACCCTTAGCTCGGAGCCAACTGCGCCAATCGAGGACGGGTGGCTAGACAGCGCCTTAGGGGCTGCAGTCTCGACGGCGATCGAGCCAAACACCAGCATAATCCTCTGCGCAGCCCGTGACTCCAAGGTGCCGGACACTTTTCCGGACTCCGAACCATCCGCGCCCCTGCCGATCAAATCCGATTGGGCGCTGATCATGGAATTCACCGCCGCGGGTATCTTTCAGCACTCGCCCTTCGGCGACATTCTAAATTCACTAAGGTCTCTCTCTTTGTCAGGAGAGCCCTGGCCGTATTATGGCCAACAGGATTGGGATGCGGACGACGAAGAAATTCGACGCCCACCCACCACCCACTTAATAGCCACTGTCGATAACTCAACCGACATGCTCGACTTCGACTCCGAAGACATCGACGGTATGGACAACAATGCGGGAGGCGAAGAGGAACCACCGCCCACAGGGCGCTGGACTTCCACTTCATCATATGACGTATACATGGTGGACACACCAAAAGAAGACGACGACGAGGAACGGAAGGACGCACCGAAGGCTTGTTCCCTTGAGAAGCGGTCAAAGCGGCGGTGCAAGCGCCGCCCCAAATCCTGCCTCGCCAGAAATAATGATCACGCAGAACCAACGTTGGAGCAGGGCGAACCACTGCCGGACCATGGCAATATGGAGAATCAAACCGAACAAACCAATTCTGTCAAAGATAATAGTCCGGAGGACACAACACCGGACAGGCACCCAGAGCAGCAGAATGCCCGTCAAAGGCTTGTTGCTACCGTGAGGAGTCTGAAAAGCAGAAGCAAAGGCTCAAGGCAGCGCAGGACACACTCCAAATCAAATGGAGTAAAGTACTCAACACAGCAGCGAAGTACGGCGACAATCGCCCCACCAAGAGCTACCCAAAGCGGAAGTTGCTACCTAAATTCGATGAGGACGCCTCAGACCCCTCACAACCAAAAATCAAAACAGCCACCTGGCTGGATAGACGACCTCACGGCCAACATAGAGCGGCAAACAATGCCACTCACAAGACAATACGCGATTCACGCGAGGGCTTGCACCAAAAGGACAGCGCAACCAGATCCATCTATGGACCACGCAAGCGCTCCCCAGCATACGATATAACACAACAAACATCCGAACAACGCGGTACACCCAGATACAGGGGTGCCGCACACCCCCTATGTTTCACCGATGAGGTGCTGGATCATGAATTTCTAGAGGGATTCAAACCTGTCAACATAGAGGCATACAACGGAACAACATACCCTGGGGTCTGGATCGAGGACTATATCCTCCACATCCATATGGCTCGAGGAGATGATCTCCACGCCATCAAGTACTTACCACTCAAACTCAAAGGGCCAGCTCGTCATTGGCTTAAAGGCCTCCCCGAAAACTCCATTGGAAGCTGGGCAGAGCTCGAAGATGCTTTTCGGGCAAACTTTCAAGGGACTTATGTCCGACCTCCGGACGCGGATGATTTGAGTCATATAACTCAACAGCCCAGAGAGTCATCCCGAAAGCTTTGGAACGGGTTTCTTACTAAAAAGAACCAAATTGTCGATTGTCCGAACGCCGAAGCCTTGGCAGCTTTTAAGCACAGCGACCGTGATGAATGGCTTTCCCGACACCTCGGCCAAGAAAAACCGAGAACAATGGCAGCATTAACAAGCCTCATGACCCGCTTTTGCGCAGGTGAGGACAGCTGGCTAGCCCGATGCAGCACCAGCGACCCCAGTACATCTGAAGTTAGAGATGGAAACGGGAAATCATGGCACAACATCAAAAACAAACGCCGGAATAAAGGAGACAGCACAAAGAGCACGGCAGTAAACGCCGGATGCAAAAGCTCTCGGCTAGGTCAGCAAAAGCCGCCCCCTAAAGGCGCCAGAGACGAACTGTCTAGCCTAAACAAAATTCTGGACCAAATATGTCAGGTCCATAGCACCCCTGGCAAAGATGAGGATGAGCCTCTCAAGGAAGACACTGGGGAACAAAAGAAATTTCCACCAGAAGTCAAAACAGTAAACGTGTTACACGTGATCAATGGAAGAAACAAAACGGCACTCCCAGAAAAATACGCCCGAAGGCCTATCACCGCAGAGTCCTGCCACTGGTCATCTCAACCGATCACTTTCGACCATCGTGATTACTCAGCAAGTATCCGGCATGCAGGATGGGCTGCCACAGTCGGGCGTCTTAGCGACACCACATAAAGGGCTTTAAAAGAAATGCCACAGTCGGGCGTCTTAGCGACACCACATAAAGGGCTTTAAAAGAAATGCCACAGTCGGGCGTCTGAGCGACACCACATAAAGGGCTTTAAAAGGAATGCCACAGTCGGGCGTCTGAGCGACACCACATAAAGGGCTTTAAAAGAAATGCCACAGTCGGGCGTCTGAGCGACACCACATAAAGGGCTTTAAAAGAAATGCCACAGTCGGGCGTCTGAGCGACACCACATAAAGGGCTTTAAAAGAAATGCCACAGTCGGGCGTCTGAGCGACACCACATAAAGGGCTTTAAAAGAAATGCCACAGTCGGGCGTCTGAGCGACACCACATAAAGGGCTTTAAAAGAAATGCCACAATGAATATCCAGGAGGTAGAACCATCCCAGGGATACTTGATAATATAATTAATGCAACGGGTTAGTCCATCATAAAATAATAATCATGGTTCTCACAAGTCACCAGTCGATATCCAAGTTTGGTTTAACAATATCTCCTCCGAAGACCGACACTAAGACCAACACTTGACCCATCCCAGACTGTAATCCTTAACCATGGACACGGCTATTCGAATAGGTTTTATTCTCTGCAGAGGGTGTACTCTTTACCCACGAGTAACGGATTTCCTTTATTCCATCGGGACTAATTCCGTCTACGGCCTTTTAGTTGAAAACACGCCTAACTTGCACACACCAGCTTAACTCATCGGTGTCTGGGATCACCCACGACACTTGTTAAGCAAAACTCTAAGTGGGGAGGCTACAACCTCGCGTAGCATGGGATCAAATTTATATCGCGCGCTCTTAGGGGTGGCCTCCCCTCTCGGTCCCAACCGGAAACACCCATGCCCCCGGACCAGGTGGCATGCCTACCGGCTACAACCGATATCTTCCACCATGGCCTCTCTGTACGGTGTGTGCTTGAAAGGGGTTGACGACTTACTGAACCATACCCTACCTGCGGCAGGGACAAGTGGTAGTACATAGCAAGTATGGGGGTTACTGGAAACAAGACTCGGTCTACGGTCGACTCAGGAGGTTTATAAGTTCCCTGCATGACATGTAAACAAATATATTTCAATCAACAAAAACACCACTCAATATACCTTACCATGCCATACCGGACATAACCGTCCCGACGGGGACCGGCGACAAGCTCACGCCTACCCAAGGCCGAGGCTTTCCCAGATTCCTTTCCGGCATGCATGCAAGGCACATGAGGATGATTACCATCACAATTATATTCATTTCCAACAGCGAGGAAATCACTAATATGCTTCCATGCAAATGATCATGTCACATGAAATAACAAGTCCTTCGAAGTAAGGTGGTGTTATAAACGTGTCAAATAACACACCAAAAACATTATGCCAGGGTTCAGATGCTTGCCTTTAAGTTGTGGAGGGGTGAGGTGCTCTCCAAAACTTTTGAAAGTTTCTTCTCTCTCCCCAAAATCCTATTTAAAAATATATTTGAATTAACACACATTTCAAAAACAGTACAAAAAAAGTTGTTTGGAAAATTTTCAAATAAATCTTAAAATAAACTAGACCAAATTTGAGGAAGGTAGGAAAAAGAATCAACTCATTTGGAGTTATATTTAAAAAGTTATAGCCAGTCAAAGTTCTGGTCAAATTTGTTATATAAAATAAAACTGAAAAGAAAACGTTACGGAGGGGAATACGCTTTCGGAGCGGGGAAAACGTACTGGGGAAAATACGCCTTCACTTACTCCAGCGTGGCTGGCGCGTGGGTCACTGACAGTGGGTCCAGGGGGCCCACTAGTCAGGTTTGACTAGTCTCTCTTTCCCCCTCCTTCCCCTGTCCCGAGCGGAGGCGGAGCTCAGGCGATCGTCGCCGGCGACTGGCAGCTCTTCGCGGGGCCCCGAGGGCGGGGATGGATCCGCCACTCCAGTGCGGTCCTCCCGGTAGTTGCTAGGCCGGTGGGGACGGAGGGAGCTGCCGGCGGCGAGCTTCGCGGCGGAGGAGGCTTCGGGGGCGGAGTGAAAATTTTCCTGCAGTGAGCCCCGATCAAAATCGAGTAGTGGGGATGGCTCATGGGAAGATGAGGAAGCTCTTGGTGGAGAGAACGGAGAGTGGGAGGCTCTGGTGGTGCCGAATTGGCCGGGGCAGTGGCGGCGGCTGCAGTTGCCGGAGATGAGGAAGGAGACCTCTCCGGATCGATTGGCTGCCACGGGAGAACTAGGGGAGCATTCTAAGGCTGCCTGTGTGCTTGAATGGGTTCGGGGCCTCCTTTTTATAGCTCGTCGAGGTCGGTTCCGCGGCGGCCGGATAAGCTCTCCGGCGAACCGCCTCTCTGTAGCTAGGGCGACGTGGCAGCGACGAGCGCTAGTGGACACACTCACGGATGAGCACGCGCTGTTCCAGGGGCCAGGTGGCGAGCGGAGGAAGGTTCGGCGGCGCCGACATGGGCAGAGGCTGTCGGGCGGCGGCGGCGGCTAGCGCTTGGCCTGCCGGGCGCGGCGAGGGGCGGCTTGGCGCGTAGCTGTGAGAAGGGGAGTGCGTGGCGTGATACCGCGGAGCGAGCCAAAGCCGTGGGGCCAGCGTGTCGGCTCGGGCGCGGGTCGTGCAATACGCGCGCTCTGCTCGCGCTCCGGGCGTGTGCGGGACGTGCTCGACGCAATGCCAGAGCATGCTAGAGGTCGAGGTTGAGGCTGGGAAGAAACAGGACTAGGTTAGGAGTAACAGGGAGTCTAGTGGACATGCTTGTTTGATCAAAGGTGCAAGCTCACAGTGCAATGCCAAAACTCATGTCAAAACTGGTCATGCTCTCCAGGTGTTCGACAAAATGCCACAGGCACCTAGGCTCTTCTTGGAGTGGCCAAAACTTCCAGATTGGGGTCTCTTTAGATGCAAGAGAGAGTGGTGAGGTTAGTTTGCCAAAAGCAGAAACTTGCTAGTGCAAGTTTTACAAAACTTCAATTCTGGACAGGAAATGAATAGCATTATTTCATGAACCAAAAATGATCCAAAAGGTGCATGCTCCTGGACTTAGAGGTTTGGTAGGGCTGTCTACAAGTAGGAGAAAGCACAAGGTCATTGGAGCAAAATTTAATAGGGTTGCAGTAGAAATCACAAGGCTGGACCAGAATGGAAAAGAGGTTGATTCACTCAAAGTTTTCAAATAACAACACAGGGTTTTTGCATAAAGTTGAATCATGAGTTACTACCAATATCCCATAATTTTGGTGGAGGCTAGAAAGAATTATTTAAATGGGTTGTAGTGCAAATTGCACTCTGGACCAGAGAAGAAAAAATGGGTGTAGAGCTCAAAATATTTCATAAAATAAAGATGTTTTTGCACAAAAGTGATTTAAAAACATCACATGACATCTCCAAATTTTAGTTGGAATTTTAAGTGAATTTATCAAATGGTTGTAGTTCAAATATGGCCATTTAACCTTGAAAAACCATTTTCAAGAAAGTAAAGATCAAGCAACTTAATTATTTAATTAGTTATATTAAATAAGGGAAAGTTTCTCTTGAGAGATTAAATATGTCCAATGACATACTTGAAAAGTTTTCTCTTTGGGAAAAACTCATCATAACAGGGAAGGAAATGATTTAAAAATCAAAATGGAGCTCAGATATTCAAAGTTTTAATTCCTGGCAAAAATTTTAATCCATTAAAACAAGGCCAAATTTTTGGGGTGTCACAACACTACCCCCCTTAAGAAAAATCTCGTCCTCGAGATTTGTCAAAAGCTGTTTTCAAGAAAATTTTATGCAATGAAGATGTGGCTATAGTGAGAGGGCAATAAGTGGTGAAAAACCACAGTGTGAATACTGGTGCTGCGTGGAAAAATCTACGGTTCAGGACAAAATCGTGAGATTTCTATGTTGGATATAAATTTAGAATAACTTCTAAATTTAAATATACGCTGGTCGTACCCGAGAGCACAGTGCTCTCTCTGGCCGACAGGTGGACCCGGGGTCCATTGTCAGTCTCTTCTTCTCCCTCTGGTTCTCTCTTCTTCCTCTCTCTCGCGCGCTTCCCCGCGCTTTCTCCACCGGCGACGTTTAGCGCGTAGGGTATCTAGGCCGTACCGCGGTAGTGCGCGGCGTGCTAGCTGCCGGTGCAGCGTGCACTCACCTCGCGGGCCAGCGTGCTGTCGGCACTGCTCGTGGATTCGTCTTCAAACACCGGCGATCGGCGACGAGCGGCGTTGGTGGACTTCGCCCACCGTACACCGAGCTCGAGCTATAAAACGGCCGGGGTGCCTCTCTCTTCTTCCTCACACCTGGCCTCACTTCTCCTCCTCCTCCTTTCTCCATTACTGCTTACAGAAGCTCGGGTGAGGCTCTAATGGCGGAGGCGATGCCGGACTGGTTTGTGATCCTGATATTTGGAGGGCTGGCGACACTGCTGGGGCTCTCCGTGCTCCTGTGCGCGATGATCCTCGACGATCGTCGCGATGCTGTTGCTCGGGTGTTGGCTCTCCGTGGTGGTGGTGATCACGAGGAGTAGATGGGGTGTGTCGGGTGCTAACCGTTGTTAGGGGGTGATTAGCTGGATGCAACACCGTTGCAAAGTTTTGCAAACAGGGTATGTGTCCGAATGATTATGGTTGTCAGTCTGCTGCCGTGGTGCTGTGTGAAAATAATAAATCCACGCCGTGAGAAAGTGTAGATGTAGCAACTCAGGGAAAGGAAATCTCACTCCAGGATTTTGCGAGAGAAAAATAGTTAATTTTAAAAGAGTATAAACCACAACAAAAACTACACACATTAGTAGAAGCCAAATAATTGACTCGTCGTACAACTCAGGGTATCACGCATAAGTCACACACATAAATAAATGTTGCAATAATGAACACCGCAGCATCGTCTAAAATGGAAACGGCAACTGGATGGGGTCCCTAGAAAACGTCTCTGGTACTGGGATACACTCCTCTTCTATCGCGGGAAGTGGATTGACCAGTCGATGTACGTGTCTCTCCTGGTCGGGCCTTAGTGCTCTGCCGATGGCGATCTGAGGATTTAAATCTGCGAGGCTCTGGAGATAACCCATCACACGTTGGGATAAATGCTCTTGAGCGATGACGTACTGGACAAGGTTGGCCAGAACTGGGTCTCTCTCAATTCGTCCACCGGGAAAAGATGTCACTCCTCCGGGTGCTGCACGGCTCGGAAAGTAATAATACCCTCGTTCGCTGGCATAGGGTACCGCGAATCGAAGGCGAGCAAGCGCTTCGTATGCAACAGCTTCTATGGCCATCTGAGAGGTTGGCATAGATTTCCCCATGAAGGAGACCTCTGTTGGATCTTGGTTTGAGTTTACGGGAGGGATGTGTACTGCTGCCCAATATCTTGAGGTGGAAGGGGTAATTCTTGATTTGAACAGCTCGTACTGGGGTGGCTGGGTAGCGCCCATGGTACTGCAGGTAAAATCCCGCAATATCTTGACAAAACTACCTGGGGTTGCATCTGGGGTTCTCAGATAAATGCTAGGGCTCGGCATGGCTAGGAAATGGTTGTGAGGGTGGTGCACAAGGTGAGAGATGCTTAGCAAGGTCACGCGGTGGCCTTTTTATAGCACCGGAGCTGGGTGATTTTTTTTTACCGAGGTGAATGGTAAAGAATATTTTTCAGCTCTGTTCCAAGGGTCGGGGTCAAGCCACAGATTCACACATTTCACTATAGTGATGTGTTACTGTGGGGTTGACGGGGTGATTTTTGGTAACTGTGCCCGGGATAGAAATCTTATACTGCATACTGGCGTATCCAGGCAAGGATACTATTAAAAACAGAGGCACGACAACAGGCGGCGTTTAAATACAAGGCCACACGATTACAAAGCGAGGGTACACTGGAACTCGATACAACTCGGGTGACTTAGTCTACCTCGTTTACATCCAAGCGGGCGTGCCTTGAGGCTCCTCCACGGGTCTCGTTGTCGGAATTAGCTGGAGTGGGTTGAGGGGCTGCAGGCTCTGGGTAGCGATGAGGACCATCTCGGGGATTGTTGGCCACAATCCCGTTGGAGTGTGCTCCCAATATGCGACGAAGCACCTCTGGGGTTATCGCAGCACCTTGGCCGATGGCTGGGGCAGGCCTCAGGGACTCGATCGGGTGTCCAAACAGCACGACTGGGTTGTCGGCGTTGGGCTCGTTTTCTTCTCTCGCCGGGGCTCGACGAACCAGCTCTCCACGAGCTGCGATTAAATCAATAGTGATTTGATCGCACAGTTCCTCTAGTGCACTTACATAGTGCACTAGGTGCAACAATGCAGGATCCGACTCGTGATCTCCGTTGGCAACTCGGGGTGGTCTACCATACCCTTCACGTCTGGGGTAGTAGTGGAACGAGCGACAGTTAACTCTGGGCGACAAGTGCCGGAGATGAACTATAGCCTCTCGAGCAGCTAGCTGGATGGCTTGAAGCTCGAAGGAAGTTGTTCTTCCGGTGAACCTGTAGGGGCGCTCGGGCTCTAGACCCCTACCATAGATGTGTACAGTGGCCCAGAATTGACGGTTCTCACCGCTCATGGGTCCTTGGTATACAACATATTCTAGGGGCTCTTCTAACGCATAGGCACGACGGGTGAGGTTTGCGAGTATGGTCACAAAACCTCCAAGGTTGGTTGCTGTGGTCTCATTGTGCACGACAGGGCCAGGCATTGTGGCTTGGTTTGGGGTAGAGGCTGTGCTGTGCTGTGTTGGGACTAGTGTGCCCCTTTTTATAGGAAAAGGGGACGGAGTCTTCCTTCGCACGCTTGCGAGAAAGGACTATTTAGGGGCCGGTCACTGGCGCATGAGTGACAGGTTAGGTTGATAGGTTGGGCACCGACTGCCAAAAAGGTGTTGGGTCACTGTGTGGCTATCTT
Source organism: Triticum urartu (assembly GCF_056163025.1). NCBI lineage: Eukaryota > Viridiplantae > Streptophyta > Magnoliopsida > Poales > Poaceae > Triticum > Triticum urartu. Next base: position 594,264,739 of record NC_141874.1, read on the forward strand.
GCACGAGAAGCTTGGCTGGGGTTTGGTTATGGTTTGGTGGGTCGGTTTGCCTAAGTTTATAGACCCGGCTAAGATAGGATTAGCCAATGGTCAGCCTGGCTCTGATACCAAGTCTGTCATGACCGGGTTTTCCAGACATAAATTTCCAGAAAAGACCGTCGTGCTCATCAGCCCCAGGATTACTGTTAGCTGATGAGGCTCCAAACTTGATACAGAAATCTTAAGCAAAATACAAAATATGTAGTACAAGACCCTTCTGGCCTGTGAGTACAACAATTGGGTTTCTAGTGGTTGATGGCGGAAGCGGTTTGTGAGACATCAGTGTCTATGGGACTCCATTTCCCACGGGAACAGCTGACCAGGTTAACTCCTATCTTCGCGAGGCTGCTATCACCGTTGCTTAGGTCTCGAGGCTGTCATCGTCACGCTCCTCTCCAAGCAGAAATCTGGCCAAGACAATAGCCAGGGACAAGCCAGTGAGTACTTTGAATGTACTCGCAAACATTAGGAACACAGGTATAATATAATTGATGATCATGCACTGAAATATTCTATGATCACATCGTCAGTCACAAATAAAATATCTTTTATGCATGCAAGCAGGTTATTTATATGCAACATGAGTAAGCAATAGAAGAGAGGGAATAAAATGCCACAGTCGGGCGTCTTAGCGACACCACATAAAGGGCTTTAAAAGAAATGCCACAGTCGGGCGTCTGAGCGACACCACATAAAGGGCTTTAAAAGGAATGCCACAGTCGGGCGTCTGAGCGACACCACATAAAGGGCTTTAAAAGAAATGCCACAGTCGGGCGTCTGAGCGACACCACATAAAGGGCTTTAAAAGAAATGCCACAGTCGGGCGTCTGAGCGACACCACATAAAGGGCTTTAAAAGAAATGCCACAGTCGGGCGTCTGAGCGACACCACATAAAGGGCTTTAAAAGAAATGCCACAGTCGGGCGTCTGAGCGACACCACATAAAGGGCTTTAAAAGAAATGCCACAATGAATATCCAGGAGGTAGAACCATCCCAGGGATACTTGATAATATAATTAATGCAACGGGTTAGTCCATCATAAAATAATAATCATGGTTCTCACAAGTCACCAGTCGATATCCAAGTTTGGTTTAACAATATCTCCTCCGAAGACCGACACTAAGACCAACACTTGACCCATCCCAGACTGTAATCCTTAACCATGGACACGGCTATTCGAATAGGTTTTATTCTCTGCAGAGGGTGTACTCTTTACCCACGAGTAACGGATTTCCTTTAGTCCATCGGGACTAATTCCGTCTACGGCCTTTTAGTTGAAAACACGCCTAACTTGCACACACCAGCTTAACTCATCGGTGTCTGGGATCACCCACGACACTTGTTAAGCAAAACTCTAAGTGGGGAGGCTACAACCTCGCGTAGCATGGGATCAAATTTATATCGCGCGCTCTTAGGGGTGGCCTCCCCTCTCGGTCCCAACCGGAAACACCCATGCCCCCGGACCAGGTGGCATGCCTACCGGCTACAACCGATATCTTCCACCATGGCCTCTCTGTACGGTGTGTGCTTGAAAGGGGTTGACGACTTACTGAACCATACCCTACCTGCGGCAGGGACAAGTGGTAGTACATAGCAAGTATGGGGGTTACTGGAAACAAGACTCGGTCTACGGTCGACTCAGGAGGTTTATAAGTTCCCTGCATGACATGTAAACAAATATATTTCAATCAACAAAAACACCACTCAATATACCTTACCATGCCATACCGGACATAACCGTCCCGACGGGGACCGGCGACAAGCTCACGCCTACCCAAGGCCGAGGCTTTCCCAGATTCCTTTCCGGCATGCATGCAAGGCACATGAGGATGATTACCATCACAATTATATTCATTTCCAACAGCGAGGAAATCACTAATATGCTTCCATGCAAATGATCATGTCACATGAAATAACAAGTCCTTCGAAGTAAGGTGGTGTTATAAACGTGTCAAATAACACACCAAAAACATTATGCCAGGGTTCAGATGCTTGCCTTTAAGTTGTGGAGGGGTGAGGTGCTCTCCAAAACTTTTGAAAGTTTCTTCTCTCTCCCCAAAATCCTATTTAAAAATATATTTGAATTAACACACATTTCAAAAACAGTACAAAAAAAGTTGTTTGGAAAATTTTCAAATAAATCTTAAAATAAACTAGACCAAATTTGAGGAAGGTAGGAAAAAGAATCAACTCATTTGGAGTTATATTTAAAAAGTTATAGCCAGTCAAAGTTCTGGTCAAATTTGTTATATAAAATAAAACTGAAAAGAAAACGTTACGGAGGGGAATACGCTTTCGGAGCGGGGAAAACGTACTGGGGAAAATACGCCTTCACTTACTCCAGCGTGGCTGGCGCGTGGGTCACCGACAGTGGGTCCAGGGGGCCCACTAGTCAGGTTTGACTAGTCTCTCTTTCCCCCTCCTTCCCCTGTCCCGAGCGGAGGCGGAGCTCAGGCGATCGTCGCCGGCGACTGGCAGCTCTTCGCGGGGCCCCGAGGGCGGGGATGGATCCGCCACTCCAGTGCGGTCCTCCCGGTAGTTGCCAGGCCGGTGGGGACGGAGGGAGCTGCCGGCGGCGAGCTTCGCGGCGGAGGAGGCTTCGGGGGCGGAGTGAAAATTTTCCTACAGTGAGCCCCGATCAAAATCGAGTAGTGGGGATGGCTCACGGGAAGATGAGGAAGCTCTTGGTGGAGAGAACGGAGAGTGGGAGGCTCTGGTGGTGCCGAATTGGCCGGGGCAGTGGCGGCGGCTGCAGTTGCCGGAGATGAGGAAGGAGACCTCTCCGGATCGATTGGCTGCCACGGGAGAACTAGGGGAGCATTCTAAGGCTGCCTGTGTGCTTGAATGGGTTCGGGGCCTCCTTTTTATAGCTCGTCGAGGTCGGTTCCGCGGCGGCCAGATAAGCTCTCCGGCGAACCGCCTCTCTGTAGCTAGGGCGACGTGGCGGCGACGAGCGCTAGTGGACACACTCGCAAATGAGCACGCGCTGTTCCAGGGGCCAGGTGGCGAGCGGAGGAAGGTTCGGCGGCGCCGACATGGGCAGAGGCTATCGGGCGGCGGTGGCGGCTAGCGCTTGGCCTGCCGGGCGCGGCGAGGGGCGGCTTGGCGCGTAGCTGTGAGAAGGGGAGTGCGTGGCATGATACCGCGGAGCGAGCCAAAGCCGTGGGGCCAGCGTGTCGGCTCGGGCGCGGGTCGTGCAATACGCACGCTCTGCTCGCGCTCCGGGCGTGCGCGGGACGTGCTCGACGCAATGCCAGAGCATGCTAGAGGTCGAGGTTGAGGCTGGGAAGAAACAGGACTAGGTTAGGAGTAACAGGGAGTCTAGTGGACATGCTTGTTTGATCAAAGGTGCAAGCTCACAGTGCAATGCCAAAACTCATGTCAAAACTGGTCATGCTCTCCAGGTGTTCGACAAAATGCCACAGGCACCTAGGCTCTTCTTGGAGTGGCCAAAACTTCCAGATTGGGGTCTCTTTAGATGCAAGAGAGAGTGGTGAGGTTAGTTTGCCAAAAGCAGAAACTTGCTAGTGCAAGTTTTACAAAACTTCAATTCTGGACAGGAAATGAATAGCATTATTTCATGAACCAAAAATGATCCAAAAGGTGCATGCTCCTGGACTTAGAGGTTTGGTAGGGCTATCTACAAGTAGGAGAAAGCACAAGGTCATTGGAGCAAAATTTAATAGGGTTGCAGTAGAAATCACAAGGCTGGACCAGAATGGAAAAGAGGTTGATTCACTCAAAGTTTTCAAATAACAACACAGGGTTTTTGCATAAAGTTGAATCATGAGTTACTACCAATATCCCATAATTTTGGTGGAGGCTAGAAAGAATTATTTAAATGGGTTGTAGTGCAAATTGCACTCTGGACCAGAGAAGAAAAAATGGGTGTAGAGCTCAAAATATTTCATAAAATAAAGATGTTTTTGCACAAAAGTGATTTAAAAACATCACATGACATCTCCAAATTTTAGTTGGAATTTTAAGTGAATTTATCAAATGGTTGTAGTTCAAATATGGCCATTTAACCTTGAAAAACCATTTTCAAGAAAGTAAAGATCAAGCAACTTAATTATTTAATTAGTTATATTAAATAAGGGAAAGTTTCTCTTGAGAGATTAAATATGTCCAATGACATACTTGAAAAGTTTTCTCTTTGGGAAAAACTCATCATAACAGGGAAGGAAATGATTTAAAAATCAAAATGGAGCTCAGATATTCAAAGTTTTAATTCCTGGCAAAAATTTTAATCCATTAAAACAAGGCCAAATTTTTGGGGTGTCACACGACAACTGCAATCTTTCAGGTTATACACATGTATACATAAACGGCCGCACAGGAGGCATCATACTACTTTCAGGCAAAAGTATAAACATAGCCTTATAAAAACTTCATAAAAGCATTGTGTTTACAATGAGAATACATATCACTCAAACATAATATTCTTCGAGCACTGGGCCTCTATCAAACGAGCACCCTTGAGAACCTCCTCGAAATAATGCTTGGCTGCACTCGGCCTATGGCCGAACCCTGCGCCGCGACTACGGAAGCGTCCATCTCCGCCCAGTATGCTTTAACACGGGCAAGGGCCATCCGCGAGCCTTCGATGCACGCCGACCTCTTCATCGCATTAATGTGTGGCACCGCACCAAGGAACTGCTGCACTAAGCTGAAATAGGTATCCGGCTTTTGCTTCTCCGGCCACAGCTGATCCACAACAGCCCTCATGGCGAGTCCGGACAACCTATTCAGTTCGGCCCATTCAGCTAGCTGGTCAGTCAATGAAAGCGGACGCTCTGGAACGTTGAACTGCGACCAGAACAGCTTGTCCACTTCACGATCTGTCTGACCTTGGAAGTACTTGGCAGCATCGGCAGCACTCGCCGTCAAATCCATATACGCATCTGCCGAACTCCGCAGCCGATCCAGAGGGGCATACCGTGGATCTCCGAACTTCCTCCGTAACATGAAGGGTTTCCCAGCCGCAATATCCCCGGCTTCCCGCAGCTCCTCCTTCTTCGCTCTCATAGCAGAACGGGTGTCCTTCTCCGCCATCGTGGCCTTCTCAAGGTCCGCTGCCTTTGCTCGGTTTTCCTTTTCAAGGACCCGGCAACGGTCGGCAGTGTCTTTAATTCCACGGCCATCTTGGCCATCTTCTCTTGGCTCTCGCAATGTGCGGCCTTCTCGGCCTCAACTCTTCGGCCGCCTTCAAAGCAGCGGCATTACTAATCCTCGCTTGTTCCTTGGCTCGGGCAAGTTCTGCCCGCAAGGCTTCCACGGAGGCAGCTCCATCTGCAGTCACAACATATTAAAGATATTGGCATTATGCTGCTCTTACTATGTGGCGTTCACCAGATAATAACACTTACCATGTGCCTCATCAAGCCTCTTGTTAACAAGCTCGAGGTCGGCATCTGCCGCATTCAGTTGCCGTTTTAATTTGGCAAACTCACTAGTCCGGCTAGCCACCGGAGCCTCCACCACCCGCACGTAAGGGCAGTCTGGTTATTGCCTGAGAATATGATCCTCTGTTCGTTGTCGTTCTCGACGGCAACCAGAGTCTCAGGGGCTACTATCTACACAGGGTACACCTAACATGTGCAGTACTATCACATATTATCTTATGTACCTCAAAGCCTGTCAGTAGACTCATAAAGGCTTCGTGTAATCCTCTTTCGGCGGACGAGATTCTCTCCATCACCGTACCCATCAGCACACGGTGTTCTTCTGAGATGGCCGCTCGCCCCACCAACTCCCTCAGAACATCCGACCGCACACCAGACGGTGCCAGACTCTTTTGTCTGCTCTCCTCGGGAGCCGGACGCTAGGGACTTCAGGGGTCTATGGGATTATCTTCTGGCCTCACCGGATTCGGAGAGGCCCTCCGTTGATGACACTTTGGGATCGCCCGCTTCTAGAGCGGAGGAGTCCGGGGGAGGCGTTTCGCTCTCCATCATCTCTGGAAGAAGATCCCCCGAAGACGAGCTCATCTGAGAGGGGCTAAGGCCCGAACTGCAAGATATATGCGGTGGTTATTTTCTCAGAAGAAAGATGGCATACCTTAAAGTATTTTGGGATCACTTACGACTCGTTGGAGGGCAGATCCCCCCACGGACTGTGTGCGGCAGGAGCACCCCCAAGGCGGGACCCTCTATGGGAGATTTCCTCTCCTGTTTGGAGGCTTCGGCTTCCGGATCCTCGGAAGCAGTCCTTTTCCTCCCCCGGTTGTCCTCCTTCATGGAGACGCTCATTCCCTCGGTTGGAACGAGCAGCGACGGGGGCCCGCGTCCGCCCGTATTATCCCCCCCCCCCCGGTATCTTCCTTCGAGGGCTCCGGGCAAGGTGCAACCTCGAGCATATTTTCCAATACCGAATTTTCCAAACCCTCAGGGAGGGGGGCCAAACACCGAATCATCTTCGCCTTCGTTAGCCAGTCCTAGTCAAAAAGCAAACTCTCAGAAACAACTTCGAATAAAAGACAGTGTGTTCGGCCAGAGGATTTCTTACTTGTTCGGCGGCGCGGTTACTGCTCAGGCCCACGTCCTTGGTAATATCCGGACACTCCACTTGAGATCCAAAGAATGACTTGTACATCTCCTCGTGCGTCAGGTCGAGGAAACTTTGAATGGCACGCGGTCCCTCTGGGTTGGACTCCCACAAGCGAATGGGCCGGCGTCTGCAAGGCTGGACTTGACGAACCAGCATAACTTGTATTACCACAGCCAAATTAAAATCTCCCTCGAAGAGATCTCGAATGTGTCTTTGCAGTATAGGCACGTCCTTGGCTGGACCCCAGCTCAGGCCTCTGCTGTGGTGGGGGGCCCGAGCGGAAAGCGGGGGCAGCCGCCCACTTGGCACTTCAGGGAGCCGTGACGTAAAACCACTCCCGTTGCCATAATTCGGACACCTCTGGAAAGGAACCTTCCGGCCATGGAGCTCCTGCCATCTTGCCTATTGATGCACCTCCGCACGCTGCCTGTTGCCCCTCGATCATCTTCGGCTTTACTTCAAAGGTCTTGAGCCACAGGCCGAAGTGAGGGGTAACGCGGAGGAAGGCCTCACACACGACAATAAACGTCGAGATGTGGAGAAAGGAGTCCGGAGCTAGATCGTGAAAATCTAGCCCGTAATAGAACATCAAACCCCTGATGAAAGGATCCGGAGTGAGGCCTAGACCTCGGAGGAAGTGGGAGACGAACACAACATTCTCGTTGGGTTTGGGAGTAGGGACGACCTGCCCTCGAGCAGGCAGCCGATGCGAAACCTCGGCGGTCAGGTATCTGGCCTCCCTCAACTTCTTAATGTCCTCTTCCGTCACGGAGGAGGGCATCCATCGGCCTTGAAGGCTGGATCCAGACATGATTGAAGATCCGAAGCACCTAACCTGGGCTTTGGGTGTTAGAACTCGAGGCGGAGGAAGGGTTCAATTGAGCACGAGAGAGAAAAAAGCAAAAACCTCGTCCCTTTATAAAGAGGGTGAATATCAAGCGTCCTCTCCGTAGCCGTTTAGGACTTGCCTATAATCTAGGAGTCTTAGACATGGTTGGGTTACCCACGACCGCATTAATGAGAATCACGTAATTGGGGGAACACGATCTCCGCTTCGGCAAGACGTGTCACGAAACCGCCTCGCATTATGTGTGGAGCTAGTTAAAAGAAACGGTTCGAATAATCACCGGGCCGTGACATAACGTCATGCTGCCAAAACAAGCCAGCAAATTAGATCTGCGAAAACGTTATTCTCTCTGCGGTGGAATGTGGAATTTATTTTGCAGGGTCGGACACTATCCTCGTATTCAACTTCTTCTGTCATGTATTCGGAGAAGGAACCCGCCTTGCAATGCCGAAGACAATACTGCGCGCCGGACTCGTTGTCATTGAAGCCTGGTTCAGGGGCTACTGTGGGAGTCCTGGATTAGGGGGTCTCCGGACAGCCGGACTATCTCCATTGGCCGGATTGTTAGACTATGAAGATACAAGATTGAAGACTTCGTCTCGTGTCCGGATGGGACTCTACTTGGCTTGGAAGGCAAGCTAGGCAATACGTATATGGATATATCCTCCTTTGTAACTGACCTTGTGTAACCCTAACCCTCTCTGGTGTCTATATAAACCGAAGGGTTTTAGTCCGTAGGACAACACTCACAACATACAATCATACCATAGGCTAGCTTCTAGGGTTTAGCCTCTCTGATCTCATGGTAGATCTACTCTTGTACTACACATATCTTCAATATTAATCAAGCAGGACATAGGGTTTTACCTCCATCAAGAGGGCCCGAAACTGGGTAAAACATCATGTCCCCTGCCTCCTGTTACCATCCGGCCTAGACACACAGTTCGGGACCCCCTACCCGAGATCCGCCGGTTTTGACACCGACAATCATCTTATAATGCTACCGTCAATCAAAGCAAAATAAGATGCATAAAAGATAAACATCACATGCAATCAATATAAGTGATATGATATGGCCATCATCATCTTGTGCTTGTGATCTCCATCTCCGAAGCACCGTCATGATCACCATCGTCACCGGCGCGACACCTTGATCTCCATCGTAGCATCGTTCTCGTCTCGCCAACTATTTCTTCTACGACTATCGCTACCGCTTAGTGATAAAGTAAAGCAATTACAGGGCGATTGTATTGCATACAATAAAGAGACAACCATATGGATCCTGCCAGTTGCCGATAACTCGGTTACAAAACATGATCATCTCATACAATAAAATATAGCATCATGTCTTGACCATATCACATCACAACATGCCTTGCAAAAACAAGTTAGACGTCCTCTACTTTGTTGTTGCAAGTTTTACGTGGCTGCTATGGGCTGAGCAAGAACTGTTCTTACCTACGCATCAAAACAACAATGATAGTTCGTCAAGTTAGTGTTGTTTTAACCTTCTCAAGGATCGGGCGTAGCCACACTCGGTTCAACTAAAGTTGGAGAAACTGACACCCGCCAGCCACCTGTGTGCAAAGCACGTTGGTAGAACCAGTCTCGTGTAAGCGTACACGTAATGTCGGTCCGGGCCGCTTCATCCAACAATACCGCCGAACCAAAGTATGACATGCTGGTAAGCAGTATGACTTGTATCTCTCACAACTCACTTGTGTTCTACTCGTGCATATAACATCACCACATAAAACCTGGCTCAGATGCCACTGTTGGGGAATGTAGTAATTTCAAAAAAATTCCTACGCACACACAGGATCATGGTGATGCATAGCAACGAGAGGGGAGAGTGTGTCCATGTACCCTCGTAGACCGAAAGCGGAAGCGTTAGCACAACACAGTTGATGTAGTCGTACGTCTTCATGATCCGACCGATCAAGTACCAAACGCACGGCACCTCCGAGTTCTGCACACGTTCAACTCAACGACGTCCTCGAACTCCGATCCAGCCGAGCTTTGAGGGAGAGTTCCGTCAGCACGATGGCGTGGTGACGATGATGATGTTCTACCGACGCAGGGCTTCGCCTAAGCACCTCTACGATATTATCGAGGTGGATTATAGTGGAGGGGGCACCGCACATGGCTAAGAGATCCAAGAGATCAATTGTTGTGTCTCCAAGGGGTGCCTCCCTCCCCGTATATAAAGGAGTGGAGGAGGGGGAGGGGTCGGCCACCCTAGGTGCGCCCCATGAGGAGTCCTACTCCCACCCCCTTCCATGTGGGAGTAGGAAAGGAGAGGGAAGGAGGGAGAGGGGAAAGGAAAGTGGGCGCCGCCCCCCCCCCCTCCTTGTCCAATTCGGACTGGGGGGAAGGGGGCGTGCGGCTGCCCTTAGTCTCACTGGTACTTCGGTATATGCCCGAAACTCCCCGAAACCATTCCGGTGTCCGAACATAGTCGTCCAATATATCGATCTTTATGTCTCAGCCATTTCGAGACTCCTCGTTATCTCCATGATCACATCCGGGACTCCGAACTACCTTCGGTACATCAAAACACATAAACTCATAATATAACCGTCATCAAACTTTAAGCGTGCGGACCCTACGGGTTCGAGAACTATGTAGACATGACCGAGACACGTCTCCGGTCAATAACCAATAGCGGAACCTGGATGCTCATATTGGCTCCCACATATTCTACGAAGATCTTTATCGGTCAAACCGCATAACAACATACGTTGTTCCCTTTGTCATCGGTATGTTACTTGCCCGAGATTTGATCATCGGTATCTCAATATCTAGTTCAATCTCATTACCGGCAAGTCTCTTTACTCGTTCCGTAATACATCATCCCGAAACTAACTCATTAGTTACAATGCTTGCAAGGCTTAAGTGATGTGTATTACCGAGTGGGCCCAGAGATACCTCTCCGACAATCGGAGTGACAAATCCTAATCTCGAAATACGCCAACCCAACAAGTACCTTCGGAGACACCTATAGAGCACCTTTATAATCACCCAGTTACGTTGTGACGTTTGGTAGCACACAAAGTGTTCCTCCGGCAAACAGGAGTTGCATAATCTCATAGTCATAGGAACATGTATAAGTCATGAAGAAAGCAATAGCAACATACTAAACGATCAAGTTCTAAGCTAACGGAATGGGTCAAGTCAATCACATCATTCTCCTAATGATGTGATCCCCTTAATCAAATGATAACTCTTTGTCTATGGCTAGGAAACATAACCATCTTCGATCAATGAGCTAGTCAAGTAGAGGCATACTAGTGACACTCTGTTTGTCTATGTATTCACACATGTGTCATGTTTCTGGTTAATACAATTCTAGCATGAATAATAAACATTTATCATGATATAAGGAAATAAATAATAACTTTATTATTGCCTCTAGGGCATATTTCCTTCAAATTAGTGTTTGTGCCAAGTAGAACCGTTGGGAAGACTTGGGAAAAGTATTTTTGATCTTGCTGTAAAAAACAGAAACTTTAGCGCTCACGAGAAATGCTGCCATTTTTATTTGGAGAGTGATATTTAGTTAATTCTTTTTGTAGATGATTAATAGATAAATTCCTCACGTCCAGAAATTTATTTTAGAATTTTGGGGGTTCCAGAAGTTGCGTTAGATACAGATTACTACAGACTGTTCTGTTTTTGACAGATTCTGTTTTTCGTGTGTTGTTTGCTTATTTTGATGAATCTATGGCTAGTAAAAGAGTTTATAAACCATAGAGAAGTTGGAATACAGTAGGTTTAACACCAATGTAAATAAATAATGAGTTCATTACAGTACCTTGAAGTGGTGTTTTGTTTCCTTTCACTAATGGAGCTCACGAGATTTTCTATTTAAGTTTTGTGTTGTGAAGTTTTCAAGTTTTGGGTAAAGATTTGATGGATTATGGAACAAGGAGTGGCAAGAGCCTAATCTTGGGGATACACCCTAAGGTAAAATTAAAGGACACCAAAAAGCCTAAGTATGGGGATGCCTTTCGTCTTCGTCCATCGGTAACTTTACTTGGAGCTATATTTTTATTCACCACATGATATGTGTTTTGCTTGGAGCGTCTTGTATGATTTGAGTCTTTGCTTTTAAGTTTACCACAATCATCCTTTCCGTACACACCTTTTGAGAGAGACTCACATGAATTGAAATTTATTAGAATACTCTATGTGCTTCACTTATATCTTTTGAGCTATATAGTTTTTGCTCTAGTGCTTCACTTATATCTTTTAGAGCACGGCAGTGGTTTTATTTTATAGAAATAATTGATCTCTCATGCTTCACTTATATTATTTTGAGAGTCCTTTAGAACAACATGGAAATTTTCTTTTAGGATTAATAAAAACTTTCATATAGGTGCATTGAATACTAAGATAAGTTTGATACTTGATGATTGCTTTGAGATATGGAGATAGTGATATTAAAGTTGTGCTAGTTGAGTAGTTGTGAATTTGAGAAATACTTGTGTTGAAGTTTGCAAGTCCCGTAGCATGCATGTATGGTAAACGTTGTGTAACAAATTTGAAACATGAGGTGTTATTTGATTGTCTTCCTTATGAGTGGCGGTCGGGGACGAGCAATGGTCTTTTCCTACCAATCTATCCCCCTAGGAGCATGCGCGTAATACTTGGTTTTTGATGACTTGTAGATTTTTGCAATAAGTATGTGAGTTCTTTATGACTAATGTTGAGTCCATGGGTTATACGCACTCTCACCCTTCCATCATTGCTAGCCTCTTCGGTACCGTGCATTGCCCTTTCTCACCTTGAGAGTTGGTGCAAACTTTGCCGGTGCATCCAAATTCCGTGATATGATACGCTCTATCACACATAAACCTCCTTATATCTACCTCAAAACAGCCACCATACCTACCTATTATGGCATTTCCATAGCCATTCTGAGATATATTGCCATGCCATTTTCCACCGTTCCGTTTATTATGACAAGCATCATCATTGTCATATTGCCTTGCATGATCACGTAGTTGACATCGTATTCGTGGCAAAGCCACCGTTCATAATTTTTTATACATGTCACTCATGAGTCATTGCACATCCCGGTACACCGCTGGAGGCATTCATATAGAGTCATATCTTTGATACGTCTCCAACGTATCTATAATTTTTTATTGCTCCATGCTATATTATCTACTGTTTTGAATGTTTACGGGCTTTATTATACACTTTTATATCATTTTTGGGACTAACCTATTAACCCAGAGCCCAGTGCTAGTTTCTGTTTTTACCCTGTTTTAGGGTTTCAAAGAAAAGGAAAATCAAATGGAGTCCAATTGACCTGAAACTTTACGGAACTCATTTTTGGAAGGAAAGAAGCCCAGAAGACTTGGAGTGCACGTCGGGGATCTGCGAGGAGGTCACGAGGCAGGGGGCGCGCCCTCCACCCTCGTGAGCCCCTCGTGGCCCCCCTGACATACTTCTTCTGCCTATATATCTCCATATACCCTAAAAACATCCGGGAGCACAATATATCGGGAGTTCCACCGCCAAAATCCTCCGTAGCCACCGAAAGCCAATCTAGACCCGTTTCGGCACCCTGCCGGAGGGGGCAATCCTTCTCTGGTGGCCATCTTCATCATCCCGGTGCTCTCCATGACGAGGAGGGAGTAGTTCTCCCTCGGGGCTGAGGGTATGTACCAGTAGCTATGTGTTTGATCTCTCTCTCTCTCGTGTTCTTGAGGTGATATGATCTTGATGTATCGCGAGCTTTGCTATTATATTTGGATCTTATGTTTCTCCTCCCCCTCTACTCTCTTGTAATGAATTGAGTTTCCCCTTTGGAGTTATCTTATCGGATTGAGTCTTTAAAGATTTGAGAACACTTGATGTATATCTTGCCATGGATATCTGTGGTGACAATGGGATATCACGTGATTCACTTGATGTATGTTTTGGTGATCAACTTGCGGGTTCCGCCCATGAACCTATGCATAGGGGTTGGCACATGTTTTCATCGTGATTCTCCGGTAGGAACTTTGGGGCACTCTTTGAGGTTCTATGTGTTGGTTGAATAGATGAATCTGAGATTGTGTGATGCATATCATATAATCATACCCACGGATACTTGAGGTGACATTGGAGTATCTAGGTGACATTAGGGTTTTGGTTAATTTGTGTCTTAAGGTGTTATTCTAGTACGAACTCTAGGGCTGTTTGTGACACTTATAGGAATAGCCCAACGGATTGATTGGAAAGAATAACTTTGAGGTGGTTTCGTACCCTACCATAATCTCTTTGTTTGTTCTCCGCTATTAGTGACTTTGGAGTGACTCTTTGTTGCATGTTGAGGGATAGTTATGTGATCCAATTATGTTATTATTGTTGAGAAGACTTGCACTAGCGAAAGTATGAACCCTAGGCCTTATTTCCAAACATTGCAATATCGTTTACGCTCACTTTTATCATTAGTTACCTTGCTGTTTTTATAATTTCAGATTACAAATACCTTTATCTACTATCCATATACCACTTGTATCACCATCTCTTCGCCGAACTAGTGCACCTATACAATTAACCATTGTATTGGGTGTGTTGGGGACACAAGAGACTCTTTGTTATTTGGTTGCACGGTTGCTTGAGAGAGACCATCTTCATCCTACGCCTCCTACGGATTGATAAACCTTAGGTCATCCACTTGAGGGAAATTTGCTACTGTCCTACAAACCTCTGCACTTGGAGGCCCAACAACGTCTATAAGAAGAAGGTTGTGTAGTAGACATCAAGCTCTTTTCTGGCGCCGTTGCCAGGGAGGTTAGCGCTTGAAGGTATATCTTTAGATCTTGCAATCGAGTATTTTAGTTTCTTGTTTTATCACTAGTTTAGTCTATAAAAGAAAATTACAAAAAAATGGAATTAAGTTTGTCTCATACGCTTCACCTTTTTAATATCTTTCGTGAGTATGATGGAAAGGATAATTGTGCTCAAGTGCTAGAAGAAGAAATCTATAAAATGTTTGGCACTAAATATTTGAATGATGAGCATGATTGCAATGTTTTTAGTATGAATTCCTTGAATATCCGTGATGCTAATGATATGCAAAGCCACAAGCTTGGGGAAGCTATGTTTGATGAAGATGATATTTTTTGTCCCCCATGTTTTGGTGAGCAAATTTATTATGATGGAAAGCATGCCTTCTATCTATGATGATTATTGTGATGACACATATTCTTTAAAGAATAATAATAACAATTAAACTTGCCATCTTGATTTCAATTTTCAATCACATGATAGTTATTTTGTTGAGTTTGCTCCCACTATTATTAATGAGAAGAATTTTGCTTATGTGGAGAGTAGTAAAATTTCTATGCTTGTAGATCATGAAAAGAATGCTTTAGGTGCTGGTTATATTGTTGAATTCATTCATGATGCTACTGAAAATTATTATGAGGGAGGAACTTATGCTTGTAGGAATTGCAATAATATCAAGTTTCCTCTCTATGTGCTTAAAATTTTGAAGTTATTCTTGTTTTACCTTCCTATGCAAGTTGATTATTGTTCCCACAAGTTGTTTTCTCACAAAATCCCTATGCTAGGAAGTATGTTAGACTTAAATGTGCTATTCATATTCTTCATGATGCTCTCTTTATGTTTCAATTCTTATCGTTTTTGTGAGCATCATTGAAATCATCATGCCTAGCTAGGGGCGTTAAACGATAGCGCTTGTTGGGAGGCAATCCAACTTTATTTTTGTTCCTTTTTAGTAATAAATAATTCATCTAGCCTCTGTTTAGATGTGGTTTTATGTGTTTAATTAGTGTTTGTGCCAAGTAGAACCTTTGGGAAGACTTTGGGAAAGTCTTGTTGATCATGCTGTCAAAAACAGAAACTTTAGTGCTCATGAAAATTGCTGCCATTTTTATTTGGAGAGTGCTATTTAGTTAATTATTTTTGAAGATGATTAATAGATAAATTACTCAGGTTCAGAAATTTATTTGAGAATTTTTGGGGTTCCATAAGTACACGTTGATTCAGATTACTACAGACTGTTCTGTTTTTGACAGATTCTGTTTTTCATGTGTTGTTTACTTATTTTGATGAATCTATGGCTAGTAAAATAGTTTATAAACCATAGAGAAGTTGGAATAAAGTAGGTTTAACACCAATATAAATAAAGAATGAGTTCATTACAGTACCTTGATGTGGTGATCTATTTTCTTATACTAACGGAGCTTACGAGTTTTCTGTTAAGTTTTGTGTTGTGAAGTTTTCAAGTTTTGGGTAAGGATTCGATGGACTATGGAATAAGGAGTGGCAAGAGACTAAGCTTGGGGATGTCCAAGGCACCCCAAGGTAATATTCAAGGGTAGCCAAGAGCCTAAGCTTGGGGATGCCCCGGAAGGCATCCCCTCTTTCGTCTTCGTTCATCGGTAACTTTACTTGGAGCTATATTTTTATTCACCACATGATATGTGTTTTGCTTGGAGCGTCAATTTATTTTGTTAGGATTTTCTTGCTGTTATTTAGAACAATACTTTGCATCTTTTAGTTCAATAAAAGTGGCATTGATAGCCTTTACTATGCCTATGTTACAAGTATACATGTTGCTGTTTGAAAACAGAAAGTTTACCGTTGTTGCAATAATTCCCTAGAAAAGTAAGATTGTGATAAAATGTTGAAACCTTTTGCATATTAAGATCTGGTAAATTTACTACAGTGGGAATTTTCTTTCATAATTTTTGGAGCTCGGGAAGTATGGATGTTGCAGCATTCTTTACAGACTATCCTATTTAGGTAGATTGATGTTATGTTTGCGTTGTTTGCATATATTTGCTTCTTTAATGATTCGGAGGATAGGACTATTAAATATGCAGAGGCATTTAGTATGCAATGTTGAATAATAATTTTAGTGGTTTGCTACAGTAGAGCATGATAAAGTTTTTGCAATGGTTTATACTAACTTATCTCACGAGTCCTTGTTGAGTTTTGTGTGGATGAAGCTTTTGAGATTTAGGGAGACCGTGATGTGAGAGGAATTAAGGAGACACAAAAGCTCAAGCTTGGGGATGCCCAAGGCATCCCGAGATAATATTTCAATAAGTCTCAAGCGTCTAAGCTTGGGGATGCCCCGGTTGGCATCCCACCTTTCTTCTTCAACAACTATCGGTTAGTTTCGATTGATCCTAAGTTTTTCCTTCTTCACATGATGTTTGATATTCTTAGATATCATTTTATTTTGTTTTTCTTGCTGTTTGAATAAAGTTTCAAGATCTGAAATTGCTAAATGTTAGAGAGTCTTCACATAGTTGCATAATTATTCGACTACTCATTGATCTTCACTTATATCCTTCGGAGTAGTTTATTGTTGCTCTAGTGCTTCACTTATATGTTTTAGAGCACGGTGGTGGTTTTATTTTCAAGAAATAGATGAAATCTCATGCTTCACTTATATTATTTTGAGAGTATTTAAATAGCATGGTAATTTTCTTAAATAATCCTAATATGCTAGGCATCCAAGAATAGTAAAAACTTTCATATAGAGTATTGAATACTAAGAGAAGTTTGATGCTTGATGATTGTTTTGAGATATGGATATGGTGATATTAGAGTCATGCTAGTTGAGTAGTTGTGAATTTGAGAAATACTTGTGTTGAAGTTTGTGATTCCCGTAGCATGCACGTATCGTGAACCGTTATGTGATGAAGTCGGAGCATGATTTATTTATTGATTGTCCTCCTTATGAGTGGCGGTCGAGGACGAGCGATGGTCTTTTCCTACCAATCTATCCCCCTAGGAGCATGCGTGTAGTACTTTGTTTCGATAACTAATAGATTTTTGCAATAAGTATGTGAGTTCTTTATGACTAATGTTGAGTCCATGGATTATACGCACTCTCACCCTTCCACCATTGCTAGCCTCTCTAGTACCGCGCAACTTTCGCCGGTATCATACACCCACCATATACCTTCCTCAAAACAGCCACCATACCTACCTATTATGGCATTTCCATAGCCATTCCGAGATATATTGCCATGCAACTTTCCACCGTTCCGTTCATTATGACACGCTCCATCATTGTCATACTGCTTTGCATGATCATGTAGTTGACATCGTATTTGTGGCAAAGCCACCGTTCATAATTCTTTCATACATGTCACTCATGCATCATTGCACATCCCGGTACACCGCCGGAGGCATTCATATAGAGTCATATCTTGTTCTAAGTATCGAGTTGTAATTCTTGAGTTGTAAGAAAATAAAAGTGTGATGATCATCATTATTAGAGCATTGTCCCAGTGAGGAAAGGATAATGGAGACTATGATTCCCCCACAAGTCGGGATGAGACTCCGGACAAAAATAAATAAATAAAAGAGGCCAAAGAAGCCCAAATAAAAAAGAAAGAAAAGAGGCCATAAAAAAAGAGAAGGCCCAAATAAAAAAATAAAAAGAGAGAGAGAAAAAGAGAGAAGGGGCAATGCTACTATACTTTTACCACACTTGTGCTTCAAAGTAGCACCATGATCTTCATGATAGAGAGTCTCCTATGTTGTCACATTCATATACTAGTGGGAATCTTTCATTATAGAACTTGGCTTGTATATTCCAATGATGGGCTTCCTCAAAATGCCCTAGGTCTTCGTGAGCAAGCAAGTTGGATGCACACCCACTTAGTTTCTTTTGAGCTTTCATAAATTTATAGCTCTAGTGCATCCGTTGCATGGCAATCCCTACTCACTCACATTGATATATATTGATGGGCATCTCCATAGCCCGTTGATACGCCTAGTTGATGTGAGACTATCTTCTCCCTTTTTGTCTTCTCCACAACCACTATTGTATTCCACCTATAGTGCTATGTCCATGGCTCACGCTCATGTATTGCGTGAAGATTGAAAAAGTTTGAGAACATCAAAAGTATGAAACAATTGCTTGGCTTGTCATCGGGGTTGTGCATGATTTAAATATTTTGTGTGGTGAAGATGGAGCATAGCCAGACTATATGATTTTGTAGGGATAGCTTTCTTTGGCCATGTTATTTTGAGAAGACATAATTGCTTAGTTAGTATGCTTGAAGTATTATTATTTTTTATGTCAATAGGAACTTTTGTCTTGAATCTTTCGGATCTGAATATTCATACCACAATTAAGAAGAATTACATTAAAGTTATGCCAAGTAGCACTCCGCACCAAAAATTCTGTTTTTTATCATTTACCTACTCGAGGACGAGCAGGAATTAAGCTTGGGGATGTTGATACGTCTCCAACGTATCTATAATTTTTGATTGCTCCATGCTATATTATCTACTGTTTTGAATGTTTATGGGGTTTATTATACACTTTTTTATCATTTTTGGGACTAACCTATTAACCCAGAGCCTAGTGCCAGTTTATGTTTTACCCTGTTTTAGGGTTTCGAAGAAAAGGAAAATCAAACGGAGTCCAATTGACCTGAAACTTCACGGAACTCATTTTTGGAAGGAAAGAAGCCTAGAAGACTTGGAGTGCACGTCGGGGAATCTGCAAGGAGGTCACAAGGCAGGGGGGCGCGCCCACCCCCCTGGGCGCGCCCTCCACCCTCATGAGCCCCTCGTGGCCCCCCTGACATACTTCTTCCGCCTATATATCTCCATATACCCTAAAAACATCCGGGAGCACAATAGATCAGGAGTTCCACCGCCAGAAGCCTCTGTAGCCACCGAAAGCCAATCTAGACCCGTTCCGGCACCCTGCCGGAGGGGGCAATCCTTCTCCGATGGCCATCCTCATCATCCCGGTGCTCTCCATGACGAGGAGGGAATAGTTCTCCCTCGGGGCTGAGGGTATGTACCAGTAGCTATGTGTTTGATCTCTCTCTCTCTCTCGTGTTCTTGAGGTGATACGATCTTGATGTATCGCGAGCTTTGCTATTATAGTTGGATCTTATGTTTCTCCTCCCCCTCTAGTCTCTTGTAATGAATTGAGTTTCCCCTTTGGAGTTATCTTATCAGATTGAGTCTTTAAAGATTTGAGAACACTTGATGTATATCTTGCCGTGGATATCTGTGGTGACAATGGGATATCACGTGATTCACTTGATGTATGTTTTGGTGATCAACTTGCGGGTTCCGCCCATGAACCTATGCATAGGGGTTGGCACATGTTTTCGTCGTGATTCTCCGGTAGGAACTTTGGGGCACTCTTTGAGGTTCTATGTGTTGATTGAATAGATGAATCTGAGATTGTGTGATGCATATCATATAATCATACCCACGGATACTTGAGGTGACATTGGAGTATCTAGGTGACATTAGGGTTTTGGTTGATTTGTCTGTTAAGGTGTTATTCTAGTACGAACTCTAGGGCTGTTTGTGACACTTATAGGAATAGCCCAACGGATTGAATGGAAAGAATAACTTTGAGGTGGTTTCGTACCCTACCATAATCTCTTCGTTTGTTCTCCGCTATTAGTGACTTTGGAGTGACTCTTTGTTGCATGTTGAGGGATAGTTATGTGATCCAATTATGTTATTATTGTTGAGAGGACTTGCACTAGCGAAAGTATGAACCCTAGGCCTTATTTCCACACATTGCAATACCATTTACGCTCACTTTTATCATTAGTTACCTTGCTGTTTTTATTATTTCAGATTATAAATACCTTTATCTACTATCCATATACCACTTGTATCACCATCTCTTCGCCGACCTAGTGCACCTATACAATTTACCATTGTATTGGGTGTGTCGGGGACACAAGAGACTCTTTGTTATTTGGTTGCAGGGTTGCTTGAGAGAGACCATCTTCATCCTACGCCTCCTACGGATTGATAAACCTTAGGGAACTAGGTCATCCACTTGAGGGAAATTTGCTATTGTCCTACAAACCTCTGCACTTGGAGGCCCAACAACGTCTACAAGAAGAAGGTTGTGTAGTAGACATCAATCTTCTAGTATCGAATTGTAATCATTGAGTTGTAAATAAATAGAAGTGTGATGATCATCATTATAGAGCATTGTCCCAAAAAAAGAGAAAGGCCAAAAATTAAAAAAGGCCCAAAAAATAATAAATAAAAAGGGGCAATGCTACTATCCTTTTTCCACACTTGTGCTTCAAAGTAGCACCATGTTCTTTATAATAGAGAGTCTCTTGTTTTGTCATTTTCATATACTAGTGGGAAATTTTCATTATAGAACTTGGCTTGTATATTCCAACAATGGGCCTCCTCAAGTGCCCTAGGTCTTCGTGAGCAAGCAAGTTGGATGCACACCCACTTAGTTTCTTTTGTTGAGCTTTCATACATTTATAGCTCTAGTGCATCCGTTGCATGGCAATCCCTACTCCTTGCATTGACATCAATTGATGGGCATCTCCCTAGCCCATTGATTAGCCGCGTCGATGTGAGACTTTCTCCTTTTTTGTCTTCTCCACATAACCCCCTTCATTATATTATATTCCACCCATAGTGCTATATCCATGGCCCACGCTCATCTATTGCGTGAAAGTTGAAAAAAGTTTGAGATTACTAAAGTGTGAAACAATTGCTTGGCTTGTCATCGGGGTTGTGCATGATGAGAGCATTCTTGTGTGACGAAAATGGAGCATGACCAAACTATATGATTTTGTAGGGATGAAATTTCTTTGGCCATGTTATTTTGAGAAAACATGATTGCTTAGTTAGTATGCTTGAGTATTATTATTTTTATGTCAATATTAAACTTCTATCTTGAATCTTTCGGATCTGAACATTCATGCCACAATAAAGAAAAATTACATTGAGAAATATGTTAGAAAGCATTCCACATCAAAAATTCTTCTTTTATCATTTACCTACTCGAGGACGAGCGGGAATTAAGCTTGGGGATGCTTGATACGTCTCCAACGTATCTATAATTTTTGATTGCTCCATGCTATTATATTATCTATTTTGGATGTTAATGGGCTTTATTTTACACTTTTATATCATTTTTGGGATTAACCTATTAACCGGAGGCCCAGCCCAAATTGCTTTTTTTGCCTATTTTAGGGTTTCGCAGAAAAGGAATATCAAACGGAGTCCAAACGGAATGAAACCTTCGGGAACGTGATTTTCTCAACAAATGTGATCCAGGAGACTTGGAGTGGGCGTCAAGAAACAATCGAGGAAGCCACGAGGCAGGGGGCGCACCTACCCCCTGGGCGCGCCCTCCACCCTCGTGGGCCCCTCGTTGCTCCACCGACGTACTTCTTCTTCCTATATATATATCCATGTATCCCCCAAACATCCAGGAGCACGACGAAAACCTAATTCCACCGCCGCAACCTTCTGTACCCGAGAGATCCCATCTTGGGGCCTTTTCCGGAGCTCCGCCGGAGGGGGCATTGATCACGGAAGGCCTCTACATCAACTCCATGGCCTCTCTAGTGATGTGTGAGTAGTTTACTTCAGACCTACGGGTCCATAGTTATTAGCTAGATGGCTTTTTCTCTCTCTTTGGATCTCAATACAAAGTTCTCCTCGATCTTCTTGAGATCTATTCGATGTAATCTTCTTTTGCGGTGTGTTTGTCGAGATCCGATGAATTGTGGGTTTATGATCAAGTTTATCTATGAACAATATTTGATTCTCCTCTGAATTCTTTTATGTATGATTGGTTTATATTTGCAAGTCTCTTCGAATTATCAGTTTGGTTTGGCCTACTAGATTGATCTTTCTTGCAATGGGAGAAGTGCTTAGCTTTGGGTTCAATCTTGCGGTGCTCGATCCCAGTGACAGAAAGGGAACCGACATGTATTGTATTGTTGCCATCGATGATAAAAAGATGGGGTTTATATCATATTGCATGAGTTTATCCCTCTACATCATGTCATCTTACTTAAAGCATTACTATGTTCTTATGAACTCAATACTCTATATGCATCCTGGATAGCGGTCGATGTGTGGAGTAATAGTAGTAGATGCACAATCGTTTCGGTCTATTTGTCGCAGACGTGATGCCTATATACATGATCATACCTAGATATTCTCATAACTATGCTCAATTCTATCAATTGCTCGACAGTAATTCGTTTACCCACCGTAATACTTATGCTCTTGAGAGAAGCCACTAGTGAAACCTATGGCCTCGGGTCTATCTTCCATCATATTAATCTTCCAACACTTAGTTATTTCTATTGCCGTTTATTTTACTTTGCATCTTTATTTCTCTTTATCATAAAAATACCAAAAATATTATCTTATCATATCTATCAGATCTCACTCTCGTAAGTGATCGTGAAGGGATTGACAACGCCTTTATCGCGTTGGTTGCGAGGTTCTTATTTGTTTGTGTAGGTGCGTGGGACTCGAGCGTGATCTCCTACTGGATTGATACATTGGTTCTAAAAAACTGAGGGAAATACTTACGCTACTTTACTGCATCACCCTTTCCTCTTCAAGGGAAAACCAACGCAGTGCTCAAGAGGTAGCAACATCGTATTTGTGGCATAGGCACCGTTCATAATTTTTTCATACATGTCACTCTTGATGCATCGCAATCCCGGTACACCGCTGGAGGCATTCACATAGAGTCATTGTCGGTGTCAAAACCGGCGGATCTCGGGTAGGGGGTCCCGAACTGTGCGTCTAGGCCGGATGGTAACAGGAGGCAAGGCACACGAAGTTTTACCCAGGTTCGGGCCCTCTTGATGGAGGTAAAACCCTACGTCCTGCTTGATTAATATTGATGATATGGGTGTTACAAGAGTAGATCTACCACGAGATCAGAGAGGCTAAACCCTAGAAGCTAGCCTATGGTATGATTGTATGTTGTGATTGTTGTCCTACGGACTAAAACCCTTCGGTTTATATAGACACCGGAGAGGGTTAAGGTTACACAAGGTCGGTTACAAAGGAGGAGATATCCATATACGTATTGCCTAGCTTGCCTTCTACGCCAAGTAGAGTCCCATCCGGACACGAGACGAAGTCTTCAATCTTGTATCTTCATAGTCTAACAGTCCGGCTAATGGAGATAGTCCGGCTGTCTGGAGACCCCCTAATCCAGGATTCCCTCAGTAGCCCCTGAACCAGGCTTCAATGACGATGAGTCCGGTGTGCATTTGTCTTCGGCATTACAAGGCGGGTTCCTTCTCCGAATACGTCACAGAAGAATTTGAATACGAGGATAGTGTCCGACCCTGCAAAATAAGTTCCACATTCCACCGTAGAGAGAATAATGTTTTCGTGGATCTAATTTGCTGGCTTGTTTTGGCAGCATGACGTTACGTCATGGCCCGGTGATTATTCAAACCGTTTCTTTTAACCAGCTCTACACATAATGCGAGGCGGTTTCGTGACACGTCTTGCCGAAGCGGAGATCGTGTTCCCCCAATTACGGGATTCTCATTAATACGGTCATGGGTAACCCAACCGTGTCTAGGACTCCTAGATTATAGGCAAGTCCTAAATGGCTACGGAGAGGATGCTTGATATTCACCCTCTTTATAAAGGGACGGGGTTTTTACTTTTTCTCTCTCGTTCTCAATCGAACCCTTCCTCTGGCTCGAGTTCTAACACCCAAAGCCCAGGTTAGGTGCTCCCGATCTTCAATCATGTCTGGATCCATCCTTCAAGGCCGATGGATGCCCTCCTCCGTGACGGAAGAGGACATTAAGAAGTTGAGGGAGGCCAAATACCTGACCGCCGAGGTTTCGCATCGGCTGCCTGCTCGAGGGCAGGTCGTCCCTACTCCCGAACCCAACAAGAATGTTGTGTTCGTCTCCCACTTCCTCCGAGGTCTAGGCCTCACTCTGGATCCTTTCGTCAGGGGCTTGATGTTCTATTACGGTCTAGATTTCCACGATCTAGCTCCAGACTCCTTTCTCCACATCACGACATTTATTGTCGTGTGTGAGGCCTTCCTCCGTGTGACCCCTCACTTCGGCCTGTGGCTCAAGACCTTTGAAGTACAACCGAAGATGATCGAGGGGCAACAGGCAGCGTGCGGAGGTGCATCAATAGGCGAGATGGCAGGAGCTCCATGGCCGAAAGGTTCCTTTCCAGAGGTGTCCGAATTATGGCAACGGGAGTGGTTTTACGTCACGGCTCCCAGAAGTACCAAGTGGGCGGCTGCCCCCGCTTTCCGCCCGGGCCCCCCACCACAACTGATGTCATGGATTAGCAGGGGTCTGAGCTGGGGTCCAGCCAAGGACGTGCCTATACTGCAAAGCCGCATCCGAGATCTCTTCGAGGGAGATTTTAATTTGGTTGCGGTAATACAAGTTATGTTGGTTCGTCAAGTCCAGCCTTGCAAACACCGGCCCCTGCGCTTGTGGGAGTTCAACCCAGAGGGACCACGTGCCATTCAAAGTTTCCTCAGCCTAACGCACGAGGAGATGTACAAGTCATTCTTCGGACCTCAAGTGGAATGTCCGGATATTACTGAGGACGTGGGCCTGAGCAGTAACCGCACCGCCGAACAAGTAAGAAATCCTCTAGCCGAACACGCTGTCTTTTATTCGAAGTTATTTCTGAGAGTTTGCTTTTTGACCAGGACTGGCTAACAAAGGCGAAGATGATTCGGTGTTTGGCCCCCCTCCCTGAGGGTTTGGAAAATCTGGTATTGGAGAAGATGCTCAAGGTCGCATCTTGCCCGGAGCACTTGAAGGAAGATCCCGAGGGAGATAATACGGGCGGACACGGGCCCCCATCGCTATTCGCTCCAACCGAGGGAACGAGCGTCTCCATGAAGGAGGACGATCAGGGGAGGAAAAGGACTGCTTCCGAGGATCCGGAAGTGGGCGATCCCAAAGTGTCGTCGCGGAGGGCCTCTCCGGATCCGGTGAGGCCAGAAAATAATCCCGTAGACCCCCAAAGTCCCCAGTGTCCGGCTCCCGAAGAGAGCATACGAAAGAGTCCGGCACCGTCTGGTGTGCGGTCGGACGTTCTGAGGGAGTTGGTGGGGCAAGTGGCCATCTCAGAAGAGCACCGTACGCTGATGGGTACGGTGATGGAGAGAATCTCGTCCGCTGAAAGCGGATTACATGAAGCCTTTATGAGTCTATTGACAGGCTTTGAGGTATGTGAGATAATATGTGACAGTACTGCACATGTTAGGTGTGCCCTGTGTAGATAGTAGCCCCTGAGACTCTGTTTGTCGTCGAGAACGGCGGCGGACAGAGGATCATATTCCCAGGCAATAACCAAACTGCCTCTATGTGCAGGTGGTGGAAGCTCCGGTGGCTAGCCGGACTAGTGAGTTTGCCCAATTAAAACGGCAACTGGATACGGCAGACGCCGACATCGAGCTTGTTAACAAGAGGCTTGACGAGGCACAGGGTAAGTGTTATTATCCGGTGAACGCCACATAGTAAGAGCAGCATAATGCCAGTATCTTTAATATGTTGTGACTGCAGATGGAGCTGCCACCGTGGAAGCCTTGCGGGCGGAATTTGCCTGAGCCAAGGAACAAGCAAGGATTAGTAATGCGGCTGCTTTGAAGGCAGCCGAAAAATTGAAAGCCGAGAAGGCCGCACATTGCGAGAGCCAGGAGAAGGTGGCCAAGATGGCCGTAGAATTAAAAGACACTGCCGACCGTTGCCGGTTCCTTGAAAAAGAAAACCGAGCGAAGGCAACAGACCTTGAGAAGGTTGCGGCGGCGGACAAAGACACCCGTTTTGCTATTAGAGCGAAGAAGGAGGAGCTGCGGGAAGCTGGGGATATTGCGGCTGGGAAACCCTTCATGTTATGGAGGAAGTTCGGAGATCCTCGGTATGCCCCTCTGGATTGGCCGTGGAGTTCGGCAGATGCGTATATGGATTTGGCGGCGAGCGCTGCCGATGCGGCCAAGTACTTCCAAGATCAGACAGATCGTGAAGTGGACAAGCTGTTCCGGATGCAATTCCACGTTCCAGAGCGTCCGCTTTCATTGACTGACAAGCTAGCCGAATGGGCCGAACTGAATAGGTTGTCCGGACTCGCCATGAGGTCTGTTGTGGATCAGCTATGGCTGGAAAGACCAAAGCCGAATAGCTATTTCAGCTTAGTGCAGAAGTTCCTTGATGCAGTGCCGCGCATTAATGCGATGAAGAGGTCGGCGTGCATAGAAGGCTCGCGGATGGCCCTTGCCCGTGTTAAAGCATACTGGGTGGAGATGGACGCTACCACTGTTGCGGCGTAGGGATCGGCCATAGGCCGGGTGGCTGCCGAGCACTATTTCGAGGAGGTTCTCGAGGGTGCTCGTTTGATAGAGGCCCAGTGCTCGAAAAATATTATGTTTGAGTGATACGTATTTTCATTGTAAGCACAATGCTTTTATGAATTTTTTATAAGGTTATGTTTATACTTTTGCCTGAAAGTAGTATGATGCCTCCTGTGCGGCCGTTTATGTATACCTGTGTATAACCTGAAAGATTGCAACCGTCGGCTTCAACCCCCACGCATAAAATGCGGGGGTGTTCGCAAAAAATGCGTGTTCACACTTAACCCAACGTCTTGGTCCTATTAAGGAGGTGATAGCGTAGCAAGCGAGGCAACCGGACTATAATGCTTTAACACTTTCACTTAGCCATAGGAGTTTGACAGTGGGGCTACTAGATAACCCTTGGTGGCTCCGCACTCTCCCGATCGCGGGGTGCGTACATGCCTGGCCAGGAAACGGCCCTTCGTTAAGGCGGAGGAATTCTAATATCCCTATAGGTCACCGAGTGGTTGACCAGTCTCACGCTATATCATGACAGTCAGTTTTCGGCTTTCTCTACTAAGGTGCTCGTCCGGATGAACCAGGGCACAATCGCAGTAGTTCTCCTGGTGCTACCTTAGCCAGTAAAGCGGAACATACGGTACCAAAACACAGGAGCCGGGCAAACCCAACATTTGACCAAAGACAATGATTCGGAGCTGATGCATATAAGGCCAAACTCGCGACGCCAAACACTCCCTAAGGTATTCGGTCTTTATGGTATAAACCGGGCCTAAGTAGTGCCCTTCGTAAGAAGCTCCTTGTGTCCAGGTACATGCATTATTCTGACGTGGCCACATGCCAAGACGCCAGCATCCTTCTCAACTGTGCTGACAATTCGGTGGATATGTATCAACAAGAGACAGTAAAAAAGGTTTACGCAGGGTCTTAATCTAAAATGAATCCTTGGAGCGGGTCCCTTCTGCACGTCTGCGCCTATCTCTCCGTTGTGCCGTATCCTGGATGGGTGTAGCATGATGATTATCTGTAAAAGAGAGGAGCTTAGGTGAAAAAGCTGTCGTGCAAAAAGATAGTTTTTTAAAGAAATCATGTATAATTCAAGGTAAGTAAGAATTGTCGCTTGTCTGCGCACGTTGAGCCCCTTGTATTTGTAATAGGGGTCTGATCATTGATCCGGTAAAAATTGCATATAGCTGCGTCGGACTCGTCTAACCGTGTCCGAGGTTGTGACGACCTGCTAAATGCTTTAGTTGGTGAGGCCGTTTTTAGTGTGTGGCTGCCAGGGCAGCCGCACGCCCTTCGGCGCGTAGAGATCGCTTAATACTTCCTTTCACTGTAATGATGCCGCGTGGACCGAGTACCTTGAGTGTGAGGGAAGCGTAGTGTGGTATTGCGTTAAAGCGAGCGAAAGCTTCGCGTCCGAGTAGTGCTTGATAGCCACTTTGAAACGGAGCGATGTGGAAGGTTAAATGTTCGCTACAGAAGTTATGGGGGAACCCGAATATAACTTTTAGTAGCAGGGAGCCCGTGCAATGAGCCCCTAGGCCTGGCGTTACTCCTTTAAAGCTAATATTGCTATGGCAAATTTTTGTTGGGTCTATCCCCATTTCGTGGATTGTATCCTGGTATATCAGGTTTAGACTGCTGCCACCGTCCATCAGGACTCGTGTGAAGTGGTATCCGTCAATTATTGGGTCTAATACTAGGGCAACTGTAACACCCTCGATGCGACTATATCTCCCACGTGTCGAGGCACGACTTAGAGGCATAATCGCATTGAAGGCATATGTCGCAAGTTAGGCAATCTTCACAACATCCCATGTAATATAAATCATAAAGGGGAGATAACATAGTTGGCTTACACTCGCCACGTCAATCAAGTACATAAATAACATTACATCACCCAAACACTCATGGCCCGACTACGGCGCCAAAATAAAAGATAACCCAACATGCGACACGGTCCCGATCACCCCCAAACTGGGCACCACTACTGATCATCAGGAAAGGAAACATAGTAACGTTGAGAGTCCTCATCGAACTCCCACTTGAGCTCAAACGCGTCTCCTGAAGCGGATTCATCGGGCCCTGCATCTGTTGTAATAGTAATCTGTGAGCCATAGGGACTCAGCAATCTCACACCCTCGCGATCAAGACTATTTAAGCTTATAGGTAAGGCAAGGTAAATATATGTGGAGCTGCAGCAAGCGACTAGCAAATATGGTGGCTATCCTGTTCGCAAAAGAGAGCGAGAAGAGGAGGCAAAGCGCGAGCGAGAAACTAGAGAACAACCTGCGCAAGCATTACTCCAACACCGTGTCCGCTTCCCGGACTCCGCCGAGAAGAGGCCATCACGGTAACACACTCAGTTGATTCATTTTAATTAAGTTAAAGTTCAAGTTATCTACAACCGGACATTAACAAATTCCCATCTGCCCATAACCGCGGGCACGGCTTTCGAAAGTTCAAATCCCTGCAGGGGAGTCCCAACTTAGCCCATGACAAGCTCTCACGGTCAATGAAGGAATAGACCTCCTCCCAAGACGTTCCGATCAGACTCGGTATCTCGGTTCTTCAAGACACTTCGACAGGTTAAAACAAGACCAGCAACACCGCCCGAACGTGCCGACAAATCCTGATAGGAGATGCACATATCTCTTTCTCAGGGCACACTCAGATTGTCTAAACTTCCGGTAGGCCAGCCCAGAGTTGCCCCTGGTAGCCACCGGCGGCTGACAGTTTGGACCAACACTCAGAGGAGCACTGGCCCGGGGGGTTTAAATAAGATGACCCTCGGGCTCCGGAAATCCAAGGGAAAAAGAGGCTAGGTGGCAAATGGTAAAACCAAGGTTGGGCATTGCTGGAAAAGCTTTAATCAAGGCGAACTATCAAGGGGTTCCCATTATAACCCAACCGCGTAAGGAACACAAAATCCGGGAACATAACACCGATATGACGGAAACTACGGCGGCAAGAGTGGAACAAAACACTAGGCGAGAGGCCGAGCCTTCCACCCTTTACCAAGTATATAGATGCATTAAGATAACAAGATAATATAATGATATCCCAACAAGTAAATAAATGTTCCAGCAAGGAACGGCCTCCAATCTTCACCTACAACTAGCAACGCTATAAGAGGGGCTGAGCAAAGCGGTAACATAGCCAATCAATGGTTTGCTAGGACATGGTGGGTTAGAGGTTTGACATGGCAATTTGGGAGGCTTGAAAGCAAGTGGTAGGCATCGTAGCATTGGCATAGCAAAAGAGCGAGCAAACTAGCATAGCAAAGATAGTAGTGATTTCGAGGGTATGATCATCTTGCCTGCACAGTTGTCAGAGTTGACTGGATCCTCGAAAGCAAACTCAACGGGCTCCTCGTTAGCGAACTCGTCTCCCGGCTCTACCCAAACAAGACAAACAAGCAACAAGGACACAACAACCACGTGCATGGATCAAACAATATGATGATATGATGATATGCTATGCGGGAGGCGATGCGGGATGCATATGCAAGATATGATGAGGGATGCATGAACCTGGCCTCAACTTGGAAATCCAAGTATGCCACTGGAAATATGAGATGAAATCGCTTTAAAATGATATAAAGATCATCGGAATCCGGGTTACGGTTTGGAAATGGCAAGCGATTCAAATATGACACCGGTCTGCGATTTACAGCAAGTAGCCATCTAAATGCAACGAGATAAACATGCTACAGCACCCAAACATGACAACAAAATACATGGCAGGAATGCATACAAGATGCTTAACAAAAGTATAGCACTGAGCTACGGCCAATTCATCCATCAACAGGTTCAAACAAGCATGGCAAAAATGCATATGGTAAACAGATTTCAGACTTAGTGAAATTAACACTTGTCTGGAATTTCAGATCAGGTAGCCCTCTTCGGAGCAACAAAACTACATGCTACAGGACCTGAACATGTCAAGGTAAAGCATGGCATGAAGCTACTCAAAGAACTTAACAAAAGTCCCTTAGTGACCATGAGCCAAAAGGGATCAGAAAATACAATTGCAAGCATGTGAACATGGCAAAAACATAATCAGATCACAGACTTAGTGAAAACTGGCACATGCTGAAACATAACTCAAGTAGGCATGTTTACGAGCTCGATGCACTCAATACAGAGCAAGTCATGATAATCTAAGCATACATCCATCAAGAAGGCACAAAATGCAAGCCAGACATGGCAAGAACAATTGCATAGAATGCACGGATCAACTACAACATCATCGGCAAAATTGCAAACAAGTTGACAATCTGTCCAGATTCACAAAGTAGCAAAAGTAGAGCTCAATTGAATCAAGCTAGGGTGCTCCATAATTGCAAACAAAGACATGGATGGATAGGGCAGTACAATAATAACAAAACATCCTTACTGATCATCCTCAAAGGAGGCACGGATCACTAGGAAACAACATGAACATATGGCCATATGAGATAAACAGCTCAAGGACTTGGTGGA
Source organism: Triticum urartu (assembly GCF_056163025.1). Classification (NCBI taxonomy): domain Eukaryota; kingdom Viridiplantae; phylum Streptophyta; class Magnoliopsida; order Poales; family Poaceae; genus Triticum; species Triticum urartu. Next base: position 594,295,776 of record NC_141874.1, read on the forward strand.
ATTGCTAAGTCCCTGAAAACAGAATTACCAAGTGCACCACTTTGCAAGCTTGTGCTAGTCACCACACACATCACAAAAATACATGGGTTGCACCTTTGTAAAGATGACAAAACCCTTAACAAAACATATGTAGAGCTCATGGGCATATCATGCACACATTAATCATGGCAAAAATGATAAAAAAGCTAAACGGAGTAGCAGATCTGACAATTATCTCAAGTAGCCCTCTTCTAACAGCATTTCGGGCATCAAGATGAACTCAAATGAAAATGATGCAATGGAATGAAATGATGTACTCTCTGAGATGAACATTTTGATATGCTATATGCATGAATCGGAGCTACGGATGCAAAGTTACAAGGCCATGAACATGAGCACTTGGATTTGGAATTTCGAGGACTTAGAAGAAAAACAACCTCGCGGATCTAGGGTTTACTGTTCACGGCACGCGATCTACTGTTCATCCGCGACGAAACCGAGGTCGCCGGCGAGGAGAGGAGGCCGGGCGGCGGGGCGGCGGACCCGGCCGCGGGGCGGCGAGGCGGCGAGGGAAGGCAGCGGGGCGCGGCTCCGGGCGGCGCCGGCTCGGGCGGCGTGGAGCTCCGGGGCGGTGATGGCGCGCGGCGGCGTCGTGGCGGCGGCGGCCGAGGCGGCGGAGCGCGGCGCCGGCTCGGGAGGAGAAG